>NC_081408.1:408516888-409116888 GCF_030272615.1 Cryptomeria japonica
AACTTAGATAGAGTCTCTAGTTCACCATATTCGGCCAACGGACAAACGGCACGAAACCCAACTCCTCCACAACGATTTGACTCTCAAAGCACTCACTGAAATTAAAGTCATATCCCGAGTGTGCCCATTCAAGAATAGAATCCATCCCAAATAATAGTTCTTATTAAAAATGAGAGTTCATGACCCAGCGGATATCTTCCTCGACAATCCCCGATTCCAAACCCCAGGCCAAGATCATGGTAGCTATATCCACATTGCATTTCCACCGATGTGTGGCTTGTTGGAAGAAAAAGCCCAGCGTCCCCTGCATCGCTCTTATAACTTCCTCTGATGGGCATTTGAGCAGTAGTCCAAGTCTTCGATTTTCCACCGGTCCATAAAGAGCTTTCTGTTGCTTCTTTGTTTGGAAGATGAATGTAGCCTCCATCCTGTCGCCAAACAACACCTGCACAAAAAGGAGCACACACACACCAGCTAACAGAAGAATGATGAAATGCATCAAATTTGGCTTCTTTAAAAAGGAAGTCGGCTCGTGCAAGTAGTTAATCACAGTACTGCCACGACCCTTGATAGTTATTACTTGACGTTGTGAATATCATGTCATCACCCGCTCGCATAGTTGGAAACATTATAAACGGGAGCTTGCTGTAAGGAAGCACATGTAACGATTCACATCACTGTCGTTATTGCTATCATTCATGCTCACAAATACAACAAAATTGAGGAGTAACATGCTTGAGCTACCAATCATTACAAAACAAGAGTTAATGACCATCAAAAATGTGATTAACACACATCATATATGTACTTCGGGAATAGAAAATATCATATGTTGTCTAATAGCATGATATGACCCTATCATGTCATCATTTAGAGTTCGAGTTTCAACCCATCTTATTCTAAATCCAACTTGTCATCAAAAACTTCAAAAATAGAATCCTCAATCTGATTAAAGGACAAAGCCCATTTAGACAATTTATTTGCATCTGTATTGCCCTCCCGTTTGACATGGCTAACCATAACATCTTCAAAATGACTCAAGTCCTCTAAAATTAGTGAGATAAAATTTTGTAGGTGCCATGCTTTAATTTGGCCATTTTTTATTGCCTGGATTATAATCAATGAGTCCCCTTCTAGATGAAGTTTTTTAATCCCCATTTTCTGAGCACATAGAATTGCTAGCCACACTGCATAAACTTCTGCCTCATTGTTGGTGCCTTGTTTGATACGCTATGCTCCCAATTTTAAAATATTGTTGCTATGATCTCGAAAAACATCCCACCCCTAATAGACCCCCTCCACGCTGAGCTGCCCCATCAAAATTGGCTTTGATCCACTTCGGCTGAGGTGGAGTCCATACTGTGGGTGAGTTAAATTTCTTACTCATTTGCCTAGAATGCCAGGCCCCATGTCTTATTTTGATATTAGGCCATGCTTTTTGTATTTTCATGTCCTCTATGGTGAAAGGGTTTTTCGTTGAATCCATCTGAGAAGCTGCAGCCCACAAAGTTTCCTCCACTGCCTGATCGATTATGCTACACAACCTTCTAACATCCTCAGCCTTGTCTTGGAAAATCCTCTGATTTCTTTCCTTTCATATTTCCCATATCACAAGTGATGGGCATATGTTCCATATGCTTGAGAGAGTTGATTTCTTGTTTTGTCTTGGCCAGCTATCAAACACATCTTTGAGCGAATTTGGCAATGGGCTTTGCCATTGCAATTTACCTTTCACCAAATACCAACATTTGTGCGCTATCTTGCATTTTAACAGGAGGTGGTCAAGATTCTCTTCAACTTCCCCACACATAAAGAACCTGGTCGGTCCTACCAATCCAAGCCTTTTCCTCCTCTCACCAGTTAGAATTCTCCCTTTCAAGGCCAGCCATGCAAACGCCCCTACTTTGGGTAGACAATGCTTATGCCAAATTAAATCATTAGCTATCTTGCAGTCCCCTACCAAGCCTTCCAAAATCCTATACCCTAATTTAACCGGGTAGTTCCCATCTTTTGAACCACACCAAATTACTCTGTCCTCACCTTTTGTGAGGTAAATCTTTCTTTGATCCAAAACTTGTTTTAAAAGTATTTGTTGTTAATTCGATAGCCCTATGTCTGAGAGGTCTTTCCAGCACTAAACTTCTCCTAGGTGACTTTGTTTGCTCACTAAATAGTCACTGACCTTGTCACCCCAAATCCTGCATAAAAGAGATTTTGCTTCAGAAAAATTGGCCATGTGTTTTATAACTGGGTATGCCACCCAAGAATCATCCTAGAATTTAGTTGACTTTCTGTTACCAATATGCCACGAGATATGATCTGTGAGTACTTTCCTGCTGCTCACTATGAAGTTTCAAATTGCAGATCCTCTAGGTGGGTTTTTGATTGTGAAAATTTTGTGATTCTCCATTGTGTCTAGGTATTTGGCCCTCATAACCTTTACCCATAATTGATTTGGGTTAGTATAAATGCTCCAAGAGATTTTAGATCCCAGAGCCTCATTCATAATTTGCCAATTCCTAAGCCCAGCACCACCCTTCACTTTCGAACTGCAAACTTTTTCCCAAGCCAATAGAGGGATCTTATCTTGTTCATTAGCTCCATTCCAAAAGAAATTTCTCATTTTCTGTTTGATCACATTGATGATTTTGCTGGGAATTTTTAGACATGTCATTGAGAAGATGGGTATGGCTGAGACAATTGTTTTTAACATCAAAATTATGCTTGCCAAAGTCAACCATTTACTTTTCCATCCCTCCAATCTATTGAAGCAGCTTTCTACCAAAATTCTCCAAATTGCTGACTTATTAGCACCTCCAAATAAGGGAACACCTAAAAACTTACTTGGTAAAGTTCCCAGCTTCATGCCAAGAATGCTAATAATTTCCCTCTATTTCAAAGGTGGAGTATTGAAGAAAGAAATCTCATATTTGAGCTAGTTCACTTTTTGACCTGACATTTGTTCATATTTATCTATCACTTGTTTTACAACCCAAGCTTCCCTTGTCGAGGCCTCTCCACCTAGGAAATTGTCATCAACAAATTGCAGATGAGTCAGAGGGTCCACCCCTATAGCAATCCTTATACCCTTCCATCGGCCAGCATTACAATCTTTCGAAATCAAACGCCCCAACACTTCTGTCATGATGATGAAAAGGAAAGGGGACAGTGGGTCCCCCTGTCTTAAACCCTTGTTGGAAGAGAAGAAACCCCGAGGGCTCCCATTGATAAGGATGGAGAACCGAGGGGATTTAATACAACTTTCTATCTAGGCTATCCAAATTGGGTCAAAGCCCAATTTCACAAGAACTTTTAAGAGGAAATCTCTATTAACCTCATCATAGGCTTTCCTGATATCCACTTTTATCATAATATTCTCCTTTTTAGTTAGACGGATGGAATGAATTGCCTCATGTGCCAAAATAATACCTTCATAAATCAATCTACCAGGGGTAAAACCACTATGTTCCAGGGAGATAACCTCTTCTAAAATACATTTTAACCTGTTAGCTATCACTTTAGAGATCACTTTATAGATCGTGTTGCACAAAGAGATGGGCCCGAAGTCATGGAAGGTAGATATGTTTTCCTTTTTTGGGATCAGTGCTATGAAAGTATTGTTAAAGTCCTTAAGGATAAAACCACGTGTTCTAGACTCCTCCAATACTTCCTCCATCGACACAGCCCTGAGTAACATTTTGTTATGTTGCTCCTTCACACAAGGGGGTAAGACATCCATAACAAAATGCAACTCTTGGTCTGCCCTTGATTCTCCATTGAAATTACTCGAGAAGAAGTTCATCACCTCACTGTTGATGGAAACCTGGTTGGTTAATATCTCTCCCTCCGTATTGTGTATTGAGAAAATTTTGTTATAATTCCTCCTAACCTTTGTAGAGGTGTGGAAAAATTTGGTATTCATGTCACCTTCCTTTAGCCATGTCTCATGGGATTTTTGTCTCCAAAAGGTTTCTTCTCTTTCTAAGACTTCAGAGTACACCTTATTAAGTTGTTTCTCTCTCAAGAAGGTCGATTCATCCATGCCTTATAAAATAATTTGTTCGTGTAGTGTTTTAAAATCTTCCTCTAGACTCAATTTCTCATTGAAAATATTTTTGAAAGACTCCTTGTTCCACTTTTTGAGTTGTTCTTTTACAAATTGAAGTTTTTTGAGAAACATAAAAGCCTTATTACCTAGATTTTCGGGGGGCGAGTTCCAACATGTCTCCACCAGAGGTCTTAAATCGTTATCCCTTAGCCACATAGCTTCAAATTTGAAAGGGCATCTATCAGGGGCTCTTTCATCCTGAATTCGAATGCCAATGGGGTAGTGGTCTGATCCGGTGAATGGAAAAACATCAACACTACACGTCCATAGATGAGAGGACCAGTCACCAGCTATGAAGAATCTGTCAAGTCTTTCTACTATATTTAAAAATCCACTTCTTATGTTTGTCCAAGTGAATCCCCTAGTTTTGAAGGGGATTTCTATTTACCTGAATCGATGATGAAAGAGCCAAAATCTAAGTTACTCTGCCTCATCCAACCATTGCCACCCATTTTTTCGATGGTCGAATCAAGGCATTGAAGTCTCCACCTATAAGGAAAGGTGTTACAGTGTCCTATCTAAGGCACCCTGAGATATCATTCCACAACTATTTTTTTAAAGAGGGGCTATTTGGGCCATAGACATTGATTAAAAACAATTGCAGCTGAAGTTGCTTCGAGTAAACTCGCACCCACTGCCACCATTGTCCCTGGTTAATACTGTTGACCTCCACTAGGGACTCATTCCATAAAATGGCTAAACCACCTGAGGCTCCTTGAGCCTCAAATAAGACACATTTCCATTTTTTGAGTCTACTATAAAAGGTTTCAAAATCTTCAGACTTAATTTTGGTTTCCTGTAGGCAAATGAGATCCGGGCAAAACTGATCAAGACATCTCTTAATTAATCTAACCTTTTCAGGGGCATTGCAGCCCCTGACATTCCACAAAAGGAACCTCATTTCTTCTGGGAAGAGACCACGTCCCTTCCTGATCTAAGCTTGAGTTTGCTTTGGCCAGCAACATTACCTGCAATCTCCAATCTAACTGTATTGGATTTAGGTCCTCTTTTCTTACTCTCGCCTATCTTTACCTTAGCATTTTGAGCCAAAGTCATTTCTAGAGTTCTCCTATCCGAAACCCCTCCTATAGCAAGAAGTCCCATGTCATCCTCTCCCTCGGATTTTGATGAAATCAGGTCACCTCCACTATCTTTCACCCCTTCAAAGGATGATTCTAGGTTTTGGATGGGAGAGATTTGGATATCCTTAAAGACTGTTTCCTCCATGATTTGATCAATTGTTAGAAGTGTAGAGGGGAGCTTGTCATCATATAAGTGTGTCTTTTCTTGAGGCACCTCATTATGTTCTTTAGGCATATCCTCCATCTAAGTCTCTAGGACTAAAGTCTCTTCCTCATCTGCCATGGAATCAGCTTAAAAAATTTGTGGGGACACATTGATGTCCTCTTCAGTATGGTCAACATTTTGCTTATGATTCTTTGAAGAGGTTAAATCTAGAGCACTTAAACCAGTGATAGGGGCCCAGGTGTTTCTCACTGCATCCATCACCTTACCCTGCAATTGAGGATCACTATATTGGTTTTGAGTCGTTACTGAATATGATCTGACAGTGTTTGTTATGGTTACCAGGTGCTTTGTAGATGACTCAGATGCAAATAGATAGTTAATCGGTCCTTTTCTAAAACAGAGAGATGCTATTGCGTTCAGATCTGACCCATAACTCTTCCTAGAATGTTGTAAAACATCCCAATCCAATGTTTCCCGTTGATGTTCCTAGTCCTTTGATTCTAAAACCCTGATTATATCCTCTGCCAGTCCATCTTGGACTTTAGACTTTCCTTTGTCTTTGATTTTGCAATCCCCTTTAGCGTGGGCAAAGGAGTTGTAATATGAGCATTTTGCCATCCTTTCTTCCAGGACCACCTTCTGCGCCTAGATCCCCGAACCAAATTTGATTTCTATTATGTCTGATAAGTTATGCACTAGATCCCAATCGATGCATATCCGCAAGACCATACTGTAATCTGTGGGATCTATAAACTCGTCAGCTTTTCTAAAGAAACCTAGGTTTTCACCTATTTTTTAAAGGGTTTCTGTGTTTTTGTATTCCTGAGGCAACCCTGGAAATTTAATCCATATTGGTACCCTATTGATGGTTTCTGCATCTGGGTTGAAATTTGGCTTCCATTTGAGAATGCTAAAGCCTTTTCCATCCATAAAGAAAGGTCCATTGTCAAGAATCCAATCCCTATCCATATTAGTAGGGCATATAACCAAGAAAAAGCCATTTTCTAGTGTTTTTAGTTCTACACCCTCCCCCCAAATAGAATCACACCATGCCCTGATTTTTTACAGAGACGACCACGAGCCCCCCCCATTTCAGGAAGAGAGCGTGTGCATTAAGAAAACTGATATTATCACCCCATTAAACATTCGAGATTTCAATGTTCAGGACTCTATTATAGGTTGAGTTAGGGCATACCTCTGACACTTTCGCAGCTTCCCTCGAGGGCTTCTGCTTCCAAAATTTCTCTTGCACCGTCTTGAAATCCACCTTTTGATGGTTGCTTAGTACCTCATACTCTTTGAAACTGTCATTGTTCTTAAACCTGTCGTTACATTTAAAACCACCTGATACCGTCCTCCTTTGTTGCACATTCTTCAGACCCTTCCATGGCCAAGACTAGTCTCGTAACACTGCACGGGTATCTCTGAAATGGCCACGATACCCATTCCTATTCCTTGGCCATTTTCCATTGAAGCCTCCACTGTACCTAAAACCTTCATGGCATCTGAAGCTCTGCCAGGGTCGAACCGCCATTTTTTCCATACGTGTGTGATTCATGTATTTATTGCTTATATGTATATTTTTAATTGATCATGTTTTAATTAAATATGTATTTATTGCTTGTGTTCATATTTTAATTAAATATGTATTTATTGTTTATGTGTATACATGTAGTAATTGCTTGTGTATATTTTTTAATTGATTTTGATATGTATTTATTGCTTATGTGTATATTGCTTAATTGATTCATGTTTTAATTAAATGTTTGCTTGTATATATTTAATCTAAATGTGTATTTTAATTATGTGATTAAGTTATTTGAGAACTATGTGACTAATTTATGTACATGATCTATCTTCAGCATGTATAATTTTTTTAAATGTCTATGTCAAAATAAATATAATACATACACAACACGTATGTCCTGAAATGTACTAAACTGGATGATATACTATATATATTTAATGTCCATGAAACACACGTACTAAACAAGCATGGCACATGAAATAAACAAACTGCACAAAATAAACAAGCATGACATATTGTATATATAGGTCCTGAAATATTTTTCAAAATAAGTCCATGTGATGGAATGTTTAGTAAACTGCATGAAAGACATAACAAATCTATATATATCTAGCTCCTAAAATCAAGAGTACTCCCTAAATTCTAGGCTCATCTTCAAGACACGTGATCGAGAATGAGGAGAATCACAGAGTTGTAAGACAAAATGAAAGTTTGTGAGAACTACAATATATGTAATTATAAATTTTTATTTAACAACTTCTAAATTGTTTTAAAACATTTTACACGTTATTTAAGTAGTTGTACAACTAAAAAACTTGTCGCATATGTACATGAGTAGGCTCTTCTCCTCTTTCCACTAAGTGCTCTGCATCTCCAGGTGCTATAGGGGTTGTCAATGTCTCTACTATCTCATGTTATAGTACACATAGATCTTTGAAAAAATAGAAATTTATTAAATTTATATTTAATATTCAATTAAATATATAAATAAAAAATTTAAAGGTCCTATAAATTTTGCATGTATATCCTAAATTTAGGTGATTTTAAAATGTGTACTTGAAAGTTTATATATATATCGTGTACTTGAGGATCATATCCTGTATAATGCACATCCACGTGCTATACATCAGTATGTCCAAGTGTTGTGGGTCGAGTGGTTGTAATATCGGAAGCAAAAGTACTAGAATTAACAAGATCCTCCAAAGTAAAAGAAGAGCACATATATTTAACATGTCAATGTGCATACACTACATATGTGTATGATTTATATTTATTTAATTATAAAATTATCAAATAAAAACTCAAATTGTTCACCTGAAATGCAGTCAATGTCTGCAGAAAACTAACAAGAGGGTCACCATGATCATGTGGGTCTAAAAAAACCATCCTAATGGTCGTGTCCACCTGTAACAAAATTCAATTTTTACCTTTAATACTTAAGATCTTGATTGAATACATGTATTTTATTTAATATATCTAGATGTACACAATTAAAAATTAATTATATTAGTGTCAACACGTACAATTGATGCTGGAGGAGCACTCACCACAATCGTAGGTGGATAATCTGACGTGGAAGTTGGTGTTGTACTCCCCTTTTAAAAAGTTCATTTAAATATTTGAACGATATGTCAACAAATAAATAATATATATGTATGTATATATGCATATGTGTACACAAATTGTAACATCTAAATTAAACAATTTTAAAATTAAAATAAATTACCCCAATAGACGTGTCGAGATCAAGAGGTGTTGATAGTGCACTAAAACGATCGGAAGATCTAACTGTTGATGTGTGGGCCCCAACCATGGCCTAGAGACATACATGTTTAATGAAGATATATACATGCATTGAATATGTGTGTGTGTGTGTGTGTGTATGTGTGTGTGTGTGTTCAATTTTAACTATAATATTAATTTTTCATTTTAAAAAATAGAATAGATGATCTATATAACTTAACATTTGTACATACATACATACATACATGTTTACCACGTGAATCATGATTTGTCAGATGATCATCGACACATAGGAAATCGACATATGAACCAATATTATCATGATCAACGGATGCTCTGGGTCGTGCGGCTAAAGAGGATGGATCATGATGTGAAATGGAAGCACCTGGAGCATCACGGGGCCCATAGCATAGTCGATGACAACTGGTACAAAAATGGGGTGCTGGTGTACGCAGAATGGTTGTAATGTCAACATCATCCTCACCTCCTAAATCTCCACTAGCATCATGGCCACCTACCAAATCAGATGTCTGCTGACTAAGGCTACTAGTGAGTGTAGTCAATGCACCCAATGTCGAGATAACAAAATGCTGGTAAACATGCATAGGTATGACAGGATCTATGGGAGCCACAAGGGGCTGGTGAGGGGCAGGTTGGTTGGGGTCAGTACGTGCCCCTAACCTATGTTGTGGCATGCCACCACTAACACCCTGAAATTATCTAAAATCAAAGTAATCGGGCTTTAAACCCAAAATAAACTCTGCATACAATTTCCTCTAAAAGTATAGGGGCCACTCTAAGTTTTCATGTGGTAGTTGGTCAAATACCATTGCCATTGTTCCCAAAAATTATCAGTCATTCCCTAATGTGTACATCACCTCATTAATATGCAAGATTTGTTTGTAGGAATGGGTTCACCTGTGACAAGGTCTCAAAAATAAGGAACTAAGTGTGCTTTGGTTATTCTCAAGTCTAAAATCTCCCTATAAGAGAGGTCATTAGAATAGAACTAGCGTCTCACCTCTCTCCATGCTCGATGTGTATCAATCTCCTCATCAATGGATCTAACTACATCAAGAACGTTTGATGCAAAATGCAGCATGTGTCATGACATGAGGGGTGCTCTAAGGATCTCATTAACTCTTTCTTGTATAGATCCAACATTCTCATCAATTATGGGTCGATATCGAGCCTCATCAGAACCAAGAGGTGGAGGCTAACGTGGGCATGGAGGTGGAGATGGAGGTGGTGCACCATGAGCAGGGTCATGTGGGGGGGGTGGAGCCTCTAGTGGATTAAGCAATTCAACTATATGAAACTCATCCATGTGTACAATCTGAGCTCTGCATATATATACATTTAAATACAAACATGAATAAAAAAATTATTTTAAAAAATTAACTTTTGAAATTGAATAAATAATAAAAACATGGATACATATCCATACAAGCTAGAGACAAATTTGATCAAGAACATTCATATATGAAATCAAGAATATGTAAATGATTACATAAGAATCCAATAACACACACACACACACATATATTTCAAACATTTGATCACATGTATGCATTTTTTTTTAAACTTTCAAGCACGTGTATATATACATGTACTAAATTCAATCACTAATTTTTAATATCTAGGACTTTTAAAATTAATCCTAGGATGTACATGCCTTAAGGGGATTGGCCTAACTAGAACATGTGGCTTAAGGGGATCAAACTAAATAGGACAAGTGGCTTAAGGGGATAGGCCTAATTAGGAAATGTCGCTTAAGGGGAATAAGCTTTAAATAGTCCACACATGTGGCTCGAGGGGATCATGGATCTATTTAGGACATATGGATTAAAAGGGGATCATTTGAAATAATTAGTACATGGATTAAGGGGAAATTAACTAATTAGGATCAAACTAAATAGGTCACATGGCTTAAGGGGATGGTCATAATTAGGACATGTGGCTTAAGGGGATGGTCATAATAGTTCCTAAATTATGGCATATTAATAGGACCCAATATGTCATAATATGCCCTATTATGGCATAATAGGACCTATTATGTCATATTAGGTCCTATTAAATGCCATAATAGGACCCATTATGGCATAATAGTCCACCTAATATGACATAATAGGATCTATTATGCCATAATATGTCCTAATAGGTCCTATTATGGCATAATAAGGCCTATTATGACATATTTGGTCCACTTATGAAATTAACTAATTAGGATTAAACTAAATAAATTATTGTTTGGTATATAGGTCCTAAGGGGTATGTTGTACATGCACTAGGATGTTAAAAGGGGTCATATGTGCTCCTAAGGGGTCATGCATGTGTTAGAACACATGTGTGACCCCTTAGGACCACATATGACCTCTTGGGACACTATGTGATTCTATATGGTTGTATTGGGTACTAAGGGATTGTATGTTGTGCACACTGGGATATTAAAAGGGGTCATATGTGCTCCTAAGGGTAAATGCATGTGTTAGAACATGTGTGTGACCCCTTAGGACCACATATGACCTCTTAGGACACTATGTGATCCTATGGGGTCATATGTGCTCTTGAGGGGTCACACATGTGTTATAACACATGCATGACCCCTTAGGACCACATATGACCCCTTGGGACACAATGTGATCCTATATGGTCATATTGGTTCCTAAGGAGTATGTTGTGCACACTAGGATGTTAAAAGGGGTCATATGTGCTCTTACATGCGTGACCCCTTAGGACCACATATGACCCCTTAGGACACAATGTGATCCTATATGGTCATATTGGGTCCTAAGGGGTATGTTGTACACACTAGGATGTTAAAAAGGGTCATATATGCTCTTAAGGGGTCATGCATGTGTTAGAAAACATGTGTGACCCCTTAGGACCACATATGACCCCTTGTGACACAATGTGATCCTATATGGTCATATTGGGTCCTACTTGGGGTATGTTGTAGACACTAGGATGCTAGAAGGGGTCATATGTGCTCTTAAGGGGTCACACATGTGTTAGAACATATGTGTGACCCCTTAGGACCACATATGACCCTTTAGGACACTATGTGATCCTAAGGGGTCACGCATGTGTTAAAACACATTCATGACCCCTTTAGGACACTATGTGATCCTAAGGGGTCACACATGTGTTAAAACACATGCATGACCCCTTAGGACCACATATGACCCCTTAGGATACTGTGATGTTAAAAGGGGTCATATGGGGTCCCAAGGGGTCATGCATGTGTTTAAAACACATGTGTGACCCTCTAGGACCACGTATGACCACTTAGGACACTATGTGAACCTATTTGGTTATATTGGGTCCTAAGGGGTACATTAGGATGTTATAATAGGTCATATGTGGTCCTAAGGGGTCACACATGCGTTAGAACACATGTGTGACCCCTTAGGACCACATATGGACCCTAAGGACAAAATGTGATCCTATGTAGTCATATTGGGTCCTAAGGGGTATGTTGTGCACACTAGGATGTTAAAAGGGGCCATATGTGCTCTTAAGGCCCCTTAGGACCACATATTACCCCTTAGAACACAGTGTGATCAGATACAGTCATATTGGGTCCTATGGGGTATGTTGTGCACAAGTTAGGATGCTAAAAGGGATCATATGTTCTCTTAAGGGGTCACGCATGTGTTAGAACACATGCGTGACCCCTTAGGACCACATATGACCCCTTAGGACACAATGTGATCCTATATGGTCATATTGGGTCCTAAGGGGTGTGTTGTGCACACTAGGATGTTAAAAGGGGTCATATGTTCTCTTATGTGACCCCTTAGGACCACATATGAGCCCTTAGGACACAATGTGATCTTATATGGTCATATTGGGTCCTAAGGGGTACACTAGGATGTTATATTAGGTCATATGTGGTCCTAAGGGGTCACACATGCGTGACCTCTTAGGACCACATATGGCCCCTAAGGACAAAATGTGACCATATATGGTCATATTGGGTCCTAAGGGGTATGTTGTACACACTAGGATGTTTAAAGGGGTCACATGTGCTCCTAAGGGGTCATGCATGTGTTAGAACACATGTGTGACCCCTTAGGACACTATGTGATCCTATGGGGTCATATGTGGTCCCATGGGGTCGTACACGTGTTAGAACACATGTGTGACCCCTTAGGACCACATATGACCCCTTTGGACACTATGTGATCCTATATGGTCATATTGGGTCATATGGGTCATACGTGATACTATACTTTGGTTTTTCAACATTTTCATTTTCATTTTGAAAGGTTTTAGATTTGGTTTATCTACATTTTGGTTTTGGCTCTGGTTTTTTCACAATTATTCAGTTTCGTTTTGTTGTGGTTTTGGTTTTGGTTTTCATTTTGATTTGGTTTTGATTTTTGTTTTGGTTTTGGTTTCGTTTTTTGTTTTCATTTCAAGGTTTTCAACATTTTCATTTTCATTCATCAACCATGAAAAAATTACTTTCATTAAAACCTATATTAACATTTAAAAAAAAAACCTAATCTAATCAATTCAAAAAAATTCTTTTCATAATCAATTAAAAAAAAATCAAACTTAAAAACTAATTTAACTATGAAAAATTGAAAAAAAATACAGAAAGTAAAACTTATTAAAAAGAAATAACAGAGGGCGTACTTGGAAGGCTTGTTGGCGGCTTGCTAGACATCTCTAATTGGGATCCTGTTTGGAAAAAATGAATTGGGACCCCTTTTTTTTTTTAATTATTTTTCGAAATGGGATCTACAACATTTTGGAACGGGATCCTGGGGCCCACAGGATCCCGTTATGTTTTTTTGGCTTGGGACCCCATGCCTAGACGAGGTCTCGTTTTATCTCCTATGTACTCTGCCCGATTTTTACTTTTTTTCTAAGTGTAAAACTTCCACATTAAGTGGACACAACTTCTTGCACTTACCCCATAAGTGGGATTGTCAATCTCTTGGGGAGATTCATAAAGAGACTTGTCACTCACCATAATTTCCTTACGAGTGGGATGAGTGTTGAGAGATGTAGAGGATAATCTAATTGAGGTGAAGTCATCAACACTACTAAATGTAGCATTCACATTGAGATATGGTATTTTAGATGCTTTGGTGGGCTTTGAAGGATTATATCCAAGTCCAAATGAAGCTTCACGTATGTTATTTTCTAAAGGAATCTTAATCCCTTGTTCATTTGCGCCACAACCATTGCCATTATATCCACTCTTAGCTAAAAAGTGAAAAACCAAACCACAAAGGGATGCCATATTGGAAAGAGATGGTGGGGCCTCATAGGTCTCAATGCCATAATTAGATGAACAAGAAGAAGATTGTGAATAATTGTTTGAATTAGAAGCAACCACAAAATTGTTACTTAGTTGTTTAGACAAAGTGGGTTGCTTTTTAGATTCATCCATATCTTTCTCATTTTTAATCTTAGGTTCTCTTGGAGGGACTTTGTATTCTCCTACAAAGGTAGGTGTAAAATCTAAGGACCCCCAATCGTCCTCCAAGAGCACTTGTTCTGGTGAAAAAGTATCTTTAGGAGGAGACGGTGATTTAGTGTGAGTGGAAGAAGAATCAGGAGTGCTCAAGGAAATAGGCATACTTGAAGATGTAAAAGTATTTTTAGAAGATTTGGAAGTAATTGAACAAGAAGGTGAGGTTTGCAATGAAGCTTATAAATTGGTATCAACAAACAAAGTATACATATTATTGTTGTAGATGAACTTAAGTTGCCTATGAAAAGTAGAAGGTACAACTTGCACACAATGAAGCCAAGGTCTTCATAATAGAAGATTGTAGGTAAGCTTATCAGGCGCGACATGAATAGGTGTAGGTAAAATAACATGTGCCACCTTAATAGGCAAGGTTATAGTACATAAAGAAGACCTAGCGACATTATCAAAGCCATAAATAGTAAGATAATCTGATTTAATAAGAGATGTATCAACCTTGATCACATGTAATAGACTAACACTGCAAACATTAAGGCCAAAGCCATTATCAACAAGGGTTCTTCTTATAACATTACCATTGATAAGGACTACAATCATAAGAGGATCGTATTGATGTTGAATCTCATTGGATGCCAACTCATCTTGTGTGAATACAATTTGAGCTTTATATTCGTTCATAGGATCAATCAAAGAAGCCATGTTATTAGGTGTCACTGTTGGTGGGATATTTAAGTTCTTTATAGCATCTTGTAACATTACATGATGTGTAGATGAAGTTTGAATCAAATCCCAAAGAGATATCTTGGCAAGATTAACTTTAAGTTATTCAATGAGATCATACTCCTTGCCAAGAGTTTGCGAGATACAAGGTGTTGGTGGAAGAATAGGTTGAGAAGTAGGAAGTGAAAAAGGAATAATCGGAGGAGGATTAGGTTGCCTATTGTTCCTTGTATTATATGTGTGGGCAACTAAATTATATATCTCTCTGGTAATATGTTTAGCATACTCATAAGGACTCTTAGTGGGATATCCTCCTTACATAGAAATATCTGGTTTGTTAGGAGCGCAAAAGGCATCATCATTGTAACCACCTTGAACCACAAAGAGAGGCTTGTTAAGAGGTTGAGGATTTGGAAAAGGACTATCACCTTGAACCGTGAAGAGGGGTTTATTAGGTGTTTTATTCCCATGTATCATATTGATCGTTGATGGTTTGGGAACATGTGAGGAAGGTATAGTAGAGTTGAAACCATTAGGTGGTTCATAAAAAGGATTAACAACCTTAAACATTTCTTAATGAGTAATATTTTCTTTAGATTGAATGCGAGGGACATCCTCATAGAGGGGATTGTTAATAATAGCGAGCCCTTTTAACCTAAGAGCATTCTCTTGTTCCAAAGTATCCTTACAATGGATATAAATTTTAGGAGAAGGATCAACATCATTCGTATGATAAATACTATTAAAAGAAGTGTTGATAATATTTTCTTGCACAAAAATATTCTCATGAGTAGGATCAATGTTAGGAGAGGGATTACCACTAGTCATTAGTGTTTCATCCCTAGAAGGAAGAGTACTGAAAGAAGGTGTAGTGTTAGTAGGAAAGATAGGCATTATATCATCCTCTATCACCAAAGGATCTACATGAGAGAGGTAATCTCTAGGAGAAGGATCAATATCACTATTCAAAGCTTCATCCTTGGGAGGGAGATCTTTGAAAGAAATATTGACAGTCTTTTCTTGAACTAGGGTATCCTCACGAGTAGAGCCAAGTTGGGGAGAGGAAGATGCTTCATATTTAGAGGAAAAATGATTCAAATGAATAGAAGGTGAGGTTTAAATCATATCACCCTCTTTTATCATGATGTCATATTCTTTGACCAAGGTGCTCTCATAGGGGAGGGACAAATTAAGAGAATAATCAATACCATCGTCTATTGGTTCATCCCAAATAGGGAGATCATTGAGAGAAGTGTTAGAAATACCTCCTTGCACTATGGTGTCCTCATGGGTAGATACAATTTTGGGAGAGGGAATAACATTATTTATTAATGCTTCATCTTTAAAAGGGATAGCATTAATACACATGTTATTGAAATCATCCTCTTGCCTCAAAATGTTCCTAGTAGGATCTTTAAGAGATGGGTGGAGAGTCATGAGAAGGTCTAAGAAACTATCATGATGCAAAGACAAGTCGTCCAAAGGCTAATGTATCACCTTAGAATTTTTTTTTGGTTTAAAAATATTTGAAAATGTCCTATTTTTTAATTAAATGTAATGAAAGAAACAATGCAAGCAAATAAAGTAAACTAAATGTCTAAGCAATGAAGCAATTATGTGATTAACTAAGTGCAAACATAAAAGTGCATGAGCTATATGTTCAAGGAATGAACACACAATGCCTATAACAATATTTTGAGATTTTTATATTTTTGATAGAAAATAAACATGCAATAGCAAGATCTAATAAGAAAATGTAGATCTAAGAATGTTGGATTCATGTTGGGTTTACCAAAATGTGATGGTGAAAAATGAGATTAGATAGTTTAGGGCCTAACCCCACTTTCCTCTATACATTGGAATACGAAAGCTCCCAAGGAAGTGATTCACTTTGACTAACTCTTGTAAAAGAGAGTCAAGAAATACTCTTATGGTTTCTATTGCTTTGCTGCTATGAAAGGGAAATGAGCTAAATGTACAATGATGAAAAACTAAGCTAGAAAGATGAAGGAAATGACTAGGTAAACTGCAATAACAAAGAAATACAAAACTGAACCCGAGACACAAAGTACAAAGCTGAAGGGGAAATTTTGGTATGCACTTGATATCAAAATCTAGGGTTGATTGAGTTAGACTAGGGCGTTGGGTGGTCTGGTCCCCCTTATTGTACTGCGTTAGACTTCTAGAATCTGCTTGTTGAAGCCCTGAGATGCAAAACTGCCAAAGAATGCTAAAAAATGTAGAGGGTGAGGGTGTTGGGTGCTCTGGTTCTAGTATTCGGGGACCTCCTTTTGGATTTGGACCTGTACCTACAAATTATGGCTTTCCCGAAGATCGTAGCTCCATCGGATTTCTGTACCTGCACTTGCAACTTGAAAATTGGTGTTTGGGTGGTGATATAGGGTTTTGCCTTAGTCAAACCCCTTGTTTTGGTGTTTTCCACCTCCACAAATAGCCAATAATGTATTGAAAATGTGTGTGCTAGAATGTCATGTGTTTACAAGATCCTAAATGAGCTAGAATGCAAGAATTAGAGGTCTACCCTATGCTTTGAGTATAAACCCTAAATGAACATAATGTCAAAGGGTAAAAGTAAGGATCTATGTCACACTTGGAGCTAATTCGTACGATTAGACCAGAACCATTCCAGCCAGACCAATGTGGTAGTCACGTGGAGAATGTGTGGCAGTCACGTGGCGATCGTGTGGCAAAGGGGTTCTGACCGGAACCCCTTCGCTATATAAGTTGCAAAAAAAGCCTTTTCCCCTCATTTTGCACTGACTCGCTTAGAGTTTAGCGGTCGAGTAGAAGAAGGGGGCAAAGAATTTAGTGTTAATATATTAATGTTTTAGGTTTTTTTCCATAATTTTGTATAGTTTTTTAGTTTTTTAATGCTTGATAATATAGTAATTTTAATTTTTTTAAATGCTTAATAATATATTAGTTTTAAAATTATTTAATGGTTAAAATCTTTTAATGCTTAATTATTTATAAATGTTGTACACATATATAATTAGATGTTAAAATGTTATCATATGACCCCTTAGTACATACTAGGACCTCTCAAGACACTTATGGGAACTTAATACATCCTAAGACCTTTTAAGACATCATACACCCCCTTAGTACATCCTAGGAGCAATTAAGACATGAACGACCCCTTAATACATCCTAGGACATCTTTTGACCCCTTTTAGCATCCTAACATGTATAACATAAGACCCCATACGACATCACAAGACCCCTTAAGACCCCTTATGTCTGTAATGACCCCTTATGACCTTTAATGACTCCTTGAGACCCCTTTATGACCCCTACTGACCCCATATGATCCCATAGGATCATCTCGTGTCATAAGGGGTCATATGGTGTCATTAGGGGTCATATGGGGTCCTAAGGGGGACCCCATATGACCCCTCTCAACACCATATGACCCCATAGGATCATATAGTGTCCTAAGGGGTCATATGGGGTCCTAAGGGGCCACACGTGTTGTAGCATGTGTGACCCCTTAGGACCCCACATGACCCCTTTTAATGACATAGTAGGTGCAACACAACTCTTAGGACACCATATGACCCCATAGGGTCATATCGTGTCCTAAGGGGTCATATGGGGTCCTAAGGGGTCACACATGTGTGACCCCTTCAGACCCCATATGATGCCTTTTAAAGTACTAGTAGGTACAACATACCTCTTAGGCATAGGGTCATATAGTGTCATACGAGGTCACATGTGTGACCCCTTAGGACCCCATATGACCCCTTTTAAAGTCCTAGTAGGTACAACATACCCCTTAGGACACCATAAGGGGTCATATGAGGTCCCAAGGGGCCACACATGTGTTCTAACATATGTGTGACCCCACATGATCCCTTTTAAAGTCCTTGTAGATACAACATACCTCTTAGGACACCATATGATCTCATAGGGTCATAGAGTGTCCTAAGGGGCCATATGGGGTCGCAAGGGACCCCTTAGGATCCAATATGACCCCTTTTAAAGTACTAGTAGGTACAACATACCTCTTATGACGCCATATGACTCCATGGGGTCATATAGTGTCGTACGGGGTCATTTGGTGTCACACATGTGTTAGAACAAATGTGTGACCCCTTAGGACCCCATGTGACCCCTTTTAAATTCCTAGTAGGTACAACATACCCCTTAGGACACCATATGATCCCATAGGGTCATATAGTGTCCTAAGGGGTCATATGGGGTCCTAAAGGGCCACACATGTGTGACCCCTTAGGACCCCATACGACTCCTTTTAAAGTCCTAGTAGGTACACCATACCTCTTAGGACACCATATGACCCCATAGTGTCCTAAGGGGTCATATGGGGTCCAAAGGGGCCATAGATGTGTTTTAACACATGTGACCCCTTAGGACCCCATATGACCTCTTTTAAAGTCCTAATAGGTACAACATACCTCTTAGGACACCATATGACCCCATAGGTTCATATAGTGTCGTATGGGATCATATGGGATCCTAAGAAGTTACACATATATTAGAACTCATATATCGCCCCTTAAGACTAATCTAAGAAGGGGTGCTAATCTAAGAACAAATTTGTACCACCCATGAAAGGTGTACAATTTACAACAACTACTATTAGAGTGATTAGGATGTGCTAGACATAAGTCTTCTCCCTACAATAGAAAAGGCAAAGACATTAATTCATTTGTTTGGAGGTAAACTTTTAATTAGTGAAATTCAACGATGGGTCATTGTAACACGAACCGTAATTGCAATTGGACCCCTTCTGCTACCCTATTTTATCTGTAGTGGGTTGGAGACAAATTTGTGGGAAGTTCAAATTTGTGTTCCGGAATTTCTGAATAGTTGTGGCAATTGTCGTTAGTTGCTTACAATTTTTTGGTTTGCACTCTGGTTTCTGTATTGTCTTATGGGGTAATGAAAGTCGGACTCCACGAAATATAGGGAGGAAAAGGAATGTTGTGAACAAAGAGAGTGCGAAGAAGACAATAGCAAGTGCAAGCACCTTATTGAAAATGGCGAGGACTGGGTTGGGCACAGAGGCCGTGATAGGTCTCTTGACATCTTCAAAGAAAAAGAAAGACTACAAATTGACGAACAGGCTTCAGGAGGGCAAGCGACCTCTCTATGCCATTGCTTTTAATTTCATCGATTCCTCTTATTTCACCATTTTCGCCACAGCAGGTGGAAATCGGGTATGCCATATTTATCTTTTTATTTTTTGGTTTTTATTGACATTTGTGAGAATAGCTAGGTACAGTTACGGAAATTTGTGATAACATCTAGGTATAGCTAATTACATCTGTGATAGTAGCTAGTTAGAACATTGGAATTTACAGTTTCACGCAGCTGGAAGAAATACGCGAGCGTTTTTCAATTGGGATTGCCATATATATTGCTACCTAGAGGTTGCATTTCTAAAGACAACCTTTACCATATGACTCTATACAGATGTAAATTAATGGATTGCTTTTCTTACACCCCTTTATAATTAAGGACAATACTGTTGTTTGCAAATAGGAAAATGCCAATGTACACATTGGGGACAGATCAACTGGGTTGAAGTAAACGGCTCACATTTTGCTATTTAATTTTCTCTTCTCTTCTCACCTAAACAGCCACAACATGCACGCTGTTTAAATTCTTCTGTTCTTGTGTTTCCCATCATGTTTTCCTTATTCTGTTTCTCAAGGCGGTCCGCTGAGATTCAAAATACTTTAGATGAAAGTATATTAACGTTTTAATTCTAGTGATACTGCAAGATCCTTGGCCTACATTTTACAGAGTAGATGGCAATCGTCTCTTTCGATATCATCTTTGCTCTTTTAACTATGGTCATTTGGATGAAAAAAGACAGAGAAATCGAATTGATGTATTTTTAAGTACTCACTAACAATTCTACATCTCTCTTCACATGAGGGCTATCTTCTTCAAATGGCTAGAATAATACTATTTGTCCTGAAGATGAGTTTCATGGGGCTGACCAAAAAGTTGACGTGGATCTGATTTGAATAGTAAAAGAGATTTCATCTGCAGAAGCCTAACTTATTATCATGCCCCTAGGTTATGGACCAAATTGCCATTTCCTATTTTCCACATCTCTCCTGGTCCTATTTTGTGTGCACGTTTTTCCTCTTCTTTCCCGTAGTGTCTGTATAAGATCCCTTTGAAGCATGCTTAGTCTTCTAAGTATTTGTCAATCGTTAGAGCTTCAAAGTTCCTTGTCCAGGTGTGCTTTCTCCTACAAATTCAAACTTTCTTTTGTTTACATTGTACTTTTGGACTTTTTCATCCTCTCGTGCCTTCCATCCTTTCCCCACTCTTCCTTTGTATTTGTCAGACTTTCAGAGCTGTCTTTATCGGCTTGCTCATTGTTCGACCCCCAATATACTTGTGTTATAAGTCTTGTGATATCACCAACCCCCAAACCTCGACCTACAGAATGAGTCTTGTGATATCTCCGACCTCTGGACCCTGATATTCCCACCTTTGTTATCGTTCTCTTCACAATGCCCCAACATGTGTTATATTGTCATTAATGGTTGGTTTTTGTGCCGTAACTTTCAAAAGTGGGACTTTTTCTTGCCCATAATCGTTGTTCAAATTTGGAGTTGTGGATTTCCATTGTGTCTGATCCTTATTGTTGTGATGGATTTAAAGGAGTGAATGCGTCCATTTAGGGGGGCAACATCTACACTTAACCAAATTCCTTTTAGAATCTGTTTTGAGTACCCTTGTTTGAGCGTGTGGATCTGATGACAAGAACTTGTAGATCTATCAAAGATCAGAGGACAAAATCTCTTTCATTTCAACTGTTAGAGGATGCTACTCCTTTGGTTCGAGTAAGATCTCACTCAGAGGTTGCGTTGGAGCTTCATTTGTTTGTGAATTCAATTGTGTTCGTATTGGTGCTATTTGTTGTTTGTCATGGGTGTGCTCACGGTAGTTTATTGCTCTCATATCTGATAAAGTTACTGTCTTTTTGAATGTATTTTTAGATTCTATTGTAATAAGGAAAGGATTGGAAGTTACATCTGCTATTTGCTGGGTTATTGTTTAGAATGCAATGGTAATAATGTGATGTAAATAGTGGTAGAATTTGAGTTTGATAAGATCTGAATCAAATATTAAAACTCATATTGTTTATCCTAAATACTTAACATTTGAAAACGGTTTAAAATCAGTTCAAAGTCAGATTTGCATAACTATTTTGGAACGGGACATTACAATTATTTAGTTTGTAGTTTGCTAATCTTCACATGAAGTTGCTCTTCTCTTGGCCAGAAAGTATTGATTAGGTGTCTAATAGTCAATTTGATTTTGGTCAAGTTCTATGACCTGACAGGATGGTCTAGTATACTTTTGGCCATAGTATTTGGTTAAAAATATGTAGGGCTGGAAATTCTCAAAGATGTTTAGCTCATCACGATGTTCCCATGAATTCTTCAGTTTGATCCATGACTAGACAATGCAATTGTGTAGATTATTTTGTGAATCCAAGCAGCGGAAGGCATAATGCTTTAGAAATTACATTGTCAATGCACTTATTGTCCATACAATGTCAATCAGTACATTGAAAACAAAATATCTAATGTGACTTGCATAATGCTTTAGAATTTTTAATTGAAAAATATTCTTCTTATGTTTTACATGTAGTTTTGAAATTATGCGTTGCTCTACTGAGTGAATATTTAGTAGGATGCTATGGAAGATGTATCGGATTTAGGAAAGTTTAGTGGCATTGTATAGGGGTGGAGGTGAAGGTTTTGCATTGACTTTCAAGTAATTATGAACGCATGAAACTTTTTATAACCGAGGACACAGCTTGTGTCTGTTGTTGAGATTGACAAGAAAAGGAAAACCCATTCTTTGCAGTGCAAGGATTATGTACCCATTTCCTATGCTAGAATAATTGCAAAGGGCTACTAAGTTTTCTGAACAATACCTGCTGAGTAAATGTAGGAAGTCTTCTTTTGGAGGCCCTTGGGTGATATTTATGTTTTGCTTGTTTAAGTGTGGGTCTGTGCTCATTCTCATAGAGAAAAGCTTATACAAAAAAACATGTTGGTGCACAAAAGTGGGAAGCAACATCAAATTGCCACCCAAGCAAAAAACATAAAACCAGCCGCAACACCAACCAACTACAACACCCAAAAAGAGGAATCAACAAAAACAATAGACAAAAAACCATATTAAGAACCGAGATCAAACACAAAATTGTGGTCGACTTTAACCCTAGGCTCCAAAAATGAGTGATTTTTAGCTCTTACAATGCTACTATTGGAAAGAGAAGGGAGGGTGAAGGCACCTGAAATTTCTGGCCTCCCATCCCTTAGATTATCAACATATAAAATTAGGTCTTCACAAAATAGGGCCATATTCAAGTGCTTATTCATCAATGACTTGGAAATTTGATCGAGTTCAACATTCTCTTCAGTGTGTTGTAGGAGAACATGACTTGATTCCCCAATAGGAGGGTCTAATCCATAGGTTGACCCCAGAACGATCACCTCCTTGTTGGGGATGACCCTACTCAAAATCTAGCAGAAGGCCGCAGTGTCCAAAATGTGAGAGCTCAATTTGGATTTGAAGTCTATAACAACAGAGGCTTGAGTGTGCAGAGCTCTAGTACTCTCTTTGCGTAAAATAGTCTTTATGAAATAGAGGGTCATCACATTTGGGATGTAGAAGGCAATATGGAGGTGGAAATCAAAAACAATTTCGCTGTAAGGAGGGCTCCTACCAGAGGTGCAAGGCTGAAGCAAAAGCTTTTTTGTAAAGACCCCGAATCTGGAACTACACTTTTCTAAACATGAAATACTTATTTATGAATTTAATGAGTATCTTTCACTTCTACTGCTTGTTCCTGGTCTGATGTACTTGCTTAGTTTAATGCTGAAACACAGAAATTGCAATGATAGAATGGCAGAAATAAATATTCAGAGATAGAACCTTCTTGTTAGCAGCATTAATAACACTCCAAAATATTCATGACAGCTGAAACGATTGTTGTAAGATATTATTAATGTTCAGCTTTTGGGATTGCACTAACATCAATATATACAATATTCAGTAGTAATAGATGTTGAAGATATAGCTTCGATAGAGATTATTGGCTCCTTATTTATCTTGTCTAGCATCAGCTCCTTAGCTTCCGTTCCTTCCTTGCCTTGTTTACTGTCGGTGACTCTTCATGTTGCAACGGCTGTCGGTGAAGGTGATGTGGCTGTCGGTGGAGGTGATGAGGCTGTCGGTGAAGGTGAAGAGGCTGTCTGTGCAGAAGTAACTGTCCATGTCTCTACCTCTCCCTTCGTGTGACTCTTCATTGATATTCCGATATGTTATATTTGTCATTCTTCCTTGTCACGACTTCTTCTTCTGCAGCTTTCTTGATCGGCTTCTTCTTCCTTATGATCGTGTCTATCAGATCAGAAATATTGTGTATTTCTTTCTACATACTGGGTTTCAGATATAGGAAGGTTTTGGTTTGTATTCGAGTTGTATCAGCTGAGTTCATTTTTGATTGATTCATAGAGAATCGAACTCAGATTATTATGATTGATAGTATTCTGAGGCTATCATCAATTGTATTATTTTCTGAGATATAATAAAGTTAATTTTGAGTGGGCCGGGTTTTTCACCCTCAGGTGGAGGGTTTTCCCAGGATAAGAGGGCTTGTTTATTTGTGTTTCTTTCTCTATTTTTTGTTCTCAGATTTTCTATATTCTGGTTCAAGTTTTAACATGGTATTAGAGCGGGTCTAGAAGATCGATCCAGAACCAGAATTTTTAGTTTTTTATTTCTTTCAGTTGGTTGCTTAAGTCATTCATTATGGTGAACGGATTGAAAGTAGAAGATAGACTAGATGGTTCGTCAAATTTCTCTTCTTGGAAATTTAGAATTCTGATCACTCTAGAAGAGAATGATCTCGTTGACTATGTCTCGAAAGATGTAGAAGAACCTTCTGCTGGTGCAGAGAAAGTTCAATGGAGAAAGAACAAGACCATGGCTAAGAAAATTCTGATTGATTCTGTTAAGGATCATTTGGTGCCTATCATCTCTAAGTTGGATTTAGCTAAGGAAATGTTTCAGGCTCTAAAGGATCTTTATAAATTCTACAATACTAGTAGAGCTTTAGCCCTTAGATGTCAACTGCTGCATGTGAAAATGTCTAGAAGAGAATCTGTTACTTCTTCTTTCATGAAGATTTCTGAGTTAAAAGATCAGCTCAGTGCAATTGGAGATACTTTTGCTGATAAAGACTTGGTTATGTTAGCTATGAATGGACTTCCCATCTCCTGGGAATCCTTCATTCAAGGCATTAGTGGAAGAGATGATCTTCCTAAATTTGATAGGTTGAGGGCAGATTGCATTTAGGAAGAATGCAAACAAGAAGCAAGAGGTTATGGTCGCAAATCTCATCATGAAGATGATCATGTGCTTGCTGCCCATGCATCTAAGGGGAAAGGAAAGAAAGGTAACTTCAAAAGATTCAGAGACAAGAATGATGAGTCAGCTTCTGTTGCCAAGAAAAAGTGGAAGGACCTTTCTAGAATTCAGTGTTTTAGGTGTGACAAATTTGGTCACTTTGCCAGAGATTGTGTTTCAAAATCTAAGACTCAAGTAGCTGCTGCAACTGTTGAGAATCCTTCTCCTCACAGATAGTCAAGTGAAAATTCTGAAGGATTCTTATTTATTTCTGCACTTTCTAGTAATGTTCCTACTAACTGTGATACTTGGTTGATAGATAGTGGAGCATCTCGTCATATCACTGGTTTTCGTGAGCACCTTTCAAACTTGAAAGAAAAAGACTCTCATCTTCAAGTTATCATTGGTGATGATGCTTGCTATTTTGTGAAAGGTGCTGGTTACACTTCTTTTCAGTTGGACTCCGGTGTTCCTCTTCATTTAAGTGATGTCCTATTTGTTCCTGATATTAAGAGGAATCTGATTTCTATTTCTGCATTAGAAGACAAAGGTTATCATGTTGCTTTTGCTGATGGAAAAGTACTTGCATGGAAGAAGAACTCTAGTATTCAATCAGCTCATGTTATTGGTGTTCGTCATGATAGTCTTTACAAGCTTTCAGCTCATCCTATTTAAGTCTTAACTCATGATTCTTCAAGTTCAAGTGAGTTGTGGCATAAAAGATTTGGTCATTTAAATTTCAAAATTTTGTCTTCAATGGAGAAGGTTGTCATTGGTCTTCCTAAGCTGAATCAAAACCATGAAGGTGTTTGCAAGGGGTGTGCTCTAGGTAAGAACATTAAGAGCACCTTTCATAGTAGTGAAAGTAGAGCAAATAATGCTCTAGAATTAATTCATTTTGATTTATGTGGACCTATGTCAATTGCTTCTCTTAGTGGTTTTTGGTATTATGTCACCTTTATTGATGATTTTTCTCGTAAGTACTGGATTTACTTTCTTAAGTCTAAAGAGTCTGATGAAGTCCTGTCAAGATTTAAAGAGTTCAAAGCTCTTGTTGAAAATCTATCTAGCAAGAAAATAAAAATTCTTAGATCTGATAATGGAGGAGAATATGTTTCTGGTGTTTTTCATAACTTTTGTGTTGAAGCTGGGATTAAGAGGGAGTTTTGTGTCCCTTATAATCCTCAACAAAACGGTGTGGCTGAAAGGAAGAATAGGACAATTGTTGAAGCACCAAAGGCTATGATTCATGACCAAAGTCTTCAAACATTTCTTTGGGTCGAGGCTTGCAAAACAATAGTTCACATTCAGAATCGTAGTCCTCGTCAGATTCTAAACAACTTGACTCCAGAAGAAGCCTTTACAGGTGTCAAACCAGATGTAAGTTATTTCAAAATCTTTGGATGCCTTGTTTATATTCATGTTCCTAAAGAGAAAAGATCTAAATTAGAACCTTTAGGCAAGAAAGGCATCTTTGTTGTTTATAGTGATTCTTCAAAAACATATAGAATCTACATTCCAGGACAAAAACAGACTGAGATCAGCAGGGATGTTTCTTTTGATGAAGATGTAGCTTGCATGAAATTCAAAGAATCTAGCATAGAAGCTGATAAAGAAGATTTTGAGCACCCTCAAGATTTAGACACAACTGATCCGAATCCATTTTTAGACATTCAGAGGGAGTTTACAGATTTAGAAGATCCTGTTGATTCAGCTGATCCAATTGATCCAGTTGACTCTATAGTTACATCAGCAGGTCCCAGTAATAGTTCAGCTAACAAGAAAAGACCTTTGTGGGCTAGACATGCCATGCAAGATGCTGAAAAATATGCAGCCCCTCGTGGTACTTTCAGAGAAAGCAAAAGACCTCATAAGTATGCTGGTTATGTATCTTTTATGAGTCATATCTTGGCATCCGAGCCTTCAGATGTTGAAGAGGCTTTAAATCAGCAAGTGTGGAAGGATGACATGATAGAGGAATATCAATCTATTGTAAAAAATGATGTATGGGACATTGTTCCTAGGCCTAAAAACAAATCAGTGGTTTCTTCTAACTGGCTGTTCAAAATCAAACATGCAGTTGATGGGAGTATAGAAAAGTACAAGGCCAGATTTGTAGCCAGAGGTTTTTCCCAAAAGGAAGGTATAGATTTCGAAGAAACCTTTGCACCTGTAGCACGTTACACCTCTATCAGGACTATCATAGCTGTTGCAGCTGTTAAGGGTTGGAAACTTCATCAAATGAATGTGAAAACAGCCTTCTTGAATGGTAAAATTGAAGAGGAGGTTTACATTGAGCAGCCAGAGGGCTTTATTATTCACAATAGAAACTCTCATGTATGCAGGCTGAAAAAGGCCTTATATTGACTTAAACGAGCTCCTCGTGCTTGGTATGAAAGGATTGATCACGATCTTTTGAGCTTGGGTTTTCTAAAGAATGATGCTGATCCAAACCTATACTTCAAGGTATGTGATGATAAGGTGCTGATTTTAGTACTATATGTTGATGATTTAATCGTCATTGGTAATGATGATCTCATTGACATATGTAAGAAGGATTTAGCTTCAGAATTTGAAATGAAGGATCTTGGTTTGTTGCATTGTTTCCTTGGACTTGAGGTATGGCAGAGACCAAATGAAATTATATTGAGTCAAGGTAAATATGCAGTTGATATTTTGAAAAGATTTGACATGCTAGAGTGCAAGTCTATGGTGACTTCTATGGAAGTAAATCTGAAGAAATTACATGAGGATGCAGCTACTTCAGATTTAGTTGAGCCTGCTATGTATGGACAATTAATTGGCTCCTTAATGTACTTGGTTAACACAAGGCTATGCTATGCAGTTAATACCTTGAGTCAGTTCATGTGTGAACCAAGACATATTCACCTTGTGGCAGCCAAACATATATTGAGATATGTTTGTGGTACAATTGGACTTGGCTTAAGATTTTCTTCGTGTGTAGAGCTGAACTTGTAGGGGTTTTCTGATTCAGACTGGGCAGGCTGTGTGCATGACAAAAAAAGCACTTCAGGTTGTTGTTTTAGTCTAGGTTCAGCTATGATTTCCTGGTGCAGCAGGAAACAATCTTGTGTTGCACAGAGTACAACTGAAGCAAAATATGTTGCAACTTGTGTGGCTGCAAGAGAAGCTGTATGGCTTCGGAAATTACTTGCAGGCTTGTTTGGACAGCCTTTGGAACCTATTGTGATTATGTGTGATAATCAAAGCTATATGAAACTTTTAGTTAATCCAGTATTTCATGATAGAAGCAGACATGTGGATAGTAAATATCATTACTTGAGAGACATGGTTAAGCAAAAAGCAGTTGAACTCAAGTACATTTCTACAGAGGAGCAAACTGCAGACATTCTCATTACGCCACTTTCGAGAGTGAAGTTTTGTTACTTCCGAGAAAAGCTTGATATGATAGAGAATGATGCACTTGCTGAGAGAGTCTAAGTTTCAGTGATACATTGCCTGTGTTTAATGAGTTCTTCTCTGTGAGAGAAGTTCGAGGTGAAATCCCTTGTTTAATGAGTTCTTCTCTGTGAGAGAAGTTCGAGGTGAAATCCCTTGGTTAATGAGTTCTTCTCTACGAGAGAAGTTCGAGGTGAAATCCCTTGATTAATGAGTTCTTCTTTGCGAGAGAAGTTCGAGGTGAAATCCCTTGTTCCACCCTCTGAGAGTAGCTATGGTAGAAGTCATGTGTATGACTTTATGTTTTTTATTTTTTGGTTTTACTCATCCTCTAGGAGTAGCTATTATGAATATTGTTATACTGAGATAACAACCTTATTGAATAAAAACTGTGATGTTTTTTTTGTTGACATTTTTTGAGTTGCAGGTATGTGTACTTGTTATATGTTGATATAATGAAGATCTCTCTCTTGCTAAGAGGGAGTGCTGAAGATATAGCTTCAATAGAGATTATCGGCTCCTTATTTATCTTGTCTAGCATCAACTTCTTAGCTTCCGTTCCTTCCTTGCCTTGTTTACTGTTGGTGACTCTTCATGTTGCAACGGCTGTTGGTGAAGGTGATGAGGCTGTCGGTGGAGGTGATGAGGTTGTCGGTGAAGGTGAAGAGGCTGTCCGTGTAGAAGTAACTGTCCATGCCTCTACCTCTCCCTTCGTGTGACTCTTCATTGATATTCCGATATGTTATATTTGTCATTCTTCCTTGTCACGACTTTTTCTTCTGCAACTTTCGTGATTGGCTTCTTCTTCCTTATGATCGTGTCTGTCAGATCAGAAATATTGTGTATTTCTTTTTGCATACTGGGTTTCAGATATAGGAAGGTTTTGGTTTGTATTCGAGTTGTATCAGCTGAGTTCATTTTTGATTGATTCGTAGAGAATCGAACTCACATTATTATGATTGATAGTATTCTGAGGCTATCATCAATTGTATTCTTTTCTGAGAAATAATAAAGTTAATTCTGAGTGGCTGGGTTTTTCACCCTTAGGTGGAGGGTTTTCTCAGGATAAGAGGGCTTGTTCATTTGTGTTTCTTTCTCTATTTTCTGTTCTTAGATTTTCTATATTCTGGTTCAAGTTTTAACAATAGAGACCACTTACAAGAATGATTTAATGCCACAGACAGCTGTAGACTCCAATTCAACAATGGTAGGGCAAATACAATTTACGCACTTGTTCCTTCCATTGTCTTATTATGCTTTGTGATTTCTGTTCTTCAATTTGATTATCCAGCCCTGTGTATTTGTTGTGACGTTTTCACACATCGCCCCATTGCAAATGGGGACCCTTGCTTTTTTTTGCTTTTTAGGGTTTGTTTTTAGTTTTTTTAGGGTTTTGTCAGTTAGCCTTTGCATTTTGAGTGTCGCCAAGGGGATCACATGGATAGCAAGTCTGGCTTGAGTGAAGTCCTGATCCTGAAATTTGGCTAAGTCTGGAATGTCTTGATCCTGAAATTTGACTAAGTCTGGAAACTGAAAAACCTCCAAAAATTAGATTTTGCAATATAACTCCTGGAGGTCTGAAACCACTCTCAAACATCCTGAAAGTATATATGGAATATAACTTAAAGTATAAGTGACATTTCCTTCTTATACTTAAATGTTATATTCCATAAAAATTATCCTGATAGAGAGTTCAAAAAGTCAAAAAGCGCTCCTGTCCTTCACTGAGGATCCAGAGCGAAAAGCGCTCCTGGCCCTCTCCAAGGGACCAAGGCAAAAGCGCTCCTGTCCCTCTCCAAGGGACCAGGGCGAAAAGACTTATTTGAGCCATTCCTGGCCTTGTTTGGTCAAATTGAAACATCAAAGGCATGGTGAAGGATGAAATGAACATGATAAAGCATCCAGACTTGATCAAAAACGATGAAATGATGAAGTTTTTGCCTAGAAGGTCAAAAGTGCTCCTGTCCCTCACTGGAGGACCAGAGCGCTTTTCTTTATATGCAGAATTTTAGACCTTTCTTGGACATTAACTCTTATTCGTAGCGTGAAGTAAGATGAAATCTTCCCTTGCAAAGGAATTTCGAGGTGAAAAGTGATACAATTTGGCTTAGAGGGCAAAAAGTGCTCCTGTCCTTCACTGAAGGACCGGAGCTTGATTTTCAAATTTGCACTATTTATGCAAGATTAAGGTGATTTTACGATTTGAAGAGGTCAAGGGAAGCATGTTTTGTCCATTGAATATAATTTAAGTGGTCCACAAAGGAGTAAATCAACCCAAGTGACAAAAAGTGCTCCTGTCCCTCACTGAAGGACCATGGCACTTTTTCAAGTTTCTCCTCTTTATTTGATATTTTATGGCAAAACTTGACTTGGATGGGAAGGACGAAGGATGTTTTATGCCTTGGACGCGATTGAAGGTTTAAAAGAACAAAGAAATACACCAAGATGCAAAAAGTGCTCCTGTCCCTCTCCAAGGGACCAGAGCGATTTTCCAAGAAAGTGTAAATTTCTTGCAAAGACAAGGCAAGTTTGTGATTGAAATGAATGGAAGAGGACATGATTAGCCCATTGAAGATAATTTGGGAAGCTAGCAAAGGACGGCTAAGCTTGAAGTTGAAAAAGTGCTCCTGTCTCTCACTGAAGGACCAGAGCGCTTAACATGTTATCTAGCCTTTCTCACCAATTTTGGACAAATTGAGGCCAAGGTGCAAGTTTGAAAAAGTGTTTAAAATGCCTTGAAGTGGAATTGAGATGCGAGAGTTGCAAATTTTGACGACAACTGGCAAAAGTGCTCCCGTCCCTCACCAAGGGACCAGGGCGCAATTTCCAAATATGACCATTTACCTTGCATTTTGAAATGATATTTTTATTACCAAGGCTCAAGATGGAGTGAAATGTGATATTCTACGCCTGGAGGATAATTTGAAGTTGATATGATCAAGAATTCATGCAATGGACTCAAAAGTGCTCCTGTCCCTCACTGAAGGACCAGGGCGCTTTTTATGAAACAACAAATTCCCTCCGAGATTATGCTAAGGCAAAGTTGTGTGAGATGGGAAAGATCTTCTAAAGCATGGTGAACAAAGATTTGACTTCAAAATTTGAGAATCCTAGCCTAAAATACAAAAAGCGCTCCTGTCCTTCACTGGAGGACTAGGGCGAAAATCCTTGGAAAATCAAATTTGCCTTTCAAAAAATGAGTTGAGCATGCATGGAACACGTGAAAGAGATCATTGCTTACTACACAACGAGAATCGACAAATGAAAGATGAAGGATGGAGGACAAAAGTGAAAAAGTGCTCCTGTCCCTCACTGAGGGACCAGGGCGAAAATATCCTAAGGCACATTCCTTCTAGAGATCAAGTGAATTAAACTTAAGACTCCAATCAAAAATGTCATTTTAAAATGCCTAGATGAAGTTTTAAGCAAGGAAAAATGAGCAATGCAAGGCCTAGATTGAAAAAAGCGCTCCTGTCCCTCTCCAAGGGACGAGAGCGAAGTCATTGGCATTCATTATTTTTTGCCATATATCCTCCAAATCGCATTAGATGCCAAAACTGCCAACTTCGAAATATTTGAAATAAATTAATTAAATTGGCATTTAATAAATTAATTTTGAGCCTCAAAAAATCGAATTTCTATTATAAAGGCATTTAAAATTAATTTTTGTGAAATAAAAAATTAAAAGTTGAGCGCACAAGGCATTATTTGCCTTTATTTGACAAGTCGGCCTACTCCTTTTGGGTTTTTATTTATTATTTCACCTTTTATTTGCTAGGTCGGCCTCATGGGTAAGTGGAAGGTGAGCGCTCTATATATTGGAAGGTGTTTTTTCACAATTTAAATCATTCAATCATCCTTTCAAGTGCGAAATTGGAGAGCCATTTGAGGAGCGAAATCCAAAGGAGTGGAGCGAATTTCTACGAAGTGTGGAGAAGCTAGTGGAGGGTGGAGTTCTTTTCCAAGCTAAAGGAGGCACAATTTGTTCAAGAGAAGGCTTTGATCTACACTTTGCCTAGCGAAATTCATCTATTTTTGCATCATTTCTTAGAGTTTAATACTTAAAGGAAGGTATGAAGAATCATTTTTGAAGTTCTTACTCAAGACTTATTGTGATCCCATTGCAATTTTGAAGACCCAAATTCCATTCATGATTAATTTGAAAATGTATAATTCTTGATTTATCATGACTTTTTTCAAGTTAATATCTTAAGTTTTACCTTTGAAAGGTCTTGAATTTCATGCTTTGAGGTTTGATGCTCAAAAGACTAACTTTAATATTTTGTGTAGGCATCAAATGGAGATCCCGGAGTTGGAAAATCAAGCCAGATCAAGGACGGTGCCAGATCAAGGACAGTCTCCTCCAAGAAGATCAAGCAAGGACAAGGGCGACCTCCTCCAGTCTAGCATCGACAAGGATGGCTTTCTTCGATCAAGCAAGGATAAGGGCGACCTCTTCCAGTCCAGTATTTCAAGACGAGGCACATCATCATCCTGCACATCAAGGACACAAGAAGTCAGAGCAAGGGTTCGTTGAAGAAGCAGATAGTTTCAGAAGAGTTAATTAAAGCTAGCTTCTCAACAACATCAAATTGAATATCTACCAAGCAACCAAGTGTCAAATGAGGTGGTATCCTAGTCATCACTCCTCCAGTCAAATTGGTCCACTCAGCATGTCCGGATTCAATGTACCTAACTCATGGAAGGTGGCACAAACTTCGATGTACCTACCTCGGCTATCCATTGGTCGATTTTTCCAGAGAGGACATGTGTCCAAGCAATACAATTATTTCAATGGTCAAGCATTAAATGTTATGTAATGGTTGTAACAAACCCTAATTAGGGTTTTCTTTGTTGAATCTTGGCCATTGATCTCGAATTGATCTTAGCCATCGAATTGTATTGAGGGCACTATATAAGCCCTGGCATTTCATTTGTAAAGGCAGTTGGAAGCAGTAAATAGAGAGTAGTTAGAAGGTGATTAGAATAGCAATTAGAGTAGGGTAGAGAGAGAAGGCAAAGATTGTTGCCAAGATGTTGTTGTAAAAGACTTGTAACTTCATTGAAGAAATGGTGAAATTTATGGGTCGATTCGACAATTTGCATGGTCTTTATACTCCTCATATTTGATTTCGTGTTATTAGATGAGTGCAAGAAATGTGCTTGATTGATGGTGAAATTCGTATATCCATACTACTAGCAGTTTGTTGATTGCAAACTTGCCTTGCGTAGTCAACTGGAATCATTCAGCTTAAACTTAACTTCAATTGTCGCTTCTTCATTGATATGCATCAACCTGATGGTGTCTATGCCTGCAGTGATGATTTGAACATCATAAAGTTTTCCTTCGAAGATCGCACTAACCTTGTGGATATGGTCCTGTGATGTCAAAACAAGACTTAGTTAGAATTCCATCAAAGATCATTCATTGCTCTTACATTCTTAGTGTTAGGATTAGATCCTCTCCTCGCCCTCGTCTTTTTTCCTTTTTTCAAATCAAAGCTAGTAAGAGCCTGTGTTCCAGCAATATTCAAAGCAGATCAGACGTTCAATCATCAAATGTAAGTCCCCTTGTGATTCCAGCAAATCACATCATACCACAGAGAGCTTATCCACACGTAGAGATCCTACATACAAGAACCTTGAAGTCATCTTGATTGATCCTTTTCGCGATATCTTCAGCATTCGGAGACTTTACTCAAGAGAGGATAAGGTACCTTTAGGTATTTTATTCTGTGTTTGATAGTGTACAAAATACACGTTAACAGTATTCCACACCCGAATTTGTCTTGACCAAGGAAGGTCTGCTTCTACGCTTGAGAATTGAGACCCGTATGCAAGTACCAATCACAATAATCCTTCAAGAGGACTCATGGTAGCAAGGCTGAAGCTGTCTCTATAGCTCACGAAGGAGTAATGATACCTTGAGAAATATTATAATTCCTAATCCCTTAGCTTCGCCTAAGTTACTTCTCTCTTTCAGCAAAGCCTCTAGATAATCACCTTGATGCCGTTGATGGAATTGCCAAACATTAGCCGCCGATTTACCAAAACCACAAATCTTATTACTCCTGAAACCTTAATATTTTTCCCCTATTTTAATCGACTTCCTTTCAATAGCCGTGGCAGATATAATTCATGCAAATCGGGCCCCACAGAAAGATACAATAGCACCATCAAATATTGAATAAACCTAACTATAATGAAAATCGCAAATATTAACCACAACTCCAATAATATTTGCAAATCGGCAAAGATAAAGCATTCAACTCTTTATTGTATTGGATTCCTTTATATGTGTGACACCTCAATTTTGCGCATATCTTTATTTCTGCAAGAAATCCTTACAAATTTGTCTCCAATGGAGACTTCACAAATTTGGTCCAGCTGTGAACTTTGTCACGAATCCACTCCCAGGAAGAGTCAGGTTTTCGTCCAGCCCTTCTGACAACTCCTGAAGGTTTTTGTCTCCATAAATCATAAATGGTTTAATCAAATCAAAAGCATGCCCAAAACACCATCATGAAGCTCCTTATAAAGATCTCTAGACAATATCTAGAAGATAAGGCCGACATGAGCATTCAAAATCTTTATTTAATAAAGTGACATTATAATATTTTATTGTTTATTTAATTAAATTAATTAATATTAAGTCATCATTGGATATTTTATTTATTTTTGACAACTTAATAAAAATCAATTTAATTAATTGTCACTTTAAAAATCGGGAACATGACACTGTTGTATTCCATTGCTTGCTGCAAGTTGCAAGACACAAAGAAAATAAAAGACCAGATTGACGATAGCCAAGAACAGATTGCCAGCTAGCGTCGATGTGCTTCAAAAGGAATTCTTCATAATGCCAAGCAAGCGCTATAAGGCTAGCAATGAGATGATTCATTCCAAGTCCTAACATGGTGGTTGTTGCCACCATCTCCCCATCTATTTATGGCAAAATATGCCATTTTTTAAAAATGCCACACAGATCTAAAGATTGGTTTCAGAATAATTATGGTGGGGAGGTGGGGGAGGTAAAGTCGTCCCTCAGTAAGCTGGATATCTTTAATTCATCAAGGAAATCACTCACCTTCACTGCAAGTAAGAGTTTCTCAATGCTTTCATTAGCATGGGAGTCTGCAATTGGATTGTCTTCCTTGAAACAATATTTGAAGGAAGTGCTATTGAAGTGAAAACCAATCAAATGGGATTCCTGCAAGATATTACGTAGCTACCAATCCAGCAATGAATTGCAATTCATACCATGAATGATCAATAATGAGTCGCCTTTGAGCTTAAAATTGTTACACAATTTTATTGTTTGTTTTATTGCCCAGGAAGAAAGAACCCTCTTTGACAAATTGGTCTGAGAGGAATTGAACCACCACTCCAGCCCTCACCTGGCCTTGGTTACCCTACGACTCATCGTCAAAATTAAGTATAAGAAATCTATCCTTACATGGAATCCACAAAGCAACCTTCTGCTTAATTTTGTTCTTGTTTACCCTATTAATATGGAATCCCTTGCTTAATATTTTCATTGGAACTAAAACATTTACCTTCTAGACATTAAAGGCATGCTTGGCTTTCTTAAGGATACTACTTTACCCTTATCAATAGTTTATAGTTTCAGCTTTCTGGTATAATTGCATGCACAGTTATCATATCTGGCCAGATTATGAGTTTTTTGGATGGCTACATTGCCTGATTCTGACCAGATTTTTCAGTAACTATAGAAATTTGATGGATTGTTTTGAAAATTTCGAATTTCAATTTGTTTTGCCTTCCGAGTGAATTGAATTTTTTGTACCTGGTAACTATGGTTAAATGCAAAATTAAACATTGTTTGTCTGTAGTCTCTAGGGTAAGAATCTATAATATCATTTATAAATGTAAATGCTATGCCTGGTTGTTAAACATGAATAGGCAGGATTTGAAACGGTGAAACAATTGTATAAAGTTTTTGAACCCATGAAGCAATTTTTGCTAGAGGCAAAAATTCTGGTTCAAAATGTCTAGGAGTCTGGGCATAGAGCCTGTTATAGGGTCCTTAATAATGCTGAAAAAGAGAGTATGGCCATACCAACCTGACTCTGGAGATGCTGTTGTCTTCATGTCTATCAGTACTATTACTTCAATTGTTTTGTCAATTGAGTTGTATTACTCCCGTAATGGTTCGCCCAAGTTATGTTAGGGCTCATGGGAAATAAGGTAGCCATTGATTTTATAAGGGTGTCTATTTTAGACAGTGAGAATAATTAATTGCTTGTTGGAGCATTGCCATATCTTGTGAAAGAATTTTTTTCTAGATCTCATCCAAGCACTAAACAAATTGTATTAAAAAGAGGTGAGGGGGTCCCTCTTGCCTCATTGTGGGGGCTCTATCGTAAGCCAAATAACAAACACGAAGCTAGAAGCTTAGAAACCCTGGTTTTTTCCTATAAGTTTTCAAAAAAAGGGTTCAGGCTAAATCTCTGTTCTGGAATGTTGAATTTTTTATGTTTATGCCTAAGGATATGCAATGTATTATATGGACCATAAGTGCAAATATTAAAATCCTATGAGTAGGGAAAGGTAGGATTCAAACAATAATTAAACAATTAGTCTCATGAAATAATTTTTACTTGAGGTTTTAAAATTTGGTTTGAAATGTAGAGGATGGCTTTTGGAAAAAGCCCGTGATTGAAAAGTTAACATCTTCAGAGGAGAATAAAGAGTACAAAGTGACAAATTAAGGGGGCAAACACCCTTTGTGAGAAGTAACTTTTATAATGTTTACTGCACTAAGAGTGTCTCCAAGAATTCGATACCTAACAAAGTTGTCCTGGTCTGGGCCTGTCTGTGCTTTTTTGTTGCTTCTGGTTTCCTCCTCTGTCTAGTTGTCCTGTTCTTTTTTGTCTTTCTGTCTCACGTCTTGTGAGATTTAGTTTCGTTTGCCTCTATGGCTGTTATGTAATGGGTTTGGGCCCTTTCCTGCTTTAACTAGTCAAAACAAGCACAACGAATGATGCTTTTTTTAAAATAATGGTGAAATATATTGAGAGCTTAAGGTCTTCCTTTTTCTTTGGCATATTAATATTATTTATGAAAAGTGTCTTGGTGGGCTGTTTTTATGTTTGAAGTTAATAACAAACTTTATATGAATGTGTTTAAATTATTTGTGGCTGATAGCAAACTTAAGAGGGATATTTAAAACATTTGTACCTATTTTGTTTTCCCTGTTACCAGTTGTGCATGTCACAATTGTATTTTAATTTTACTTTGATATCTATAAGGTAAATTTCTCAACAAATATGACTTCATTCTGCAATAACGTTCCTTGGTTTATACTGAAGTCTAGGGTTTCTTTTTCAGGTTACTGTTTATAAGTGTCTTGAAGGAGGGGCCATTGCAGTTTTGGAGGCATATGTTGATGAGGATGTATGGACTAGCCTTTGACATCATAGTCTCTTATTATAATGTTAATTTGCATGAAAGATGGGGATGTAAGTTAACCATATAAAAAATTATTAGGCCTTTTCAATAAAGGTTTGTTTACTCCCGTGCTGCTGTTTTCCTGCAAACAGAAGGAAGAGTCATTTTACACTATAAGCTGGGCTTGCAATGTGAATGGTTCGCCATTATTAGTAGCAGGTGGTAGCAATGGGATAATTCGAGTTATCGATGCTGCAAATGAAAAGATTGACAAGGTATGGACTCTTTCTGAGATAAATTCTGGTCTGCTGCAACTTTTGCTTTGTTGTTTGAATCGTGCCTCTGACTGATAAGCCTTGGAGCAAATGGATGGCGCTTTCAGAGTTTTGTTGGGCATGGAGATTCTGTGAATGAAATTAGGACACAATTACTTAAACCTTCTCTTATTGCATCTGCTAGCAAAGTAAGCAAGCAATCCCGACTTATTGTGAAATTTGAAGATTTTGGTCATGGTTTAATCTTCCTGGGAAATTTACATTTAGAAAAGCTAAGAATTTAAAATCTTGCTAGGATGAATCTGTACGTCTATGGAATGTGCAAACTGGTATATGCATTTTGATATTTGCTGGAGCTGGGGGACATCGAAATGAAGTTCTGAGTGTGGTAAGTGTTAACAACTGATGTAAAGTTATAGCATTGTGACTTGTGTCTCTTTCTAATCAGAAGGTGTTGACTGAAACTTTAATTTGTAATGTCTGTTTTGTTTTATGAGGACATATGTTCTAATAATCTAATCCTATTTATTCATTAGGATTTTCATCCCTCAGATATGTACCGTATCGCAAGTTGTGGCATGGACAATACAGTCAAGATTTGGTCTATGAAAGGTTTGAATTTTTGCAAATCAAGCTTTCAAATTTGTTTCAAACTATTTCCAAGAATGACTTGCATAACATTTGCTTGTACAGTTACATTTCTTTTTCCCTCCACGAATTGTCATAATGTTAGAAGAGCAAAACAACAAATGATATCAATTTTAAGAAATTCCATTATTTCTTTTAAAGATAGATTAGAAAAATTGAAACTCTTATTGGAGATGAGTTGCTCAAGTTATAGCATCTAACTTCTTAGTTATTTTGCCTAGAATCTATTATGTTGCCCTAAACTTCTTTATTTATACATTTATTCAGTGAAATGATTTCAGTGACCTTACTTATCACTACTCAGTCTTTCATGTGTATATATGTCCACCTAGTGCATATATGTTGTATCATCTTTTATTCAGCAACATATTGACATATTTTTATTATAGTAATATAACATCTCATTCCATATTAAATGTTATTAGAGCCTGTAGCTGCCAAGATGAAAAGATATTTCTACTAAACCGTCATTAGTCTTTTGTTCTAATTTTTCTTATTAGAAAAGACATTTCAAAAGAGCTATGTTCCACAACTTTTTTGGTATGGGGTTATAGGACACATTTTTGTGATGGTAATCTAGGAGATCGTTTTTTGGAGTATCTCTATAGATATATGTATGCATAACACATTGTTGTGACCTTTTCACACATCGCTCCATTGCAAATGGGGACCCCCTCTTTCTTGTTTTCCGGTCTTGTTAGTTTAGGGTTTTGACAGTCAAGTGACAATTTTGAGCTTCAAATGTTCGAGTTTCGTCTTTGGATATGGTCATGTTCCCAAGTACCCATGATGCAAATAATGATAAAATCTTTAAGTTTTGATGCCAATAGGATCAAAATGCTGAAAAGGATGTTAAAAATGTTAAAAGTGATTTTAAGTGTCAAATCGCCTCAATCAATATGCCTTAAAATTTGAGCAAAAAATGATGAAAATATTGCTAACTAATGTGTGTGAAAATGTTAAAATCCCTATAGGAGTCGTTTTTCCACTCCTAAGAGGTGAAATGATTCCAAAAATGCACATAGTCCTGATAGACTTTTATTTTCCACCCTTGAAATCTTGAGAAAATTCACAAGGTCCCGATGAAAATAGAATTTCCACTTCATGAATTGATGAAATTGGGTGAGTTTGGACTTGAAAAGCATGAAAATCAATTAAGTCTCGATGGAAAATGTTTTTCCACCAAGCAGTTAAGTGAAAATCAACAAAGTTTCGATGGAGGATGTTTTTCCACCTCATTGTGAGCATCAAATTACCTATTTAATGTTAAGGACAAGTAAAGTTCTGATGGAGGTCGAATTTCCATGCCTGAACTTAGTTTACAAGCAAATGAAGATGTTGTGGAAAGTCTCGATGACTGAAGAATTTCCACTTGGGACTAAACAAAGGAAATTAAGAGTCCCGATGGAGGTCGTTTTTCCACTGGGCTTACAAGGTGAAAATGTACAAGGAAAGTGAAAGTCCTGATGACCCACGATTTTCCACTGGAAGGTAAAGTGACCAAAGTAAGGTGAATGAAGCAAAATCATGTGTCCTGATGAGGATTGGTTTTCCTCTTGAAGAGTAAAAGATTAAATGTTGCAAAAATATCATGGATATAGTGTCTTGATGGAGGTCGATTTTCCACTTGGGGTTGAATTACAAAGATTTGACCAAAACTAAGTTTCCCAATGAGCAGCGATTTTCCACCAAGGGGCATGAGATCAAAATTAAGTGAGGATTTTAAGGACAAATTAGTCCTGATGGAGATTGATTCTACGCCATGTCATTTGGTGGACAAAATGAAAGGAAATGTGGCTGAATTATAGTGTCCTCATGCATATTGTTTTTCCTCACCTTGCTGGTTGAACATTTTATTTGTCCCACATTCGCTTTGTGGTGAAAATAAGAGGTGAAATGCTGAATAAAACACATACCAGCAAGCAATAAAATAATCATGAAGTCACTGATTTGATGTCAAGTGAGCTGGAAGAGATGGAGATTAGAGTCGTCTAAGTCAGCAAGAAGAGAGAAAGGGGTGCGGCATTTGGCTAAGGCATCAATGGTGCCACCATTGAGCGCGTTTTGCAACACATAGAGGGAAGCGACATTACCAGCTGAAGACGCTATTTTCTCAAGGGAAAATCACATCATTTCCAGCCAATGCAAATGCAATGCAAGTCGTATCAGCCACATGAATCACACAAGGAAAGGAATGACATTTAGCTGATAGGACACGATTTTTAGATATTTTTCAGACTTTCACACTCAGAAATCAGACTTAGACAGCTAATTTGGTTGCAATATTATTCATAATTCTGAGTTGAAGGATATTTTCAGACTTGTAAATTATAAATAGACATTTCACAAGTCTGAAAATCAGGTTTCTTTAAGGCAAAATTCCCAGATTTTGATCTAATCCTTTAAATTTTCCAGAATCAGCATTGCATAGTTTCAATTTTCTGATTTTAGAAGGCTAATAACTCTGAAAATCAATTAAAATCAGATCCTAAGTTAACTCTGGAAAATTTCTCTGTTCAAGTTTGTTGACTTCTAGCTTCATACACGTACCCTGTCAAAAGCGGGGATAGCTGCAAGGAAGACCTAGTTGAAGAAAGTACTTGAGGGATACTACCTAGAATCTCAGATATCTTCCAAGTGGAAGAAGGTTTGAGACACCAACATGGAGTACCTGGATAGGAAAAGGATGAAATGATGTATGGAACGAAGAACCAGTTACCCTCTCCCTTGGCAGTCAACATAATGAAGAGTGGAATCTACCACTCAACTGGATTCCCATCAACAATACAATGCAATGAGCTCATGGTTGAGTGTGCCAGGCACTATGACCCACAATCAAGAACAATTCTAACACCTAAGGTGTTGGCACTTGCTTTCCTCACCGAGGATGCAGTAAGAGAAGCGTTTGGGATTCCCAATTACTAGGGGATGCAAACAAGAACTAAGGAGGACACCCAAGCTATGTTTGAGAAAGGACCAGATGCATGTATGACTCTCATTAACAATGAGTGGGTTCTTGAAACAAGGTGTCACAATTCCAAGCTACTGATTTCAAGGAGTTTAGTGATATGATCTTCCTACTCAACAGGATCATGGGAGCACCTCATGGAGCCTTATTTGAGACATGGATGTTTTATTTCATTGAGGAGATATCAGTGTGAACGGTAATGATAAATTGGGCAAAAGTCATAAGTGATAACTTGGATATCTAGTTGAGGAATTTGGAGAGAACGAAGTGTTTCTACATGATTTCTTACTTAGTCTACATGCTAGCAAGACACATCAAATACAAAGGACTAATATGCAAAGGTGAAGTCGGGAACAAGCAAGGACAACATAAGGTGTATGATTGCTATCCGCAACTCCACCTACATGAGAAAGGACAGTATAGAAGGGTGAATGCTACATTCACCATGTACCTCACATGGTTGCTATAGGGTGTACATAAGAGGTTGTCCAAGGAGGCAATGTCATTAGTAGAAAAATATGGTTCATACTTTATCCAATTCCCTACCTTCACATACATAAGAATCCAAGGATTCACCTTCGAACCTTACAAGCTTCCCAAGTATCCTACTGACAAGATGGTGTTGCCTGAGGTAGTGAGGCAGCTATCAGAATTTGATTGCATACAAAAAGAGAAGCATAGGTAGGGTATAAATTTTCCTATCACACTTGGGAAAATGTTGAAGATATGCCCTAGTGTGATAGCGACAGATATAGTTAACGAAGAATTATAATACTTCTATCTTGAAATATACAAGGCGAGGAACCGTTTAGATCCATTCCAGAGGATTTTAGCAGCCAAAGGAGAGAAGTTTACACACAAGGTTGACATCAAGGACTACTAGGCAAATCTTACAAATGAGTTTGGAGTTAGGAGAAAGATGTGGTCTCGAATGTCAGTGGACTTCATGAGGAAGTGTAACTTCTTCTCAATTCCTGATCAGGTAAAAGATGATGGGAAATATATTCATCCTTAATATGTGAAAGAGAAAGACAAGTCGACTCCATCACCTGATTGGTCACAACCTGAAGTAACGGACTTGAACATTTTGATGAGGGAAGTGATGATTGCTCTAGAGAATGGGTAGACAAACAAATCAACAAGCTAAGGAGGCAGAGTAGCACTTTGACCTATGAGAAAATGAAAAGTGAGGAGTCTTCTCTTAATGATGATGAGAGAACTATAAGTGATGTGAGAACAAACAATGATGAAGAGGGTCAAGCTCCTAAGAGAAGAAAGGGTATAGTTGGAGGAACACAAGCAAAGGGTAAGGAGATTGCCAGCCAAGAATCCAGACATGAAGCACAAATCCAACACTCCTCAGTCTACCATGAGTTCCTCATTCGTTAAGGCGAATGACATTTTGGAGGAAGACAATGAACTCGAACAAGGTTTCGATATGAAGATCCTACTAGACAATGATCCGGATGAGCACGCATCGGCACACTCATCACCACATGAAGATGAAGGACAACGACCAAGATCTCCAAGCATTCAGCTTGAGGTCCATTTAGGAGATGATGTGGAGGACCTCAGTAAGAGGAGAGCAGATGAGGAGATAATTTCCGCCTTGAGAGGAATTGATGATGATGATCAGCTCGAGGATGGAATGGAATTTTCTACAGTTACTGATTGATTAATGAATAGTATGGAAAAGAAGAAAGTTGTAGAAATGCAACCCATTGAAGATATAGATGACTTCTTAGCTTGGATTGGTAAGGCTAAAGAAAAGAAGGCAAAGAAGCTCTCTAAAATAACTAGAGATGATTTAGGATCCCAAATTTTGCAAGTGTCTGTCCTCGCAGTTGACAAGCCTAGAGATGATATCACTCCCATGGACTATCAAGTTACAACAATTGATCTTGGACCATCCACAAAACGACAAGAATTTCAAGAGCTGAATGATTCCGCCAAGGTTATTGAGGCACAATTAAACAGAGTTGAAGAGAAGAAGGAAATGTTAGAAATAGAGAATAGGAAACTCAAGGAATACATTGAGGGGTTGTCAAATCCCCCAAGGCATGAGGATCTTACATTTGTTCCACCCATCGCTATTGCTTAAGGGTCACTTAATGATCATGAGGCAATGAGAAATACATATCAGGAGGTTGGAAAATGGATAGAAGATATTTCGAAGCAAGCAGAGGACTTTCTAGTCCAATTTGCCCATGCCTACGATAGGACAACGTTGCTCATTTGTAGGATACAATGCTTGGAGGGAGTATGGGAAGAGTTTCAACTAGTCTAGGACAAGACTATTCCTTGCCTCAAGTTGTTGAAGTGGATTCCTACATCAACATTAATGCAGGAAGGAGTATTTTAGGAGAGAAATGTGTATGATTTCCATGGATGTTATTGTTCTTTGGCAATGAGGAAACCAATGTTTGATCATGCAAGGGATGAGTGCATGGAAATGGAAGGATCAATCTTAGGGATACAATCAAAGATCCTCACTTCAATTGAGGAATTATTGGGACAAGATGTCCACACTTCTAGCAGCTTGAATTTGGAAGGATTGAAAGAGAAAATGAAGTTTGTTTACTTTCAAGGGCTAGAGTCTATTAGGAAGAATCAGCTAGACAATTTAGTTTCCCATATGATCTCCGTCAACAAATTGCAAAAGCATACACTAGATTGGGAGAATCACTTTTATGTTGGCTTAGATGCCTCGGATGTGATTGAATTGCAGCAGGGTGGTTTGCCAAGTGTCACAATGGAAGAACTCAATTTAGTCACGTCTAGATCCGTTGAATATGCAGCCAAAGAAAGGGATAGAGGAAGGAATCTTCTAGAAGACAACTTGCTTGATGACTAGGTGGCATCTCATTGGACCTCATTCCTTGAGCTTTGTGATATGGATAAGATTCCATTTTTTGTTGGAAAATCTAATTAGGGCTGCATTGGCATGATCTTGGCCCTTTGAGACTCTATATAAACCCCTTCTCCTCTCTTTTGTAAAAGAGAGATTTTGAGAATTGTCACTTTGATCTACCAAATTGAACTTGGGTGATTTTTATGAAATCTTGGAGTATTATGTGGTTCTTTAATCCTCAATTTAGTTAAGAATTTTGCTTTAAGTAGTTTAGTTGAATGAAGAAATTGTTGAATGGATCTATATGAAATTTGTTTATCCATACCACTAGCTATTTCCTGATTGTAAATTTGCCTTGTGTGGTCAATTGGAATTTGATCTAAGCTTAACTTTTATTTTTACTTGCTCATTGATATGCATCAAATGGATTGTGTTAGTGTTGTGGGTATAAATTTGAATATTTATTGATTACCTTAGAAGATTGCAGTAAGCTTTGTAGAGTTGTTCCTTGTATGACAAAACCGAGCCTAGTTGAATTTCATAGAGTCATTCACTATCTCTTGCATTCTAGGATTAGAATAGGATTAGAATAGAATTCCTAAACCCTTTCCTTTCGTATTTTATTTCACAATCTTTCTTAGAGATAGGATCAAGTGCTTATCTTGCTAAATCATAAGTCATTTCAAAAAACCATGGCAAATACACTTCTATTCATGAAGAGTTGTTTTGATTAGAACAATTGTGTAAGTCCCTTTGTGCATACAACAAATCACTTTAGCCATTGAGTTACCCACACGTCAAGACCTGACAATACGAACCTTGGAGTCGTCTTGGTTGATCAAACATTTAGCATCCGAGGTGATTTTTATCAAGAGAGGGTAAAGTACCTTTGGTATTTTATTCTGTGTTAGAGGTGTTTGAAAAACACATCAAAACACATAAATATGCATACATACATATATATGTGTATATACATATATAGTCCTCAAAAAATGGCCTCCTAGATTACTTATATATACATATATACATCTATATATGTAATTTAGGGAACTTTTTTTTAGGACTCTATATATGTAGTCTTGGAGACGTTTTTTAGATATACACACACATACATATGTGCACACATTTATGTGCGTAATTCAAAGGAGCATTTTGTGGAGACATATATACATGTACACATTTACATTGTATATACATATAAAGTGTATATATTATAGAGGTATGCGTATACATATTTATATACATGTATATACACATATATATCTATATTATATGCTATGTTGTATGTATATATACATATAATGTAGATATATGTGTAAATATATGCATATGTATTTGTACATGTATATATATGATGTCTGGAAAAATGGTCTTTTGGACAATTGTCCCCAAAATGCATATATATATATATATGCATGCATGTATGTACATGTACATGTATATACATGCATGCATATATATGTATGCATTTTGAGGGCAATTGTCTAGGAGACTATTTTTGAGATATATACATATACATATACATATACATATATATATGTATGTATATGTGTATATATATATGTATATGTATATGCATATACATGTATGTATATGTATATGTATATATAATTATATATTACATATAAATGTATGTATATATATATGTATGTATGTATATACATATAAATATATGTATATATGTAAATATCTGCAAAGTTTTAAAACTTGGACTTGCCATGGACTCGGCAAACCAAAAAATTGGACTCCGACTCAGACTCGTGAAAGACTCGCAAAAGACTCGGCAAGGACTCAGCAAAAAAAAAACCGTAGTTTTTTAAAAAAGAAAAGAAATTAATGCATTTAGAGAAAATAAGAGCCATAATTGAAATGTTACACATCTCATATGATCTCCAAACACTCAATATTTGAAATTTTATCATTCATACTCATAGAATCATACTCATTACTCATAGTTTCAAACTCGAAAATGTATAATAGAAGCATAAGTTTATAAATGTTTACAAAATTACATATAATGATATGTCCAACTCCAAATGTGAAAAACAACAATAAACAAACTAAAGTGAAGACTACATCTTCCTCTTTGCACTTCTCCTAATATAGCTCAATTTTTCAGGCCTTGAGCTAAAATAGTCCTCCATTTCCTCCAATCTTGCTCCTTTTGCTTCTTGTGATGCTCCTCTCTCTATTTCTGCAAGTTCTTCTTCGGTAAGGAGGACATCATCACCATCATTTTGTTCATTCACGGTCCAATCACCATATGGATCAATTTCATCCAAGTCAATGGCCTCATGTGAAACACCCTCCACCTTTCTAACTTGAAGGCGAAGGTTGTATCGAACGAAGACAAGATCATTGAGCATGTGTCAATCTATTTCTCTTCTTTGTGTGAATGCTCTCAAATACACTCCAATTTCGTTCACACCCAGAAGCACTGCATGGCTGAGACAAAACACGAACGACTATCTTTTGAAGATTAGGCATGCCAACGCCATAATTCTCCCACCATAAATCTACAAAAGACATTTAGAAATATTAGAATTGAGAAAAAAATGTAACAATCAAGTTTGTAGTTTTTTTCTTGCAGTATTGAACTAAGTTAATTTTTTACTTGGTTGTTGTTTTCTTCTCCTATCAATTGCTAGTTGTGATGAGAAGAGTCTCCCCTCTGCACTCTTGTAGGTCTTGAACAATGAACATTTCCAAATTCATAAATAGATAGTCAAAGTGTCAAACTCAAACTCAATAATGAACATTTCCAAATACATAAATAAAGATAGAGCAATTGCAAATGTCAAATCTCACCTCCAACTCATCAAGAACCTTGTCTCTCAACTCAACATTAGGTGTCATCTTATCAATGCATGCAATAGCACTTGCCATGACCTCCTCATCAGCCCTAAATGAATTGGAGAAGTAGAACTTTGGGCTCAAGAAGTAGGCGAAGGCATGTATCGGTTGGTGGAGTTGGTTTGTCCACCTACGATCAATGATGCGCCAAAGGATTTCACATTTTCTTGTATTTCCACGATAGTAATGTGAAATGGCGTCTTTGGCCCTATCTATGGCCTCATAAATGAAACCTTATTGGCATGCCCTCTCCATCCACCATACGAAAAACCCTTACCAAAGGTTCTGTCACCTAAAGAAACGAAAACATATTTTAAATTAGTACAAAATTAACCCCTAAAAAATAAAATCAGCAAATAGATTATCTTGTATAAAATTTACTTTTGTGTTCGTTACTTACCGCAGTCAACTCCTCTCCACTTTTGTTGAACCCTTCATAAAAAACAATGCTTACAATCTTCTCTGCTTCAGGTTTTTTGGCATATGCAGACCCCAACCAAGCATCAGACACAAACATTTGCTTAAGATGAGGAATGGCACTAAGGATGCTCTGCAAAGTGATGAAGTGGTTAGCAAATCGTGTCACTCCAAGTCGCACAAGGTCCTTACCATTTGTGTGTTTCCTTTTCAAAGCAAGCACCCAAGTATGGTTGTAGATGAATTTGGTGACACTTCTTGCATCTTCAACCACCTTCTTCACCCATGTAATCTTCCCAACTTCCTCTAGCATCAAGTCCAAGCAATGTGCAACACAAGGCTTCCATGTAATCGTAGGATGCCTCTCCATAAGCATTCTACCTGTAGATACACCTGTAGCTGCGTTGCCCATGATAATTTGGACAACATTTTCAACTCCAACTTCTGGAACCACCCCATCCAATAGATTACACAAAGTCTCTGCATTTTTTATTTCATTTGAGCCATCAACAGACTTTAGGAATACCATTGCACCATTTGAAGCTACCAAGAAGTTGAGAAGAGTCCTATTTCGTCCATCTGTACATCCATTGGATAAAATGCTGCATCCTTTTCTCTTCCAACATCTTTTTTGATCATCAACCACAACTTGTGTATTTCTTATAGATTGCTCTAGCAATGGCCCACTGAAGTCATAACCTGTTGGGGCCTTAAACCCCTTATCCGCAACGGTCAATGCATTTACCAAACCTTCCCAATACACATTGTTTGCTGCATTGAAAGGTATTTTATTTTAAAACCAAAAGTTTGATGCTGCCATCTTTGCTTGTTCATGCTTCTCTCTATTCCATCCTGTACCTTCAAGTGAGGGTTGTGCACTTGGAACATTGTGTGGTACAAAAAAATTAGGGTCTGTTCTAATAGGAGTGGCACTAGCATCACCCTCATTGTCACCAATAGATGAAAGTGATTGACGACCACGAGTGTGACCAATGGGAGCCGAAGTGGACAATGTGAGATTCATTGCAGCTGCCATGGCTTCTTTTGTTTTTTGCCTTTCTTCCTTTTGCATATCATGCTGAGCAAGAAGGGCCTTCATCTCTCTAATAATTGCAGGAGTTGTATTGGGGCATACGTAGACACCAAATCCAGGTATTTGTGCAAGGTGGTATTTTAATCTATTGATTCCACCCGTCATCCATTTTGTACATTCGGTGCAAGTGACTTCCCCCTTTTTGCTTTCAGGAATCCCATATTTCCATGATTTATCTCTTTGTCTTCTTGGCCTTGGGGTTGCCCTTGGAGTTGAACTTGCCATTGCTGATTTAATTTGAAAAAATAAAAAAATCAGCAGGGTTTTGTGGAAAATCAACAAAAAAATTGATAATGAATCATTTGGGAAAAATAACATTCAAAAACAAGAAAAAAATAGAAGGAAAAAATTTAGGAAAAGAAATAGAAATTTTTTTGGTAGCATGTCCCCTTGTTTTCCAAGATTTTTTGGATTTTCAAAACATGGAAATGACAAAAAAAAAAGAGGAAAAATCCTTACCTAGATCTCTTTGGCTGATTTAATCTTCTTTGCTCTCCTCCTTCAAACCCTACAAACCTGATTTCACCAAGAAAGAAAGGCAAATGAATGAAAAAATGCAAAAAAAAGTCACTTTTTAACGTTGCTGGGCGTCATATCCGGGTCGCGCGAGTCCGTGTATTTGACTCACGCAAGTCCATGAGAAAGACTTGCTAGTCTCTCAAAAAGACTCGCCAGGAATTGCCTCGCGAGTCCTTGGCGAGTCGACTCGAGTCCGTGGCGAGTCCACGAGTCTTTAAACTATGAATATATATATATATATATATATATATATATATATATATATACACATACATATACATACATATATGTATATATATGTGTGTATATATATATGTGTATGTGTATATACATATATATATATATATCTATATGTGTATATATCTATATATGTATATACACATATATATTTATATATACACATACTTACATATATGTATATATATGTGTGTATATATATATGTATATATATGTGTATATATACATGTGTATGTGTATATACATACATATATACATATCTATATGTGTATATATCTATATATGTATATACACATATATTTATATATACATATACTTACATATATGTATATATATCTATATATATATATATACATACATATATGTATATATACATATATATATACATACATATACATACATATATGTATATATACACATATATATACATACATATACATACACACACATATATATGTATATATGTATGTAGATACATATTTATATGTATGTTGATACATATATACATATGTATATATGTATGTATATATATATGTATATATCTATACATATATCTATCTATATATCTATCTATACATATATCTATATCTATACATATATCTATCTATACATCTATACACACACACATATATCCAATCTCCTAGAGGTAAGTTTATTCCTGTTGACCAAGTCAACAAGTGGATGAAGTTATAGGTGGTCCAGTTCCTCTTTGGAGCAACGAAACTAGCTACTTAAGGGAGTAGGTGAATGATAATTTGTAACAGCTCCATTATATCCTTCCCGTACCATGTTTACCATCTAATAGGGTTTTCTTGAGCAAAGTAGCTCTATTTGAGCTATATTTTGGTCTGTTGAATATCAGACCTTGAGGATTGGCAAATGCAATCCATTGCTCCTAAAGTCTAGATACATCATCAATGCTATACATTTTCCCAAGGGCCTTCATAAACCTCTCCTTTATCTCATTTCCATCAAAAGGAGGAACTTTGCCAACCCTAGGTGTTGCAAATGTTGTCATTGATGTCAAAAAGGCAATTGCATCCATGTAGATTTGATGATGGAAAGATTAGAGTATGCAAGATACTCTCAAGTTAATATTCCCTATGCTGGCCAAGCATGCTTTGGTGCTTATGTTTGGCTGACATACTTTGATCTTTAAGTTAAGACACAATAAACTCATATATTAATTGCCTATGCTTTTGTAATGCCCCCTTCCTAGGTGACAGACAATTGAGTAGGGATTGGCCTATCATCGGGGTCCCGCAAGTCAATAGGGTGGTTTGGGGAACCCAACTGAGGGTTGTGGAGCTCAACAGGGAGCTTTACGAGTCTTTCAGTTTGGAGTTTTGGGGTGAAACCATGATTAAAATTGAAATATTAAAGTTGGCCTTATGTGAATAGTAAAAAGTGAATATTAACAGAGAAACATAAGAGGAATAGTGAAAAGCGCCCCCCATCCTAGTAACTTAAGTTGTTTTTTAAAAGGGGGTCAAGTTAACAATGAGAAATTAGACCCTCAAGGATGTTTTATGATTTTAAGGCCAAATAGTAACCCCAAAATAGATAAAAAGACATTTTGCCTAGCATTTGGATGCATTCTTACCTCTCCATTTTTAGATCAGCAGCTTGCATGAGGGTTTCAACAGCTTTGGGCTTCCAGGAACGCCAACTTCTGGAAGATTTGGGGGATTTGGACGAAAACCCATCTCTCCAGGTATCAGTTTCCATCAGAATACAGCTTCAGTGTGCATATGGCAGCCTTCTTTGAGGATTTATGAGCAGATCTATCAGTTTGAGGGCAGATTTTCTACAATTGGTTGCAGGGCAGACCTTCTAGAGGTCATTTCTATCTATTTCCAGGTCTATTTTAGTCAGCCGCTACATTTTGGGATGAAGGATTTCAAACCCTAGAGTCTATTTAGGGTTTTACTATTATTTGGAGCTGATTTCTATATTTTTATTGGCTGGAATTTTACATCAGACCTATGAGCACACGTTAATGGTATGTTCATTGCTCTTTTAAGGAAAAATGAAAGTTCTTGATTATCTTCCTTATGTGTTATGCATTTTGTTTTGTTAAATCAGCAATCTCTTTTACACAATATTCAAGAATCTTGCTTAAACTTCAAAACCAATCAAAACGAAAACGAAAACCAGTCAAACCCCATCCAAACATACACTGGCCAAAGACTTATCAGCGAATAAACATTGCACAAAACCTTCTAATTTGGATCAGATTGGGTGAAAATTGGATTGGGGATCTTTGAGATTTGGTGTTGAGAGTTTAAAAAAAAGGTCGTGATGAGATTTTCAATTGAGTGATCATGATAAAAGTAGCAAACTGATATTAATAACAGTGATTATGTCTTGAGAAGGGTAGGACTTGATAAGTGAATAGGTTGCAATTATAGAAGACAAAAAAAGCAGCGATCATCATTATAACTAAAGCAGTGGTCATTAATAAGGCAGCAACTATGATAAGAGAAGTGATATAGAGAACAACAATTATTGATTATGTGAAAGCTGCGATTTATTACACAAAAGGAGCAATTAGAAGATAAGGAATTATAAATTTAGAATGATTAAAGGCAGCACTTGGTACTAAAAGGGAGCGATCATACTAAAGGAGTTGTTATGTTTCAAGAAGGGTGGCCATTGGTAAAAGAAGTGATTAGTAATGAAAGGGTGCCTCCATAGAGAGCAATGCATCCTTTATGAATTGTTGCCTCTCTTCATTGAAGGGATAAGATATAAATAGTGTATGTGGATTGTGGAAAAGTGTGGAGTGGAATAGAAAGGGTTATATCATATGTACACCAGCAGCCTTGTGTGAAGAAAAGAATAAATATATAATCAAGACAGATTTGTGAGAAAGGCATATATAATCATCATCTATTGAAGGAGCAAAATACATGAAGTAGAGAAGAATATTATAAGTAGACTTGTGAAAGGAAGTATATGATTTGAAAATATTGAATTGTCCATCATCCATTGTAGAAGCAACATTTAGAAGGTGGAACTTTGTTTACGAAGTTGGTCCTTCCTAAAGGAGAGATTGGTTTCTCTCTCTAAGTTGGTTCTTAGTAGTTGGTGCCCATATCGTATGCACACCAGCAGCCTTGTGTTAAGAAAAGAATAAATATATAATCAAGACAGATTTATGAGAAAGACATATTGAAGGAGCAAAATACAAGAAGGGAGAGAAGAATATTATAAGCAGATTTGTGAAAGGTGGTATATGAGTTGAAAAGATCGAATTGTCCATCGTCTGTTGTAGAAGCAACATTCAAAAGGTGGAACTTTGTTTTGGAAGTTGATGCTTTCTGAAGGAGAGATTGGTGTCTCTCGCTAAGTTGGTTCTTGGCAGTGGAGTTGGTCCCTACAAATTGTGGGGATTGGTGTCTCCAATAGGTTGGTGCCTACAAAGCTTGTAAAGAGAATTATATAAGCAATATTTTGTCATGGTTTTCTCTCGTAAGGGTTTGCATGTAAATCTTGTGTTCTTCTTGTGTTGCATAATTGTTAGATCTTATATGAATAATATTGTGCAATCGATATTATTGTGGCTGTTATTTTGAAAATGTAAAGGATTGACTTATACTGATTTTACCCCCTCCCTCTTAGTATAATTGTGTGCGCATCATTAAGGGCATACAACTTGGGTTAAGAGCATAGACAACCATATGAAGTGGAGTGTTCATTTTGCTCCACCTTTTTGTCAAAATAGGCTTGATATGTGCTACACAGAATTCCAATTCATGATCCTTGCAATGAAATGCTTGTTTCATTTGGTCAAAGATGCTACAAATATCTCATAATCCTCTCCAAGGCCAAGAGAGTCTATATTATCGTATGCCAGATTACTCCCATAACAAGGAATATAATAGAGCAAATGTATTTGCAAGCAACATTCAAAAACACGTCAAAAAATAAAATAAAATTAATAGTGAATGTTAGATTTTTTCAAAATTATATATTAGAGATAAAATAAACATTCTAAATTTTGTACCTCATAGTGAACCACCAAGCAATGTCAAGTACCTTTTTTTCACCATATTCCCTTCTTTTGACTTTCCCTTAGCTCACTTTTTCCACTCTTCACAAGCTACCATGGATTGTAGAGCCATCTACAGTTCCAAGATCCGTTATAATAAATGAATGAAGTAGATAGCATATTGAGTCAACATTGGTTTGAGAAATTCCTTCTTTGAAAAACCCTAAAGAATGCAAGTAATGTGTGGTAGTTGTATACAAACATCTGTATGTCTCTAGCTTTGGCTATCAATATCTTCACCCAAGCTATCATCCCTATGTGTTCAAAAAAAATTATTGAATGAATGAATAAAACATGGGGTCCAAAAAATAGTTTTAAGTGCTTGCTACCATCAGACTAGTTAACTTACAAACATGACATAAATTAGTCACAATTTGCACAACACAAGGTTCGATCTCTTCAATGGCCTTCCATAAAAGATGAAAATTGATGTTTGTATCCTTGCATTTCTCGGAGCAATTAATAGTTCTAAGAAAATATGAGCCAATTGAACATGTAACAATAATAGTAACGAGTGGTTGATGTTGAAATTTAGCATGTCCATTCATGACAATGGAGCAAACTATCCTTATCCATATTTATGTTATTTTTTCCATCAACAAGTTCACCTTTGGATATTGTTTGTTGTTGAGGAAGGCACACATTTAATGATGTTCTCTAGTGGGCATATGAGAATAAAATTGTGTTTTTTTTTGAACATTTCCTTGAAATATGGAGACCATGCCACATGAAATGGGATGTCATGGTATTAAAAGAGTTTGGCTACAATTTCATTAATGTCCTCATGTGTTTGTATGTTCAACTTTGTAACTGTTTTTCATCCATGACTAGCAGCCTTCCTCTTCCATCTACTACTACGTCTTCCCTCATAACATCTCTGTTGTTTTTTTGTGTAACTAGGATAGGAAAATAAAAAGGATTCGGATTGCCTTAAGGCATCATCCGAATCCTTATAGGGCTGGGCCCTTCTTCATTAAGGAGGCGTGTAAATAGGGTTGGGCCCTATCTCCATCTAATGTACTTATGTAAAAGGGCACATAGGGCTGGGCCCTATCTATGTGCACAAATTAGGATAGGGCTGGGCCCTTTCTCTTCCACACGCTAAGCAAGGTCAAATGTGTGAGATTGTAGCATCTACCTTAGAACCTAGGATAGGGCTGAACCTAAATAAATCATGGAGTGAGATATAGGGCCGACCCTATCTTGCACATATAACGTGGGAAAAGTACAAAGAATTTAGCGCCAAAAGGTGCCTTATTGGGCTCTCCCAATAAGGCACCAATCCTCATATATAAAAGCTACATAGAATGCATCTTGATACAATTATCATATATGCGAATCAGATTTGCAATAACAGTGCGAAATATATCTGCTCTCCTTTGGCGTGAAGATACCTGATCTATGGATGCGACTCTGCTCTGATTGATGCGAACTTAAGTCTATTGTTCATGTTGAAGAAGGCACGGTTATGCTGATTACAAAAAGGTCATTTGAAGCTGAAGATATCTGCACATTTATTCAGCCTGAGATAAGTGTTGTAAGACTGCAATTTTATTCATAATGAATAATCAGATCTAAGGATCTGTTGTTGCTGGGTTTTTCCTCCAAGAGGGAGGTTTTCCCAGGGTAGACTTGTGTTGTGTGCCCTTTCTATTTGTGTGCTTTGATTCTTGTGACTGTGCATTATTATTTCCTGCTCATTATTGTTAATCTGATCACGAAAACTAACATGGTATCAGAGCCTAGGTTTGCATGTGTAGTGATCAGATTTACAGCCTGGACTTCTGTGTGACAGCTAGGGTTTTCAGATGATTACATGCACAGTCAAGGTCCTTCATCTGCATCAATGGATTCCTCATCCTCTTTAGTATCTTAGAACCTTCAAAGGTGATGAATGTCAATTTATTTCAAGGGAGATAGGTAAGTGTTGTAGGTGATTTGAAGCTACCTTAAAACTTACTTTATTTTGATACTTGTTGTCATCCTTATATATTTCTGCTATCACATACCTGCTATCACTTATATATTCGATGTTTTCATGGCTGAATAGTGATAATGTATATATATGGATGTGTATTAGGATCCGAGCATAGGTAAATGTCTTCTATCTATATGTTTGAATCTATGTGTTGAGGGTTTGTAAGGGTTGGTGTTTTGTTTTACTATATCATGTCTCTAAGGTAACCTAATGTCTACTCTTGAAGATAATGTTTTCAGATTATGTCTCTCTGAAGAAAGCATTCATGCATGACCTGAGAAGCCCTACCTCAATCAGATCTTGTAGTCGGACTAATTATGAAAGTCTACCTTTCATCTCTCTCTCTTTTAAGATGCTACGGGTCCACTTCGTAAGTAAGAATGAATCATCAGGTCTGTGAATTCTTTATTTAGATAGGGTTTTAAAGGGAGTCTTGATATCTTTTAATATCTCATTTCATTCTTGGGTTCTAATCATTATGGTTTAATAGAGGAATTGATAATTTATATCTAATGTATATTCCTTGTCTATTGCAAAATGTTTATTTATGATGATACTAACCATGATACACTGGGTGTATCATCCACCCTTTGCGGAGTGCAAGGTGGCAGTTCTCTCTCACCCTCTGCGGAGTGCAAGGTGGTAGTTCTTTCCACCCTCTGTTGAGTGCAAGGTGGCGGTTATTTCTCACCCTCTGCGGAGTGCAAGGTGAGTTCATTGTCTGTGGTGTGCAAGGTGACAGGTTGTTCTTCTCAGTGAAGAAGCTTATGTATCCTCTGCGGTTGTGCATGATTTATGTTGTATGGTTATATATATCTTTGAGTAGTAATTACTGCAGGTGTGCATATGGAAAGGTATCTGTTATCCTTTGCGGATATGCATGATGAAAGATCATGGTGTTACATACAGGTCCCCAGGAAAGTGTAAAGTAATGAAGCGTTGGCTTCATCCTCAGCAGGCATTGCAAGAGAAGATCATGTAAAGGTTCATTGTAATGTAATTGCGTGAGCAAATCACAAATTGTATATTGATTGTACTATTAGGGCTGGGCCCTAATCCTAAACCTTGTAAATGTTCATGCCATGGGTTTGTCCATGAGAATTTGGCTATCTATTTATTTTCCTCCCTAGTTAAGGAGTGTTGTTTTTTTGTGTAACTAGGATAGGAAAATAAAAAGGATTCGGATTGCCTTAAGGCATCATCCGAATCCTTATAGGACTGGGCCCTTCTTCATTAAGGAGGCGTGTAAATAGGGCTGGGCCCTATCTCCATCTAATGTACTTATGTAAAAGGGCACATGGGGCTGGGCCCTATCTATGTGCACAAATTAGGATCGGGCTGGGCCCTTTCTCTTCCACACGCCAAGCAAGGTCAAACGTGTGAGATTGTAGCATCTACCTTAGTGCCCGGGATAGGGCTGAACCTAAATAAATCATGGAGTGAGATATAGGGCCGACCCTATCTTGCACATATAACGTGGGAAAAGTACAAAGACTTTAGCGCCAAAAGGTGCCTTATTGGACCAACCCAATAAGGCACCAATCCTCATATATAAAAGCTACATAGAATGCATCTTGATACAATTATCATATACGTGAGTCAGATCTGCAATAACAGTGCGAAATATATCTGCTCTCCTTTGGTGTGAAGATACTTGATCTATGGATGCGACTCTGCTCTGATTGATGCGAACTTAAGTCTATTGTTCATGCTGAAGAAGGCACGGTTATGCTGATTACAAAAAGGTCTTTTGAAGCTGAAGATATCTGCACATGTATTCAGTTGGAGATAAGTGTTGTAAGACTGCAATTTTATTCATAATGAATAATCAGATCTGAGGATCTGTTGTTGCTGGGTTTTTCTCCAAGAGGGAGGTTTTCCCATGGTAGACTTGTGTTGTGTGCCCTTTCTATTTGTGTGCTTTGATTCACTCTGCATTATTATTTCCTGCTCATTATTGTTAATCTGATCACGAAAACTAACAATCTCTACTAGTTGTAGATAACAATTTTAAATACTTTGGCATAAATGATAGAGGTACATATCTAGCTTTTCCCCCACTCTGCCCCCAAAACATAGCCATTTTAGCCATCTCTTCTAAAATTATTTTTTCACAAATCCTAACCCCATGTCTAGAAAGGCTTAATAAATGGTGCCCAACCTTACCATAAGTCCAGTGGAAATCGATTTGAGATTTATGATAGAACTTATGTCTACTCTCCCTTGAATTTTTTAGAATTTTCTTTGTCCAAAATGGTGATGTATTTGAAATAAGGTTTTAGAGGGTTTGAATGGGTCTTTCCATATTTATTGACAATAGTTGAATGACATGTAAAAGGGGTTCCTACAACATTTTTATTCTTAGATGTTGGGATTAGGTGCCATTCACCTTGCAAATCGTAGACACACTATAATAGTTTTATTTAGTATTGTTGATAAATTATTGTTGCGTCTCCAAGGGACATGGGAAAAGTAGACTTGGACACCCCTATATGTGGTAGTTAAATTATTTATCCTTTCACATGTAATTGTAGTGGGATTTAGTCAAGAGTTACTTTTGTAGAGAAACAAAAGTGGGTAAGGATCACAATGCATAAGAAGGCGTATGAGCATTTTCTACTATTGGAGCTTATAACAGATTTGGTCAATCTTCTCATGGAACACCTAGGATTGGGATCTTGACCAATTCAATCATTATGATAGAATCTATGATGGTTATGACATAGGAAGTGGATGTAATGTGTGTAAGAAGGGTGAGTTACTATTTGGGTTATGTTGACTATTTTGGTGAGGTGTGAGATATCCCATCAAAAATTGGATGCTTAGTTTTGGGTGTGTGCTATTGGCCACTTGTTTTGGAATACCAATCATGGTATCTTATATTCATCTCTCGTGTATATTTGTGCTTTGAGATGGTAGTATCATTAGATAGTTTTGCAGGGTATTTGAGCTATGTTATGTAGTCAATGTTTAGAGGGATAAGCTGATGTATTGTAACTTTATTATTTATACAAGCTCGGGTCTCTTTGGTGTGAATTTTTTTCTTGAAAGGGTTTCCCCATGTAAATCTTTGTGTTATGGTTGGCATCTACTTTGCGGTTGATTTCCATTTCCTCTTATGATTTATCATTGTTATTGAATTTGGCTGCATTAAGAGCAACATGTCTTATTGTATAGCTACACTTTGTTTCAACATTTGGTATTCCGTATTAGAGCCACAATTGACTTGATATACAGTTTTATTATTTTAAATGGTATAGGTTTGTTTATTTATTAAAATTATAACAATAGTAACACTTATAATTGTCAATAAACAAATAATTTGTTTTTTTTTGATCGATAATGGGCCGAGGCCGTAAACTTTATTAATTTTGAAGAAAATAATTACAATATTGTACAAATTCGGTTCGGTGTGGGCACCGGTAGGAAAGAACCGAATGAAGAAAACCCCCGGTCTTGCCCAAGGAAAAATCCTGGAATAATTTACATGTCCTTGGTAGCCAGAAATCTGACTTCTTAAGGGATTACAATAATAATTTGAACAATACATCTTGCTGTCGACAATTTAAACATGACTTCTACATCAAGGATCTGAATTGTAGGTGAATCCTTCAGGTGGTAAGGAACGAGCAGAGAGACCAAGGATTTATTCGAATGCTGACCGAGCTGGGGATGAACGAGCTGGATTCTGAATTTTGCAAACCTTGAGCAATGCTTTCCTACACACTCAAAGTTAGGATAACCATATAACCACATTATACTATGGAAGGAAGGAAGTCGCTTGCATTGGCTCCATCTAATTCTCAGAGACCGGTGCCCTTAAAGTTCCTAGAATAAGGTTGTCTTGCAAAACTGCATTCTACAAAAATGAAAATATAAAACGAACCAGGGCCATTACAGCCGTGGTCAAAAAATCGATGGGGTTAAAGGTGAGCCGCTCAGGGAGAGCAAAACGAGGGGAAGGAACCCAATGTACCCCATCCACATGATCCCAGATGCATGAAGGTGAAATATTAACAGAAGTATCTACAACATCGTACCTATAGCCACTTGAATGCATATGTGTTAATATTTCTGCCTTGCATTATATGAACACACCTGCATCTATGTGTGTATACTTGTGCTGAGATAGATACTTCACTAATAAACCCTATAGCATAAAATTGCATCCTTTCTACGTCCTAAAGTCGATGATATAAATATGTGAAAGCCACTAAAAAAGGTATTGCATATCATAGGAGTTATCTTAAGCGTCTGCATATAATAGTAGTTATCTTGAACGTCTGATTACTATAAACATATAGCTTCAAAAAAGCAAGTCAGTCAATAAACAAATATTTAAATATGCCATAATTTGCAATAAAGAAATACTCATCAATTCATAATTTAGTGATTTGTCAAATTTCAATAAAAGATGGAAACTAAAATCAATATTCAATAATCTTTGTATTGCTTTGTATTGAGAACATAAAAGTCAGCATTTGGTTCAATTTCATTTAAACCACAATGCCACTTCCACTGGCCATGTCATAAATAGAAGATGCCTCATTAATAGAGACTTTGGTAAGTTGTGCAACAATAGCATCTAAGTTGGCAAACTTATGACTTAGAAGCCAATTCTTTGTCATTCCCTTTCTAAAATCAGATTTCTTATGTGACAAGAAATGCAAGTTGGAGTGCACAAAGACCAAATCCTTGTCTTGTTTTGCACCCAATCAGTTGTGTTTAATTGAGTGGATGAAGGAGTACATATTCTACTTTCACTCAGTTGAAGAAGAACTTGCAATTTGTTGAATTTGCATACATTTATAGTGATAAAAAATAAATTATAATATATAGTAGCAAAAGAAAAATGCAAAAGTTAAAAAATAAAAAGATGCATACTTGACATAAAATTTTTATTGCAATAGGTTGTAGGTAAATAGAGCCTTGGCCATGTAGGTATCACCTTTCACGAACACCTTTTTTGTACTTATCTCGAAGAGCGCAAACGTCATCATTCTTTGAAGATATGAAGTGGCCAAGCTCACTTCAAGACAATATTCTATATATCTACATCTAGTAATATTCTTTTGAATGCAGTGTTGTACCCAATAGCATCCTCTTTATCTTTATGTTGTCATCCTCCTTAGCAACGAAAGTATCTCTTTGTTATAATACTTTGGTGGCAAACCAAATGTTAGGAGATGCAACGGTGTGGTCATTTTGTTCCAATAATCAACAATAATATTTTGCACACATTTGAGAAATGCATCTATGTAGTTATCCTCTTTGGCTTTTATTATGGTCTTTATTTTTCAACCATGGAGTCCATGCAATCATAAATTTCACCTAAACATGGTTGATTTGTATCAACATATCTGATAATATTCATAATGGACTTAGTGAAACTTAAAACATATTCCACATGATTTCACCACTCATCATCTAGGATCAATAATGCTTTGACATTTTGGGCTCTCTCCATATGTGATTGTCTCCATACGCTTCAAACAATGTTGATGACCATGGCCTAAATGCTTCTCGCACATTCACAAGTCGTCTTAAAACAAATGCATGTAATGCGAATCGAGTCTCCACAACTTAACATGGTGCAAAAGGTAGAACAAATTATAAATTTGAAAGTAGATGACACATCACCAAGTTGGAGGAGGTCATGGAGATGGCTTGTGACACATGATGATTCGTCACAAACATTTGAATCTCCTCAGCCTACATTTAGATTTCTTTGACCCACTCGATCGTTGTGCCAAGATTTTGCAATATCAAGTTGAAAGAGTAGACGACACATGGTGTTTGAAAAATATGCTCATATATATCCTCCACCATTGAACTAGCTACCTTGCAAGTTTTAGCATGGTTTGTTATGACTTGGACATTGTTTTTAGGCTCTACTGTCTTAATGCATTGTATGAGGAAATTGGCAATGAAAGTTGCATCCTTCACTTACCCTTACATTCAACTGCCTTCAATAACATTGCCCATTTAGGGAACATTATGATGGCATTCACTAGTGGTTTGTTTTTGCAATCCTTCCATCCATCAGAAATGGACACTCCTATTTAGGGCCATGTATTGTTGATTGCTCTCAATAATGCGTCTACATAATCTTTTTCTTGGTCAATAAGGTGGTGGTCACCTATTCATATCTAGGGCTAATGTAATCAATAGGTGCTTTCACCATTGCTATCAACATATCTTGCCAATATGGTGATCTAACAAGGTTGAGAGGAAGCCAATGCAATTAGCAATGCTTTCATATGTGACCTTCCTTTCCTCATTCTTGAAGGCCTTTTTAATGAGAAAGAAAGGGTTTATTCTCTTATTAGGAAGATGATGGTGGCATGAAATGATGTGGGCTAGCTGGTTGTGTTAGACAACTAGGAGGTTCTTACAATCCTTTCTTGGAAAGAGGATGTACTTGTTTTTGTAATCCTTTCTTTGAAAGAGGATGTACTCTCTCCTTTGATTTGTTACTTACCACACCGATGTCCTTTTATTCTTTGATGTATCTCATCATTTGGTTTTTTGCAACTCCTGTTTATTGGACAAACTATTATTCTTGAGTCGATAATAGTGCATAGGTGAGATTTCACTCAACTATACGAATTCTTATACTCATTCCCACTAGGAGGTTTTTACGATCCTTTTTTGGAAAGAGGATGTACTTGTTTTTGCAATCCTTTCTTTGAAAGAACATGTACTCTCTCCTTTGATTTGTTACTTACCATGCCGACGTCCTTTTATTCTTTGATGTATCTCATCATTTGGTTTTGTAACTCCTTTTTATTCAGCCTTGGACAATGAGTCGATAATAGTGTATAGGTGAGATTTCACTCAACTATACGAATTCTTATACTCATTTCCACTAGGAGGTTTTTACGATCCTTTCTTGAAAAGAGGATGTACTTGTTTTTGCAATCCTTTCTTTGAAAGAGGATGTACTCTCTGCTTTGATTTGTTACTTACCATGCCGACGTCCTTTTATTCTTTGATGTATCCCATCATTTGGTTTTTTGCAACTCTTGTTTATTCAACCTTGGACAAACTTTTATTCTTGAGTCGATAATAGTGTATGGGTGAGATTTCACTCAACTATACGAATTCTTACTCTTTCCCACACTAGCAACAATGCCAACAATAAGCACCACCATCAACGAGTTACTCAATAATGGTTGCATGTCATTAAAGCTACAAATTTAAATGAGCACTTTACATGTGGCCCAACTAAACTAGAACTATTAGCTATTTTGCATGAATAACAATAAAAATTCACAAATTTAGAACTCTACATTGTGTTTGCTTAAATAAACAAAAGAAGGGCATTATGAATCCTATATTACTTATAAAAGGTTTAAAAAAATATTTAAATATTGCTTTAATTTTTTTTTTTTTTGAAATAAAATCTAAAAAATATTGAAAAAATTCTTCAAAACTTTAAAAATTACAAGATTTGTTCAACTTTAAAACTCCATAGTTGGCGCTCCCTTTATGGCTTTTAATTAATCACTTTATGAGATTAATATATTTAACTCTTTTTATCCCTTATAACCCCTTTCCTGTAAAGTTATTTAATATAATTAATAATATTAGAGTCAATGTTTGATAGGACTTTAATAAATTAAATTAAATCATTAAACTTCAATTAATGCCAATAACAATTCATGAGACTAATCTTGCCAACTTTTCAGATATAGCCATGATGCCCATTGATCATCATGTCACTTACTACAAATAGTAAGTATGATCCAAATGTCCAAGTGACTTACTAAATCTATTAAGTGTGTATCAAAGAGCCCCGAATGATCTCAAGAAGGCATACCACAAATAAATTGGGACACTGGACTGAAGAAATTGAAATAAGCACCAAAAGGTCAGCTGAAGAGCCATAGAACACCCTCAAAAGGGTCCCCTAATCACCATGTTAGCCTACGGGAACCAAGGTTAATAGGCTAATCATACAAATAGTGCTAATGCTTAAGAAGGGGACATTATAGTCTGCCCTCCTTGAAATTGCTTGTCCCCCAACAATTCACACCTGTACACCATGGTCCAATACCAAGATCCCAAATGAGCTTGTAGAATGCTCCACCATATTTCTGTTGTATCAATTGGATGAGACTGAACTCAACAACTCTGATAATCACTATCAAAATTTGTTGTTGTTTCTCTATCATCCCTATTTGGGGATTTTACAAATTTAAGATTTGTGGTTGGAAGTAGCAAGTTTAAGTTTTGTGGTTAGAGGCAATAAGACAATGATAGATGCAACTAAACTCTAGATCATTGTTGGGTGGCCAAGACCAAAGTTTTTTGAATGAAGACTAGGGTTTTTCTTGAATCACTACAAACTTACATCTTACTTGCTATAGACCATCTTACTTGTCTATTTGTATATTGTGACAAAATACAGGAGAGATATTCTTGATTGCTACAGTACTATTCTCTAGAACATCTAAGTTATTAATGAAATCCAATAAACCAAGATGGAGAAAGGATAGCATCAAATTTATCGAAGATGAGCATCCTATGACTTCCATCATTATGAGGAGTCAGGAGTTTACAATCATATCTATCTTCTGTATGCAGCCTTTTAATCTCATTTCATTCAAATAATCACTTCACTATACTGACAAGTTACCATGACCAAATATTTCAATATAAATGGTCCATTCTTTCTATTAAAAACAATAAAAGAATGTTCATCTGCAATCTAACTGAAAGCAATTGTTTTGAATATCTTATCTGACTAACTGTAAGTCTTCATTGCATTTATATTTACCTTCAGATTTTTAAAGGCTATTCTCTGATCTTTACGACTGGTAAGTTTGGAGAATACTTCCTTCCTACAAGTCACATGCTTTGTTGCTCTGGAATACAAAATTGATCAAGATGCCTCAATTTTTTTTGTGCAACTAGGAAATATATTTTATTAGTTTGTTCTATTTATTTCATTTTTTTTTTCTGTATAACTTTTTCGGTGATATCTTGCATGTACACTGTTGTTTCCTCTTTTATATCTATTACTTCTGCCTCGTTTTCTATCTCATGTTTTTGTTTCCACAAAAAGTGCATTTCAACACGTTTTTTGTAAAATGGGAATAAGAAAAGCAAACAACTACTAGACAGAAATCTGAAAATTAGTTTTACAAATCTGAAATTAAGTTCTTTCATGAAAACACATTCAACCTTAATTGGAGAACACCATAAGGAGGTTAATGAAACAAATCAGCAACATAAGAAATTAGCAAAACACAAGAACACATCATAACATAGAATTAACATGGAGAAGCCCTTGCAGGTAAATGTTCCACCAAAAACAAAGGCCAAGTATGTATTATCTTCCAAATCAAGATTACAATACAACAAATTTCCTTTCTCCTTCCTTTGTCTTCAACTTGACAACCCTCGTGAACTTGTGGAAATTCATGAATCCTTTATTCCAAGGCTCCAATTAATGGAGTTGTTAGAGGAGGGAAACCATCAGATAGTTTCCCACAACAATGGGTGCATTCAAGCCCTTTTGCATAAACCAAATACCTTATCCCTTGGATTGTTCCTTGGAAACAGAAGGTTCATCAAGCTTTGTGCCCAAAATGACTTTTCCTCCAAAACCAACAGTCACCTTCTTGAACACCAATGAACACTACTTTCCAAGTGCTCCCACTCGAGGAGTTAAATAATAGTAATCACAAACAATTAATTTTTGCTGTCAATAAACCCCTTCATCCCTTATGAATGCATTTACAAACTATAGGTGGAAAAATATTGCATCAACAGCACCCATGGTGCCTAGAGACACCTTGACAAGAATGTTGGAACAATAAATGACGTAGGAATTAATTATACGGCTGATGGCACCTTAGTCTTAATATTTTTTTAGTGTAATAGTTACAATGTTTTTTTAAGGCAAAGAGGTGAACTCCATATATTAAAATATATAAAGTAATAGTACATTACAGATCTTCATTATAGTGTCCAAGCCCATAACAAAATGTCTGAAGTTGAACAGATTTCATCCTGATGATGAACATGAATGCCCAAACCAAAAATAGGGGCATAGTCCAAAAGAACTTATACATATATGTAATCTATCTACATTATGTGCAACAGACCCATATTTAGATGATGCATTATACAAAGTGACCCATTACCAAAATATCAGCTTCTAAGTCCACAACTGGGACCAACCAAGTCAAAACTGCCATGAGCTCTCGAGAACAGCGGAGATATTTTCTGCTTGTGTCCTCATATTCATCTCCATCTTCACAAAGAGGCCAAAACATAGAACTATCATGAGCCCTATATTACCCACTCTGTTGTGCACATATGTAACTAAACGGGAAGATGATCTTCAAGCTGTTCAAAACCATATATAGCCAACTTCATACAAAAGACCTCCTTTTGTATATGGAAACAACCACAACCTTGCTGTCAATTAGAAGCAGAGCAGAACAGGGCAACCCACTCTGCCATGAACATATGTTACTGACACAGGGTACAACCTTCAGGGTCATGTCAAAATAGACAAATGATGAAATCTCTGAAAAATTTGTAGGCATTCTCACATTCTTTGCAGACTCCAAAGTGACCTGCAACTGCAATGGTTCAACACAGCCACATATCCAACCAACAATGTTCCAAAAACACATCCTGCTTTGAATAACAAAGACTTTTCACAACTTGCAATTCTTATAATGTCGTCTTCAGGAGAACCAGGCTAGCCACGTCCAGAAAAAGAAAAGAGTTTTCACACAAAGAACCTCAAAAACCAAGAGAAACAAAATAGGGGAGGATGAACCGCCAAAAACCCTATGTAGAACATCATTAGCTAGCCAAAAAGAGGGGACAAAAATATCAAAAACCCTCACTACTTCCCCAAACACATCTAATCTTCCAGAGACATGGAGGGCGAGTTACTTCCCTCCTCACTGACCATCACCTTACTTTCAATGTCACTGAAATCCTCATCACATACCAGAGTAACATTAGACTATTTTAAATCTAATTCAACAGGGGTAGGGTCGTAATACTTAAAGAGAATCTTAAGAGCTTTATACAACTCATTCGAATCGTATAGGCCCTTATCTTCAATTTCATCTTCATGAGATACGAGAGAATTTTGATAGGCCTCGAGATAGTCTGTGCCAATGCTTGAATGCAAATTATTGAAGAGACTCGTAATAGCCAGAGATGATCTGACAAGTTTAACAGGATAAATACCAGCTACCAGACTCATACCCAAGAGGGGGATGAAATTACCTAAAGCTGTTTTGAGATTTTCGACAGAAATGATCTTATCTAGGATGTATTTTTTATGGAATTCCAAGACCATTTCCTCCTATTGGAGGACATCCAAACAATTTGAAAGGAATATGAAACCAGCTTTATATACTGTCAAGTCTGCTTCCACTGACTGAATACACTTTTCACCCCAAACAATTATGAACCACTCCTCTAAAAGTTGTCAGTTGAACTTGAAGACCTCTCTGAGATTTCCCAATCTAAATTGTGTCGAAAATAACTTACCTTCTGGTTGTGGCATCCATAGCCATTTTTTTATTTCTCTCTGCCAGTTTGTGAGTAGCTTTTTCCGCTTCGTTGATCCTGACTATGGCTACATTTTGTAATGCCTTTTTTTAAATTCTTGATCATGAATATTTTATCTTTTCCCTTAACCATTGTTCTTCCTCTACAAGCAATCATATAACCTAACAAAAAGATTGTTCTTTAGTTCAAGCTATACACAGATTTGGAAAAGTTATTCACGTTATAACTTTATATAAGTGAAGTTTTCAACACAGTTATGAATAAGTCATTAGTAGATTGTGTATCAATCACCTGTAAATCACTTCTTAATTCCGTGACCTTTTGGACATATTATGTTTACCATTTCACATATATCCTCAAGTTAGTCAACTTTGTTCACAGTAAAGAATGCACATTTCAATGGATATTTTGTACACATACTTTTTCTCAGATTTGAAAAGACATTCAATGCCTCGAGCATTTGGAATAATGTTATCTTCAATTGCAAAAGTGAGAAGAATAATTACATTCTCGTTCATCTTTTTGTATTCATATATTCTATTTTAGAATTTGCAGTTGAACTTTGACCATGTCCTCAAGTTCATTGTAGGAAAAGATTAATTATATTATATGTTTCCAAGCTGAATAAATTTTCCTGTTTAGTTTATGTTATATTGGCTTCATAAATGTTTGAGGATCAAACGTTATTTAACGTCTTGTACAGAAATAAATTTAGAAAGAGGAGGTCCCTGAGACCAAATTCAAACTTAGCAGAATGTCATGACAATCAGCATGGAATGCACACTTGATGCTAGGGAGTCATAAATATCACTTGATCTTCAGAGAAATATATTTATAAAATTAAAGAATCTTATTCCAAAAATTTGTGATTAAGATGTTTCTCAAAATGATACTCAAACTAGTTTGCAACAAGAGAGAACGATGCATCGCCAAAAAAAAAATCAATTGGGTGTTAGTGTTAAAATAACTAATGTCACTTGTTCATTACATAAACCAAAAAATAGTTCATTATCGAAATTAATTGAAATGTGATGGAAAGTCAGATAGTCAAAAGGTTGGTCAACAAACAATATTAAACAAGAATTTCCGTGAGATACCCTAAGGCTTCATGCAACATACATCAAGGACATGGTATGAGATTTTGCCAAGATCAAGAACTCAATGAAAAGTACAAGAGGGACAAAATATTGATAGGAATAAACTGTATTCTATCAAGAAGAAAATACTGATCAATTGGATCATCAATCGTTACATACAATGAATATGAGCCTGCTTATATAGGTAAGGCTATATGGATATTTGAGCACACAAACATGACATATGGTTCAATAAGAAACAAGGGTAGGTAGGAAATAGGTGTGGTTGGTAGGAGAAACAATAAAATATTCCACATTAGGTGGATCACCCACCGAAGGTGGAATTATCGCTCCACAATAAGTGGATACGATAGAGTAGTAACAAGATCACACCATAAAAGGTGGAAATTCTCCTACACACACTATCCCAATGTGGCACAAACACCCAAGTGTCTCATACCCAAACTACTATGATATGCATGTACCTAAGTAAACTTAAGTAAGGTGTAATAATATTTAACATGAATAATTAATTACACCAACACCCCCCCTTAAGTGCAACTTAGGGGAGTGCACTTAAGTCTACAATGCAACTAAGCAATGCAAGATGGGTCCCGGCTACAAGGCCATGTTAGGTACTGTTGTGCGTATTGCACACACACCCCGTCAGTTGACAGGGGACCCCCCCTAAATTTTGTTTGCCTGTGCAGGAGAAATAAGACCAAGTCTTGTAAAATTCGCCAGTAATGGGTAATTTGCAAAGTTTTTTTTTAAAGGTTTGCAAATTGGCTAAAAGGTCCGAAATTGGCAAAAGGCCTAAAAGGTCCGAAATTGGCAAAAGGCCTAAAAGGTCTGAAATTGGCAAAACACTCCAAAATCCCGAAGTTTGCAAAAGTGCCCAAAATCCCGAAATTCACCATAAAGGGGTGAAAATGTCAGTTTTAAAAACCTCGCAATTGCTCTCAAACCCCCCGAAAATGTGAAAATAAAATAGTAAGGCATTAACTTAAAGTTTGCGGAAGTGCCATTCAGGCCGAATTTCGAAAACATCTAAGTATGAACTTAAAAAAACAAACTTTTCGAACGCCCCTCTTGCTCAAAATTGCCAGGAACAACTAAATTCGTGGAAGGAGTAAAAGCGTTAAAACTTGGGAAATTTTCAAATGACCCTCCATGTGTTAAATTTTAATATTTGTTAAATTAAATTAATTAATTTTTCAAATTGATTTATTGAAATGAAATTGATCGTTCGCAGGTCGCAGGACGTCATTAGAGAACCAGGAGAAAGACCTGAAACGCAAATCGAAGAAGGATCGCAATCAAGGCCAGGCGCTGAAGACTGGAAAAGAAAAAAGATGTGGGAACGCGTTGTAGGAGCGCAAGAGCAACCAAACATTGGGAACTGCGCCACCGGGACCAAAGACCAAAGAACACTCTGAATGCTGCAAGTTTATGCCTTCTCAAGAAAAAGCACACAACTGGATTTAATTCCAGGAACTCAATTTCTAAAAAGCTGAAATTGTTTTATTGTAAAACTGCTTGTAGGCCCCACTTAGATATTTTGAAAGAAAGGGGAAACAAGTCAGTTGTGGACAGTTATGTCCAGCTACCGGATAGACTCAAATTGAAGCCAAATAGTGGCAGGTAGTTGAAATTGTGGTTGAATGGATGAGTGAGAATTTAATGGGCATGGGTTAAGGCTGCTAGTTTCTGGAAGGCAAATCAGGACCCTTGGATGCAGTCCATCCTAGCCTTCGATTCAATATTGTAAATTCTATAAAAGGCAGAGGCCTTTCTTTTGTAAAGGGTTAGATGGTTAGAGATTTTTGTTAGATAGTCAGATAGTTGGTTAGAATTTTGTAGTTAGATTTTAGAAGGTAGAATAGGTTAGATCTTAGTAGTAGCATAGAGATGCCGCAGAAATTGTTGTAATAGGCAGCTGAAATCAATATATAAACATTGATTTGGTGTTTATTGTCTTGTTTTCATCCCGTTTGCATGGTTTCTTTCAGCATTTTAGATAGATCTTTCTGTTTTGGGTGTGCAAGTATTTGATAGATTCAGGCTCATACCATTGAGGATATACTGATTGTGTATCCTTTTGTATGGTTAACCCGAGCCTTCGATTGTGCTTAGTTCAATTGCAGGTGTCCGTCTGAGCTGTGCCAGAATTGGGTGCTTAGCTGTGCGTTTGCAGTCTGAAAATCTTCCAAGTCCCCTAGAAGATTGCACCGTTCCTGCAAGGTTGTGAGCTATTCTGGCCAAGCAGGAATTGGTTATGTTGAACCTGTCTACCCGCATACCCGTGTTGTTAGTTTTAGATCTCCTATCCCTTCCCTTTTGATTTTATTTCGTAGTCTGAGAATCACAACAGACTAGCTTGTTGCAAATCGTAAGTCCCCTTGTGCTCCCAGCAAATCACATCGACCACTCAGTAATCCCGCAGTCAAGACCTGACAATCAAAACCTTGAGGTCGTCCCTGTTGATCAAACAAAAACCAACATTAGGGATTTCCTTATCTCAAGAGAGGATAGGATACTCAGCGAGTACATTCTATTCTACGTTGGCCGGATGGAGTTTGCAGCGATGCGACTTTAGACGCGTCAACAGGTACCCATGTACAAATGCAAATGCATGCAAACCAATGCAATGAAATCTCTCATAAAGTGGGGAAAGAGAGAAAAACCCAATGGGAAAAAACCCTCCCCCAAAAGAGAGATGAAAACCATATACAAAGAACTCTCATAGAAGTATGTGAGGAACAAAACCCCATGTGAGGAAAAAGTCCCCCCCCCCCCCCCCCCATATGAGAGAAGAAGAGAAGCTAGGAAGCCCCCCCTCAATGTAGAATCTGCATCAATGATAGAAGCTCGATGATGTATGAAGAAACTGCTCCACGAACGTCGAACCACGTTCCTCCCCTTAGGAAGAAACAAAACCAAAGGTGTATCCATGAAGTCTCCCCAATCATGAAGGGAAGATGTGGGAAGAATACCCATGATGAATGTAATCTCTGAAAATGCTCAAGTATCCCCATGTCGATGCTGAAAGATACCCCCTCCAAAGGTGGTAAACTGCTCCACACTGCTGAAAAAGGCACTCCAAGATCTAGTGGAGAAGAATGTAGAACAAGTCCGAAAGACTCACATGTCTCCTCTAAACATAAAGAGACCTCCTCAAACTGCTGTACAAAAATATCCACAATCATGTCAACCTCTAAAGAATGATCATGTAGAGAATGCACAAGAGGGTCAGAGTGTTCCCTCGCAACAATCGAAGAAGGATCATCTTCATCAAAGAGAAGATGAATGTCATCAATGATGTCTCTCAAATCTGCAATGTAGGACTCTACAAACAAACCTGCAATGTCTGTCAAGTAGGCATCCCATGAAACTGAAGCTTGAAGACATGAAATATCCTGCTGCACTGAATCACAAGAAGGCAAAACTGTCGCACTAGTTGCATCATCAAGTGCAATAGGTGGTGTGATATCAAGAGGAGGAGATGAAATATAAGGCTCAAGAACGGGGTCACATGTGAGAATCCCCAAGTTCAAGTACCCAAAGTTCTCCTCAAAATCTGAATCATCAACATAGGAAGAATCAATCTCATCAATAGGACCAAAATGTGAAAAATAGTACAACCGAGATGCATGATCAACCACCCCAGTCGCAATGATAGCTCTAGTCTCCAAGTCTCTAATGATAACTGAATCAGGTGTGAACTCCATAGTTTTCCTAGTTGCCCCATGTGTGATTTGATAGATGGAAAGTAGATTGTTTGTCAAATGGGGTACACACAACACATCACTGAAGGAGTTATCCCCAATGGCAATAGATCCTTTCCCAATCACATCCATGTATGTATGATTGCCCGTCAAAATCTGCGGCATGTGGCAAGGCTCAAATGTATAAAACATAGACTGCGAAGATGCCATATGATGAGAAGCCCCTGAATCTAGAAGCCATCTCCCTGAATCATGACTTGTAGTAGCACAAAGAGCTTGTCCCTTTCCTTTATCTGTCCCAAAAGAGTGATCTTTTCTTTTATCCTTAGAAGAAGAAGCCGATGTAGACATTCTAGAAGGTAGGTTGATTTTGTTCTTCTCAAGAAGATTCTTCAACTCATCAATATCCTTCTTGTAACAATGATGTTCATCATGTCCCGACTTCTTGCAATATCCACAAAAAAGATTGTCCTTATATGATTTCCTCTTAGGTGAGAATGGTGAATCACCTTGTTGTGGAGAGGATGATTGTGCTCCATCTTGTTGTGGTTTTGACTTAGGTTGCTTTTGATTCTTGCCTTTCCCTTGATTGCTTTGATTCCCTTTGTTAGCCACCAAAGCTTGTGACTTTGAAGATTTGAGAATCCCCATCTTGGTCAACTTAGATTGCTCAAGTATCAACATCTCCGTGAATGCATCAAGTGAGGGAGAAATGTATGAGGAACCTTGAGCTAACCTATGGGTGTGAAAGCTAGATACAAATACTGCATACTTTGAAGGAAGCTTGTCCAACAAGTTATAAACCAATTGAGCATCCTTTTTGTCAATTCCACAATCCTTTAGCTTTGCTCTTAGCTCAATTGCTTTTGTGACATAATCCTGGATTGTAACAAAATCCTTGGGATCCAAAGTTGTGAGTTCACTATCAAGCTTGTAGCCCTTAATCTCATCAACTTGACCGTACAATTTCTCAAAAATATCCCAAGCCTCTTTAATTGTTGTACACTTCTTAATGTGAAAAATGAGGTCATCTGATACATACTTTCTCAAAGTTCCAAGTGCCATAGCATTCTTAGTGAGCCATTCAAGTTGAGCATTAAGATCAGCCTTAGGATCAGGTGGTGTTGTTATAGTTCCATTTACATAATGAATGAGTCCTTTTTCCATTAGTTTACTCCAAGACTTAATCTTCCATGAAGAATAATTATGAGGAGTTAAAAGTGGAAATTTAGGAGAACCCATAGCACCAAAATGAAAAAAAAACACAAGATAGAGAGAGGCACAATCACACAAGACACCCCCCCAAAGTACTCAATCAAGAAACCCCCCCCAAAATGATGATTTGACACTTTATACTTAGTGCGTATACAATGGGCCACTTGCAAAACAAGGCAAAGTGGACTTTTGATTTCAATTTACAACTTTTCAAAATGAGATAAAAGAGACTTCAACAAATATTGCTAGTGATCTAAACTGAGATCCAAGCGAAATACAAGTACCAAATAGGCCAAAAATGACTAAATACTGAAAGTACAATTTCTACTCAAATCACTGCAAACAAATGGCAGATTATGAAAGTAGACGAAAAATTATGCACTTTAAAAAAAACGGCACTTGAAAAGGAGGTTGTATGACCCCAAACAAAGCCTCTAAAGTTGCAAAATCGGGGATTAGACAGGTACAGTCATAAAGATATGCAATTACTGAAAAATCCGTCCATCGAAATCAAAAAATTCCCCCACCACTGTGAAGAGCACGAAATTCTAGCCCATTTCAAAAAAAATTGCACCAAAAAAGGAGCACAAATGAGCAAGATATGGCCTTCCAAACTTGAACTGCAAAACTGAAAAGCTCAATGAGAGGGGGTTAAAAAATTTCAAAATACTGCTGACATGGCGTTGACGTTAGCAAAATGCGAGCTTAAAATTGACCGCCGTATGCCCGTCATCAAACCGTCGCTCTCTTTCTACAAGCCGTACGGAAAATGCCACGTGGTGCACAGGTGGCACTGCTGACTTGGCGTACAGATGCCTGCTTGTCCTACCATGTGTTTTTACGAAATGTTGACCGCGGGCCAGTGGCCGCCTGCCACGTGGTAGGCGCGGGTCCCGTTGGGTTTAATGCCTGCTGGAGAGTTGGTAGCGGTCGGGGAAAGCATCGCTTCGAGAACAAGGTTGCCGCTGGGGAAAGCCGAAGCCAACGAGGTTGGGCCGGAGCAGCGGCATCGGAAGTGGCTTAGTGGACGGGGCAACCGCTGAGAGCCGGGAGCTATGGTCGGAAGGACCGAGCGTCAGTCACGTCGACGGGAAGATCACTGAAGCAGCGACGTCAGAGGGTGGTAGCAGTTGCCGTCGAGAGTCGGGAGCTGCTGCAGGTGTTGCCGGGAGCTGTTGCAGGGAGCTTTCACGTCGGCGGGAGCCGGTGGAGGTATGGGCCGAGAGGATAGGCGGTCGTCGGGGCCAGAAGGACAGCTGCCGAATGGTGATCACAAACGGAGGATGAGCATGGTCCGAGTGGTGGTACGCCTTGCAAAAAAAACTGCAACAATGTACGGTGGTCGGGTGGGGGTAAAACCCCCCGAAATAACAATATAATTTTTTATTTATTTTATTTTATCATAATAGCCCGATAAAAAATATATTCTGCATACAGTAATAATTTATAAAATATTTTCGGAGAAATTCAAAAACAAATAAAAAAATAAAATCGTACCCTATGCTCAAATTGGGCAAAATTTTTCTTCAAAGCCCAAAATTCACTTTTCACCAAAGTAGGTCAAGTTTATACTCAAAATTCATGGAAATGGCCTTTCGGACTCAACCGTGATGTCCAAATCGTTGTAGGACACCCCCAGAAAATGTAGATCCCCAAATCTGAAAGTGGAAGCCTCCAAAATGACTAATCAAAGAAGCCCTTTAGGCTTTGATACCATGTGAGATTTTGCCAAGATCAAGAGCTCAATGAAAAGTACAAGAGAGAGACAAAATATTGATAGGAATAAACTATATTCTATCAAGAAGAAAATACTGATCAACTGGATCATCAATTGTTACATACAATGAATATGAGCCTGCTTATATAGGCAAGGCTATATGGATATGTGAGCACACAAACATGACATGTGGCTCAATAAGAAACAAGGGTAGGTAGGAAATAGGTGTGGTAGGTAGGAGAAACAATAAAATATTCCACATGAGGTGGATCACCCACCGAAGGTGGAATTATCACTCCACAATAAGTGTATATGATAGAGTAGTAACAAGATCACACCATAAAAGGTGGAAATTCTCCTACACACACTATCCCAATGTGGCACAAACACCCAAGTGTCTCATACCTAAACTACTATGATATGCATGTACCTAAGTAAACTTAAGGAAGGTGTAATAATATCCAACATGAATAATTAATTAAACCAACACATGTCATGTTGATATTACTAATATATATGATATCCAAACATGAGAATAGGTTTCATATTTAGTTATGCTCATAAAACATACAAATAGGGGAGGACTTTTTACAAACTATAATTAAAGTAGCACAGAGAGTGATTTATTGGCAAGAACACCTTTTAGAGATCTATAAGATTATATGTATATTGCAATACCAAAATTTAGAATGATTCTTTGATGATACTCAATGGTTTATGATTGGTAACATCTATGAGGACTCTTGTTTGTAAACTGACATATTCACCAATAAGGGTTTTGTTTTGAAATTTGTGGGCCAATATCTCAATTTCTTACTCAGTTCAACAATGTAGATTATTGGTTAGTGAACATTGTATATTTCAATGATGTTTGAGATTGTTTAGAGTTTTTTTTTGTAAATTGTAAAATGCTTAACATTGTATATTTCAATGATGTTTGAGATTGTTTAGAGTTTTTTTTGTAAATTTTAAAATGCTGACGCTGAATTTTTAAAATACTAATGATGATTTTGGCTTGCAAATTGGCATAGAGTTTTGGACCTATGTTGAGAAGTCATTTACATGGACCGATTTGCCTTCAAAATTCCCCACAAAATATGTGCAATTTCCTGTAAGTGGGTCTTTAACTTTCAAAGCTGCCCTCATGAAGGCTTTCCTTTATTAATGGTTTTATACCAGTTAAGATGCTGTTTGCTTTCAGGTTTTTATTGCTGCAGTTCATTCAAACTATGTGGATTGCAACAGATGGCTTGGGGATTTCATTTTATCAAAGGTTAGCACCACTGTTTATGTTCTCATTCGATTGTTTTTGATTATGCTATTGATCATAGTTGAAAAACTCGCAAAAAATTCACTAAACTTGTGGGCCAGTGAGGCCTGTGAGTTGATTGCTTAAAAAATCGTAGGTGAGTTATTGGTAGAATGACTTGCCAAAAACTTGCAAAATCAGAAGAAAAACTCAGCTGATGCTGCATAAACCGTTTCTCTCCCCCAAAAACCTTATTTTTCACATCATTTTTTTAAGCATTCGAGCATTTGTCATGAATGTTTGTGTGGTCATGATGGGCTTAATTTGGGCTTGGCGGTGGGGGCTCTGCCTCCAGATCCCTGTGCGGGGCACTGCTCCTCTACCCCACTAGGGAGTGTTGCTCCCAGACCTCTTGTTTTACAAAGAAAAAAGTGTTTTGGGCCCCTGTTTTCTGTGGATGAACTTCTTAAAATATTCATATGGATATGTAATTTTTAATCATTCTTTGTGATGTGAATTGAACTTGGTTTTGATCTATAAATGAAGTAAAAACTATTTATGACCTTTGCAAATTCAGTTTTATGCATGTTTTGTAAGCACCTTAGTAGTCTTCTGCTTATAACAACTTTGTAATTTGTTTTTTCTCTAAATAATCTTAGCATAAGCTTTTATTGATATGTATGTTGTACATAAAATTTACCCGGGTTGAATATAATTAGGAATGGAGTTCATAAATGTTATTTATCTGATAATAGTCCACTATAACAGAAATGACTGCACCCCATCTGCATTAGAGTGAGCCATGAGGTATTTCTGTTTTCTTCTACGCAGGTAGACATGACATATTGAAGAGTATATATGCAATACAATATACGTTCTTCTCTACCAAGTGCTGGTTAATTATAAACAATGTAAAAATATATAAATTAAGTTTATAGCTAAAATAAATTCAAAAAATGCATAAAGAATTTTTTTGTCACATCTGTATTGAATATTGTAATTTATGCAAGGCAAATTAGACAAGTAGCCCTCACACACTTGTCTTACCAATAATAGGTTGAAGTAGTTGAAAGGCACAAAATATAGGCCTCAAAGTTCTTGTTTATTGGAAGGATTGGCTTGTTGAGTTTTCCATTGAAGTAGTCTTTATTGTGAGTTCTTTGTTTTCAGAACTCTTTAGCATCCCTGTAATGAACATTGAGGGTAGGGATGTAAGGAATTATAACATGGTTGGGTGGGGATTGGAGAAAGAGATAGTTAAGTTACTGTTCAAGACTATCTTGATTAGAGGCCTAAGGTTTGATCACATAACAGAGAATTCTCATGACTTTGAGAGGCTGATCCTGATGCAAATTGTCATAAATGCTACTGGGACAGATGAAAAGAAACAATGCACATTCTATGCTTACCTTACTAGAGAAAAAGCTAGAAAGTAGTAGGATAGAATGGGTAGAATCCCTTGCGCTCAAATTAATGTGTTTCTTTGGAAGTAATGTAAGTGACTGAAAGGGAATCCTGGGTATTGTAACAATTCAAGAAAAAGACACCAACACTCAATTCAAGCAAGCGAACCAATTCAAGCTAGATAACAGAAAAGAAATAAGCAATTTATGAGATTTAAGTTAATCCTATGTTCTTTCAAGCAACACAGGCAAGCCCGATTCTATTTACAGAAGTTGACTTTTGTTGTGATGTTTTCACATATCGCCCCATTGCAAATGGGGACCCCCACTTTTTGCTTAGATTAGGTGTTTTAGTTTTCTTAGTTTCTTTAGTCATTAACCTTTGCTAATGAGTAAGAGATGTCAGGTCGTAGTCCCGTTGCAAAATCGCTTTAGGTTGTAGGTTGTCATTAATGTCAATATGTTGCAAGGATCAACCTAGGTTGTCAGGATGGGTCGATTTTGAAAAGACTATGTTTTCCTTGCAAATTAAAAGATAGTTCTTCAAACTGATGTTGATCAAATCTAGAGGGCGAAACCATCAAGTTTGAAGGATCAATCGACCATCAAAGTCAAAAAGAAATTTCAACTGCCAACATCTTGCAAGACCCTGCGGATCAACTTAGGTTGATAGGAAAAAACTAAAAATTTCTAAGTATGAGACAGTGCGGATCAACTTAGGTTGTTAGGAAGTCTCTAAGTGTGCCTGCGGATCAACTTAGGTTGATAGGAAAGTTAAATTGCTTAAGTAAATTTCAACCTTCAATGGTGAGAAAGAGGCTGTGAATCAATCTAAGTTGGCAAGAAAGATTGATGGAGAGCATATTAAGAGCATTTCAACCTCAACAAGTATTGAACCTCTTGCGTACCAACTTAAGTTGGAAAGTTTAATTAAACAATTTTAACCTTTAATGATAAGAAAGAAAGGCAAATCAACTTGAGTTAAAAAAGGAAGGCAAATTTCCCAAAAGATGACAAGGCGAATTAACTTAAGTTCATGAGCAAGGTCGATGGGAGAAGGTTTTATCTTCTTAAGTGACTAAGGTATAACTTTTGCAAAATGAGAAGGTTGATTAAACTAAGTCGCTCAGCTAGAAGTTGAGAAGATGTAAGTTGGATGAGATGAAGTTCGCTAGAAGATAAGGGAGGTGAAGTTGCTAAACAAAGCAAGACTAAAACTAGTTTCTTACAAAGATGAAGGTTGAGAATACTTAATTATCAAAGTCGAATCTTTAAAGATGTAAGGTGGCGAATTACTAAGTAGAGGAAAGTTGCGCATCAATCTCAGTTCGTGGGAAAGATAACTAAGGATGATAAAAGGTAAACATCTACTCTTAAGAGATTAAAGATGCAAATCTCACAAAAGCTCAAATAGATTTAAGAAGGTAAAATAAAACCAATTTGAACAACAAGAAATTTGAGAGATGTAAGTTACATGATATGAAGTTTCCTGGAAAGGAAAGAAGGGTGAATTCGCTAAACAAAGGTGTAGACATGGGACTTTTAAGTTGCAAGGATGAAGGTTGGAAATCATCGAGTCAAAATTTGAACCTCTAAGGAAGTGAGTTGGACTATAATAAAGCGAATTTGAAGGTAGTTCAAACCTAGATGGCTGGGAGTTGAATAAAATTATATAAGGGGATTTAAATTTCAACAAAGAAAATTGTTCAATCCACTTGTTACGTCGGCTTCCTAAGGAAGATTAAATGAGTGCGATTTCATTAATATAAAAGCATTAAGATGCTAAGTCGGCTGGCATGGATCATGAAAAGTTGTGACTTTAAACCCCAAATCGTATAAGTAAAAGGAAGAATACCCTTGAATGACATAAATACAAGTGCAGATCATAAATTCGCCCAACAACAATTTTGACTAGCAGCAAATTCGCTCAGCAGATAGGAGTAAGAAAATCACTTAAAGTTGGTAACATTGCATGAAGTAAGGAGTTCGCTGGCCTTAGACACATAAGTTCGCCCTGAATCAGTATCATAGATCCATTCATTATAGCTGGAAAGGAAGAATTACAGACATCAACTCGTGGAAGAAGGAGCCAAAAGGCTGGTCAAAGACCAAAGCCTAAAGGATTTAAGTCTGATCTCTGAGTGTTAGTTTATCCCTCACTCAGAATTTGATAATCATTAAAGAGGGAAAGCTATGAGTCAGATTTTCTGAGTAATAATCAGATTTCAAGGTTACAGCATTCAAATTTTGAAATATAAATTACGTGCACTATCATGATTAATCATTGCGACATAGTAAGGTTGCATTCCACATTGGAGGTTATGTGGATGAGGTATGGTGTGATGTGATCCTAATGGTGATGTGTGCCATGTGTTGTTAAAAATGTCATGCTAGTAGCATATACATAAGCACAATCCATAGTCGGCAAAATACCTTCACCATCAAGGATGGTAAGAAGTTTGAGTTGTTGATGAAGGCAAAAGAATAAGAGGCAATAAATCAAGTGATGTTGAGTAGCAAGGAGTTTCTTAAGTGAGGAAGATAGAGTGCTATATGGTAGTGCCCAAGTTCACATGGGAGAAGTTGTTGTACAACTCAAAGGAGATGGAGATTACAACATTACCAAAGAGTGCGCAAAGATCATCAACAACAAGATGCCAAAGGGATTTTTCCACAAGTACAAAACATCTCACATTGTATTGATCTAATCACAAATCTAGTTTGCCAATTAAGGTAGTGCACAAAATGACCCTAGACATGAGTTTGAAATTCAACATTTAAGTTGAAGAGTTGTTGGAAAGAGGTTTAATCAAAGAAAGTATGAACCCTTGTGAAGTGCCTGTAGTATTTGTGCCAAAGAAGAGAGACAAATGGTGAATATGCATTAGACTCTAGGGCAATAAACAAGATTACCTTCAATAATTGGTTTTTGTTACAACAGATGGATAATCTCATGGATTGTTTAAGTGGAGCTAGATACTTTTCAGATTGACCTTAAGAGTGGTTATCATCAGATCAAGATCAAAGATGAGAAGTGGAGTGTTGCATTCAAGACAAAAAATCGCTTGCATGAGTGGTTGGTGATGTATTTAGGCTTAAAATTGCCCCAAGCATATTCATGGGGCTGATGAACAAAATTTTGAAAGGATTCCTTGGTAAATCTATGGTCGTGCATTTAGATGCTATTTTAGTGTTTATCAAGGCAAATGAAGAACAACATGCACATTTGCAATAGTTTTTGGTTGAGTTGAAGGAGTTGCATATAAACTTGAATAGGTGTATTATGATGTAGAGGAAGTTGTCATTCGTGGGATTTGTCATATTGCAAAAGAAGTTGAGGATGGAACTAGAGAAAGTTTGCAAAAGTGGAGTGGCTCATATTGCAGAGTGCCGTAAAAGTTAGAAGTTTCCATGGGTTGGCAAGCTTCTATAAGTTCATAAGAAACTTCAGTGTTATTTGTGCACTACTATGCAGAGAGGTGGGTATGGATGGATTGTTGCTACAACTAAGAGTTTTGAGTGCTTGAAGAAGAAAGTGACCTAGGAGCCTATGTTGGCACTCTCAAATTTTAGCAATTTTTTTCAAGTTGATTGTTCTAGCAAAACTGCAATTGGTGGATTTCCCAATTAGGAAGGCCAATTGCATTCTTTATTGAGAAATTCGCTGATAATAGGAAAAATTATTTCGTGTATGACCAAGATTTTTATGCCATTGTTTAAACCAAAGAAGCATTAATTTGCAATGAAACACGATTAATTGCGGATTGGCAAAGATGCCGATTTTTTCCCCGAATAAATCGCCTAATAGTCGTTGATTGATTGTCAACGTTTTTTTTAGATTAATCACGATTAATACCGATTAAATGTGACTGAAAATTGTGGAAAATCGTGAGGAAAAAAGGTGCTGAAAACCCTAAAAAACGCACGAAAATAGTAAAAAAAACTGTATAAATGTATATTTTTAAGGTTTCCGAAAACATTTTTGACCTATTTTTTATACAATACTATGCATAGGTCACTCGAAACACAAAGCTGAATCTTCCCTGTGCGCCTTCATTTCCTACACTGTTGAACGAAGCTGGAGACGACTTTCATTCCTCGTGTTTGCTTTTATCGGCTGATTTTATAGGTTTTTAATCTATACAATTTCAATATAGTTTATAATATTATATTTATTAATATAACTTAATTTGTTATATTAAGATTGTTTTATTTATTAATATATGCTTAAATTTCTAATAATGTAAATTTTAAAATGTTATATTTAATTAATTATATATTAAGTACTATTATTTTTAAACAAAATAAATATATTGTGTATTAAAAAATTTATTTTTTTCTTTTTTTAATAAAAAATAAATACATGAATTTATTATTGTTATTTTCGGGACATGAATTTATGTTTTTTAATTTTTTTTTTTTTTCATTTTCTGTTAAATAAATTCTGTAATCTAGATTTGTATAGTGCAGAATTTATTTTATATGTATTATTATTTATTTACAGAATTGAAATTCTGTAAATATATAATAATAATAAATTTTAAATAAAATCTGCAATAAACTTTATTAGTTTCATTATATAGAATTTATTTAATATTTATTCTTATTATTATTTATTTACAGATTTGAAATTACTAAATAAATAATAATAATAATATTAATTGAATTTCGTAGTCTATTTTTTTAAAATAAATTCTGTAATAAAATAATATTGCATAATTTTATTAATATTTTTTATTATTATTTATTTACAGATTTTAAAATTTTAAACAGACTCTCACCCGACAGCTTTATCATCAAGGCCTCCTGCCCTCTAGCATGTCATTGCCTACAGTTGATTTTTTGGAATTTTGTACTTAGTTTAAAGGTTGACTTTCTATAAAGTCGCAAACTATATTGTAATCGACATTTTGACATCTATCACCATCTAGATATTATTTATGTTGTGGTATGTTTTATGCAATTTAATTAGCGATATGAATATAAACAACGAAAAATCTATTTTCTGCAATTCATGTGTTGTAGTGTCTATTTTATTTGTCTACAATATCTCTATGTTATGGAAATGCCCTTAAATATAAAACAAAGTAGTTTTTGATTGTTTTTTTGCAATTTTTTACATTTTTTTGTAAATCCGATTTTTTCCTTATTTTTTCATGCTTATACTTTTGTTTTGCCGATTAATTCCCCAAACGATTAATGCTTCTTTGGTTTAAACTTTGTGGAAATGGAGGCGCTATCTATTGCCCAAGGAATTTGTTTTATACATGGGCCATCAGGGGTTGTGATATATCAACAACCAAGCAAAGTTGATTCATAGACACATAAGTTGGTTAGAGTATTTGTAGGGTTATTCCTTTGTGTTGAAGCTTGGGTCTGGTAAGTCAATCAAGTTTTAGATGCCTTAAGAGGTATTTTTTTTTGTCCACAATGGTTGAAGAATTGCTAGGCATGGAGGAAATGAAGGATTTGTATGCAACAGATCTGAATTTCACAATTGCATGGAAAGCATGAATGGAGCTATGGACTAGAGACGCAGGCCCATTTGCAGATTACTTTGCCTTGGAGGGGTACATGTTTTAGAGACAACAGTCATGTGTCTCATGTAGTCCAATGAGGGAGAACCTCATTAGAGTATTGCACAATAGTGGATTGGTAGGCCACTTCAAAGTTGATAGGACATAGGATATGCTGGTGTAGATGTATCACTAGCCTAATTTGTGCAAAATGTGCATAAGCATGTGGAGAGATGCTAAGCATGCTAAATTTCTAAGGGAGGGACACAATGTTGGGTTTTACAAACCAGTTCCCACTTTAGATATGCCTTGGGGGGAGCTGTCCATGTTCAAGAAATGCATGTTTGTGTCTGTAATCTCCTTCCATCTGGATGACATCTTGGATTTTGGATAGAATCCGTCTCAACAATCCTCTGTTGTTCCTTTCAGATGTTAATTCCCGACTTAGACATTGTACCTGTACAAAGCTAGAAGTTAGCAATCTCGGAAAATAATCCTGATAACAAGTTCTGATTTCCTAATGATTAGACAATTTTAAGAATAGAAATCAGGAAATTTATCCACATTCCTAATGAATAGTAAGTAAATATGACAAGATTAGGGTATGAAACCCTTATGAAAAATCATTAAAATCTTGAATTCTCAGACTTCGCTAAGTCTGAAGACACCTCCTTATACTTAGAAATTTTATCAAAATTAGAGTGCAAAGGAGTATACTGGATCGGGAATTGAACTAGGAAAGGTGTGAAAGGTAGTGTTTTCATACAAAAGTTGTCTGAGGACACATTCTCGAGGTCAACAATAGCTGCCAACAAGTCTGAAGACAACCTGCAACTCTATAAATCAGTCATCAAAATCATGTTGCAATTGCGTGTTATGCAAAATTTGATGAAAAACCAACTTTCCCATGGTGAAAAAAATCAATTCCGGGCATACTTGTGTGGCTGGTAAAATAAAATTTTCTGAGGACAAGTCTGAAAATGGTGGTTTCAGACTTACCAACACCTTGCAAAGTGACCAAAAAAACCATGAAAAGTCAAAGGAATGAGCTCCAAGCAAAATCGCCAAGGTAGATAGATGGCTGGAAATGACGTTTTTCTGAGGACAAGCCTGCAATAATGGCGTCTCAGACCTGCAACAACACTTGAAAGCTCTGAAAATTGACTGAAAACACCCCCAAACAACATTTGGACAAAATTGCCTTAGGTAGAATTTAGCTGGAAATGAAAATATAAGTCTGAAAATGAAGTCCCAGCCAGCAATGGAGGTAAGAAATCTTAGCAATGGAGGCAAATATCAGGTCTGAAAATGTTGATCAGCAATCTCCCAGCTTTGGTGCCATCCAACATGAATAAATTCACCCAAAAATGAAGGCAAATTGCCTCCAAAAAAAAATCGCCCTTCTCCAAAAAAGGCGTCACCTCTAGCAAAATCGTACAAGTCTGAAAAGTTAGCTTTAACACCCTCCAATGTCAGCCAACTAGGGCTGGGAATGAATAAAAATGCACAATGAGAACAATCTTCAGCCCAATGGTGTCAACTTTACACTTCACCAAAATTCGCCAGCTAGAGAAAAAATTGCCCAAGTAAGCACACTCTTGGCAAATATAATAATATTATAATGCTGGTCACCTTCTTTAAACTTGCTTTCACCCTGAGTTTTCACCACACAAGCAATGTGGGATAAAACATTTGTACTTATACTTGCTTGGGGAAAAACGATTTGCTTCTAGAAGGCATAAATCATTAAATGTTCATTGCAAATCATTTATTATTTGTTTTTATTTTTTAAATAATCGTTGACATTTGTAAAAACAATTAAATTTTGGGTCACTTTATTTAAAAGATTTTAAAATTTGGATAAAAAATGACTATCTAGGGGAAAATCGATTTTAACTGGGATAAAAATCCCAATAAAAATCATTAAAAAATCATTAAATACCCCTTTGGGGAAAATCGCCCCATGCTAAGATAAAAATCCTAACAAAAAATTCATTAACTTTGCACAAAATTGTCTCCAAGGGAAAATCAACCCCTATCTGGAATGAAAATTCCAACTCAAACTTGCCCTTAGCACAAAAAATCCTTTGGGGGAAAATCGACCCCTATCTCGATAGTTATTCGGACCTAAAATCATTAAAATCATCACTTGTGGAAATTCGCCGAAGGTCTGGAATCACTATCCGCATTAATATCCATGAAATCTTGTCATAAAAGTCCTGATGGAATATCGATAGGCATCAAGAATCATCATTTAGTCCTCATTAAAGTCATCTGCAGTCCTGGTGGAAAATCGTGGGTTGTCAGGAATAATTTCCACACACAGTCAAATTTTGAGCATCTTGGTGGAAAAGCGCCCCATGTCTAGATAATGAGTGGGGGAAAAATTAGGTCATTCTGGAATCCAGTGGAAACCCACCACCAGTCAAGATTTTGAGTGGGGGAAAATCATGGGTCATCAGGAATGTGGGGGGAAAAGCACCTCCCGTCAAGAATTTTGACCCTTAGAACATGGATTTTCATCTGGAATTTAACAATTTAATCACTCAAAATCACTTGGACACTTAGGATTTTCAATAAAACCCATCGGGACTAAGGCAAATTTACCAAAATTTGAGTGAAACAAAAGGAAACCTATTGGGATAAAGTGCAAAATCAACTTGAATAACTTTCTAGGAGCGAGAAAACAACTCCAAAAGGTCTTGAAACACCTTAGCACTTAAAAATCACCGACAAGGACGTTCAAAAGCACGTTAACGCTCAAAAGGTCTACACAGACAAAACTAGGATCATTAAAATCTCAACTGCACGTGCTTGATCCTATAACTTCAAAAACCCTAAATGACAATTGGGCATGATCAAAATCTGAGACTCGGGCACGGGAAATCAAAGTTGCTGACTATGCTGCCAGAAATCCTAAACTAACCAATGCAAAAAACAGGAAAGAGGGGGTCCCCGTTTGCAATGGGGCGATGTGTGAAAAGGTCACAACATCTGGCAACTCCACGGAAGAAATGTTCCAGAACATTTCAAGAACAAAGCTCAATCCGACTCTTAGAATCTTCAATTATTCCTTGCATAACATAGCAAAAAGTTAGAAAACACATTTGAAAGGATGGAATCCAAAAAATTGTATCAAGATACTTAGCCACTGATTATCTATGTGTGTGCGATTGCGTTCATTACCTTCACAAAATTATTATAAAGTCAGAGGATCCAGTGTGACTACCTATGTGAGTTGTCCATACTCCAAAAGCAACCTAGATAGAGCCTCGTTGCCAGTTAGACGTCTATAGCCTCGGCGAGGTTATCACTGTAATCTCACAAATATTGCTCCACTGTCGGCCAGGCATCTATAGCCTCGATGGAGTTACTCACATGTTCCCATTAGCCAATTTAGATATTTCATTTCTTTTCTTTTTCTTTTTCTTTTTTGGATGATATTTTCTTTTCTGGTACTTTCATATTCTGTCAATTCCTTTGGCTCGTAAGCAATGACGCTTACTAGGGTCCGAGAGTTACAGTGGCACTGAAGCAAGATATAAGTTTTTTCACTAGCCACAACTTCACCTGAAAATCTACAATAACTCAAACAAAATTAATGTGTAAAGATATAATAATCGAATGATGTCAACGTCAAGATACAATAAATGTTTTCCAATCCCGTCAAAATACGGATTCAACCCATGATATACTATACAAAAACAATCTCCACTTCAAAAGAACTTCATGAGGTATTGTTCAAGAAATGAACTGAACAAAACTTGGTGAAACACAGAGTGTGTCTTAACAACAACTCCCACATCACAAGCGGATATCCCTCAGAACTAACACCTAAGCAAGCCGACCTAAAGCTAAAGCAAAGTCGTAAGCAAACCTAAACTAAGGCAAACCGAAAGCAAACCTACTCTAATTATGATACAAGGGGTAGGCTTCAGGAGAAACCTAAGGTTGGAAGTAATGCTTGAGGAATTGTTCGTTGACGGGCAACGAAACATCCTCACCAGTTAAAGTTCTCAGCTTGAATGCATTCTCTCCTAGTATCTCAGTAATTTGATAAGCGCCTTTCCATAGTTTGTCAAATTTGTCATGATCTCCCCTTCTCTTGTGGGCTTTATCCCAATACAACACTAGGTCAGAAATCCTAAAGGCTTTTACCAGTGCTTGTCTGTCAAACCATCTCGTAACTACACCCTGGTGTTTGGCAAAATTCTCTAATGCCATGTCTCTCTTCTCTTCTAAATTCATTAGTTGTGTCAATCTTGTTTGCACTCTGTCTTCACCTTCCATGTAATCTTGGATAAATCTCAATGTTGGAATTCTCAGTTGTACCAGGAAGATAGGCTCTTGGCTATACACTAAAAATATGGGCAAGTCCCCAATGAATTCTTCACTCTTGTTCTATCTGCCCAAAGGGCGAATCTCAATTGTGTGTGCCAATCCTTTGGATTTCTTTCTAGCAACTTCTTGATCACACTCAACAAATTCTTGTTTGTTGACTCGGCTAACCCATTAACCTGAGGATAATAATTCAATGAAAACTTAAGGGTTATACCATATTTAAAAGCCCAATTCAAAATTTTTAATGATGTAAAAGCAGAATCATTATCACAAACAATAGCATGTGGACATCCAAACCTGGTAATGATGTTTTCCTCTAAAAATTTAATCACAACGACAGTTGTACATAACTTCAAAGCTTGAGCTTCTAACCACCGAGTACAGTAATCGGTTGCAGTTGGAATGTACCTGTGTTGTGCGGAGGAAGGTGGATTGATCATACCAATAAAGTCGATACCCCACATAGCGAAAGGTCTGGACTCGATCATGGGCTGCAGCGGCATGGCTGGATTCTTCTCTCGGACAGCAGCTACCTGGCATGTGTTGCATGTCTTCACATGTTCGTAAGTATCTTGAAACAAGGTATGCTAGTAATAACTTGCTCTCAAAATTTGGTGCGCAGTAGCCAAGCTTGCACCATGAACCGTCCCAAATTTGTTGTGAAAATGCTCCATAATCTGTTTCGCTTCATCTTTGCCAACACATCACAAATATATTCCTTGATGATTAGATGGAATCCTACTGGGTGAGGTCTCACCATCAACTTGAACAATTTGACACAAGCTCAGTGCCATCTTCTAAGGACATTTCAAAGATGTTCAAATCATTACCATCAAACATTGATCACCATTCAAGTTAATGCATAAACAATGGACGCGTAACAATTTGAAGTTAAGCTCGTATCATTCCAGTCGACCACACAAGGCACACTTACAATCAGCAAGAGGCTAATGGTATGGACTAAACGGATTCCACGCAAACGCATTCAATAATTTCCTCCACTCAATCTAATCAACATGAAAGTAAATTAAGAAGTAAAGATCATGCAAGTTGTTGAAGTAACAAATCAAATTCACCATAACTTCAATGAAATCAATTGTTCTTTACAACAAGGTTTCGCAACAATCTTTGCCTTCTCCTAATCTAACTTCTATTCTAATTGCTATTCACTATTCTATTCCTCTATTCTCTTGCTATTCTATTCATTAACTATTAACCTTTACAAATGGAGAACTTGAGCGTTTTATAATGCTCTCAATACAATTCAATGGCTGAAATCAATTTGAGATCAATGACCGAGATTTTACAATGAAAACCCTAATTAGGGTTTGTTACAACAAACTCTATTTTGGCCAATGAAATAATTATAACATTTTGACACGTCACCTCTGAAATATTCGACCAATAGATAGGGGTAGGTGCCTCAAAGTTTGTGCCATCATAGACGAGTCAGGTACATTGCATCTAGACATGCTGATGTGGAACTTCTCTGATTGGCGGAGTAGTGTCTGAGATGATGATTAGGACGCCACTTCAACTTGCACTTGTAGACTTGATTCATCATCATGAATGAATGCCATTATCCAGCTTCAACGGTGATGATGATGATCTTCTAACTTTGATTAACTCTTCTGAAACTATCCTTTTGAATGCCTTAATCAAGGAAGTGCAAGGTATAGATTTTGACTTACTCTTAGTTTTGAAGTATTGATGTTGCCTTGGAACAAACTTTTGATGTCACAACTGCTTGTCTCCTTTGGAATTCCTTCTCTGTGACTCCCTTCATGTTGTTGGTGTTGTGGATCATGTCCTTGTGAAGTGAATGCTTCTTGTGTAATCACCTTTTTGTGCTTGTTTATGAAGTTCCCTTTAGGATATCTTCCTTGTATCTTGATCTTGATGTTGAAATTTGCTCCTTGAGAGACTTGTTTCAATCCTCCTTCAATGTGATCCCCTTGATTTCTTTCTTCGTCTCCTGCAAAACAAACTAATGAGCATCAAACACACATGGTATATAACCTCTATATAACCTCCTAATTTGATATAATTTCTAATTTTATGTGGTTTGTAGGTTTGATAAGAGGATTTAGAGAGAGTTTGCTCTCATGAAGGAGCAATTGAAGTGTTTTTCGCTCCTAGAGAGGAGCACTTGAAGTAGGTTTCGCTCCAAGGAAGGAGCACATGAAGTTCGCTCCCATGTTGATGCACATGAAGTTCGCTCCTATTGCCTTGCACATGAAGTTCGCTCTTGAAGCCAAGCACACGAAGTTCACTCTCACCTTGATGCACATGAAGTTCGCTCTCACCTTGATGTTCATGAAGTTCGCTCCAACCTTGATGCACATGAAGTTTGTTCTCGCCTTGATGTTCATGAAGTTCTCTCCATCCTTGATGTTCATGAAGTTCGCTCCAACCTTGATGCTGATGAAGTGATCTTTAAACTTGTCATCGAACTTGCTTTCACTCGTTTCCCTTCATTCTTTGGGTTCTAACATTGAGTCTTTCAACCATTTATTGATGAAAACATGACAAACTAACCTTAGGGAAGGCCTCTGTAGGAATTTCGCTCTGGGAGTGGAGTACATGAAGTTCGCTCCAAGATGGGTGTACATGAAGTAACCCTCTAACTTGCCCTTCATCATCTCAAATTCAAAATTGTTCTCTTCTAAGCATGTTAAGACGCCAAATCAACTCAAGGAAATGATTTATAAGTAGTTTTGTATCTTATCTTGGGCATATGAAGAAAATTCGCTCCAAGGTTCATGCACATGAAGTTCGCTCCTATTGCCTACTTTCACTCACTTTCTCAACTCTTATGCGTCATAGCATGTTCAACATGAGGTCTTAGCATGAATTTCACTCTGAGTCTTGAGCACATGAAGTTCTCTCCACAAGGGGTGCACATGAAGTTCACTCCTATGGTCATACACTTGAAGTGAAGTCCGCTCCAAAGTGGATGCACATGACGTGAAGTCCAAATCAAAGTGGATGCACATGAAGTGAAGTCCAAATCAAAGTGGATGCACATGAAGTTCGCTCCAAAACTCATGCACCTGAAGTGATTGAAACTTGACACTTAGTGTTTTCTTGCTCATTGTCCTTCATTCCATTCATTCAAGCTTGTTGAAACTAGGCTCATGGTGCGTTCTAGGAACAACTTCACGCTCAACTAAGGGCACTTGAAAATGTACTCTTGAGTTGAACCTTATCACTTTATGCCTTAGTTTATGCCTTTATATACTAAAAGACGTCAAAAATCACCTCGAATATGACTTCTCCTTCAACTTGAGGCAACAAGAGTGAAATTCGCTTTGGGAGAGGGGCACTTGAAGTATCCCTAACTAGTAGTCTCTCACTTATTCTTCGTTTGAACTCATGATGGGCTTTACTCCTCATCTGATCTAGACGTTACTGGAGGCTAACAAACTCACTCATTTCACACCTCACACAAGGCTATCCACTTGACTCTTGGCCTCTTAACCAACTATACCCCTCTAATGCAAAGGCTGATAGCTAAGGACTCAAACACTATCCTAGAAGGCAAGAAAACGTTGGGGTCCTGTTGACGTGTATTTTGTACACTATCAAACACAGAATAAAATACCTAAAGGTACCTTATCCTCTCTTGAGTAAAGCCTCTGATTGCTGAAGATATCGCGAAAAAGGATCAATCAGGATGACTCCAAGGTTCTTGTATGTAGGGTCTCTACGTGTGGATAAGCTCTTTGTGGTATGATGTGATTTGCTGGAATCACAAGGGGACTTACACTTGATGCCTGAAGTTCTGATTTGCTTTGAATATTGCTGGACACAGGATTTTACTAGCTTAGATTTGAAAAAAGGAAAAAAGATGAGGGCGAGGAAAGGATCTAATCCTAACACTAAGAATGTAAGAGCAATGAATGATCTTTGATGAAATTCTAACTAAGTCTTGTTTTGACATCATAGGAACATCTCCACAAGGTTAGTGCGATCTTCGAAGGAAAGTTTTATGATGTTCAAATCATCACTGCAGGCATAGACACCATCAGGTTGATGCATATCGATGAAGAAGCGACAATTGAAGTTAAGCTTAAGCTGAATGATTCCCGTTGATTACGCAAGGCAAGTCTGCAATCAACAAACTGCTAGTAGTATGGATGTACGAATTTCACCATCAATCAAGCATATTTCTTCCACTCATCTAATAACATGAAATCAAATATGAGAAGTATAAAGACCATGCAAATTGTCGAATCGACCCATAAATTTCACCATTTCTTCAATGAAGTTACAAGTCTTTTACAACAACATCTTGGCAACAATCTTTGCCTTCTCTCTCTACTCTACTCTAATTGCTATTCCATCTTATTACTTATCTATCTCTTATCTATCTAATGCTTCCAACTATTTTCTAACTCCTAATTTATTGCTAATTGCCTTCACAAAATGAAATGCCAGGGCTTATATAGTGCCCTCAATACAATTCGATGGCTTAGATCAATTCGAGATCAATGGCCAAGATTTTACAATGAAAACCCTAATTAGGGTTTGTTACAACCATTACATAACATTTAATGCTTGACCAATGATAAAATTGTATTGCTTGGACACATGTCCTCTCTAGAAAATTCCACCAATGGATAGCTGGGGTAGGTACATCGGAGTTTGTGCCTCCTTCCATGAGTTAGGTACATTGAATCTGAACATGTTGAGGTGGACCACACTGACTGGAGGAGTGATGATTGGGATGCCACCTCATCTAACACTTGTAACTTGGTAGATATCCAACTTGATGTTGTTGAGAAGCTATCTTTAATTAACTCTTCTGAAATTATCTGCTCCTTCAACGAACCCTTTGCTCTAACTTCTTGTGTCCTTGATGTGCAGGACGATTGTTGTACCTCGCCTTGGAATACTGGATTGGAAGAGGTCACCCTTATCTTGATGATGCTGGATCGAAGAAGGTCGTCCTTGTCGATGCTAGGTTGGAGGAGGTCGCCCTTGTCAATGCTAGGCTGGATCGAAGAAGGTTGTCCTTGTCCTTGCTTGATCGTCCTTGTGCTGGCTTGATTTTCCTTGATGAGAGCCTTCCGACTTGTAGATCCTTCGAGTTTGGGAGTCACCATCTTGATACCTACACAACATTTCAAAATTAGTAATATATCTTGAAATCTAAAAATTAAACTTTAAAAGGAAGATTCAAGATTTTAATTAGGAAATTTCATGATAAATCTTGAGTTATCATTTCCTAATTTAGGATTTTCAAAGCAAAATTTAAATCTTCAAAAATGGTGCCAAGGTGATTACGCCATACCTTCACTTGGGAATTGATTCTAAAAAAAGATGCCAAAAATAGGAGAATTCGCTAGGCAAAATGTAGATCAAGACTCCCTTTAGCAAAATGCGCCCCCTTTAGCTTGGAAAAGAACTCCATCTTCCACTAGCTTCTTCAAGATCTGGAAATTTGCCTTCAAATGTCTTCAAAAATCTGGAAATTATCCTCCAATCTAGCAAGAAATACGCTTCTCCAATGGCCTTCAAGATGAATTTCGCCTTCCTTAGTCTCCACATTTTGTAGAAACTTGCTCCACTCTAGCTAGATTTCGCACTTCTTCTTTGCCCTTCCAAATCGCATTTGAAATGATGAGTGAATGATGGATTAAAATGTTTCAAAATACCCTTCTTATATAGGCGCTCATCTCTTTAATTGCCCATAGGCCGACTTAGAAAATAAGGCAAATAATAAACAAAACTTAAATAAAAAGGAGGCCGACTTTTTAAAAAAAAACAAAACATTAAAATAGTATCCCCAAGCGCTCTCCCTTTTTATTTAATTTAATAATTAATTAATTTAAATGCCTTTGTAGTTAATAATTTCGATTTTTAAAAGGCTAAATTAATTAATTAAATACCTTATGCGCTATTTTTAAATGCCAATCTAATTTTTTAAAATATCTCAAGGTTTCATCGAAATTGGCATTTAATGTGTCATAGATGATATTGGCGCCTAGGCATGGCAAGATAATGGACATCAACAAGATCGCTCTGGTCCCTGGGAGAGGGATAGGAGCGCCCTTACACTTTAGCCTTGCAATTCTTGTTTTTCACGTTCAACACTTCATCCTGGACGTCCAAAATGGCAGTTTACTTGAAACCTTGAGTTTGATCTATTCAATTTTTGGAACGAATGCTCCTTAGAACCATTTTCGCCCTGGTCCCTGGGAGAGGGACAGGAGCGATTTTGCATTTATAAGCTCACTTGTGTTTTGCTAGCTTCGAAAATTATCTTCAACGGATCGATTGCGTCTTCCTTCATGCCTTTGATGTCTCAATTTGTCCAAACAAGGTCAGGAATGACTCCACTAAGCTTTTTCGCTCTGGACCCTTGGTGAGGGACATGAGCGATTCGCCTTGGACCCTTGGAGAGGGACAGGAGCGCTTTTCGCTCTGGAACCTCACTGAAGGTCAGGAGCGAAATTTGACTTTTCGAACTCTCTATCAGGACAAGTATAAGTGACATTTCCTTCTATGTTTCTTCTTTCTTATACTTTAAGTTATATTCCATATATACTTTCAGGATGTTTGAGAGTGGTTTCAGACCTCCAGGAGTTATATTGCAAAATCTATTTTTTTGAGGTTTTTCAGTTTCCAGACTTAGTCAAATTTCAGGATCAGGACATTCCAGACTTAGCCAAATTTCAGGATCAGGACATCACTCAAGCTGGACTCGCTATCCTATTGATCACCTGTGCGACACTCAAAATGCAAAGGCTAACTAACAAAACCCTAAAAACCCAAAAACAAACCCTAAAAAGCAAAAAAAACATGGGTCCCCATTGGCAATGGGGCAATGTGTGAAAACGTCACAACAGGTCCCCATTTGCAATGGGGCAATGTGTGAATACCTCACAACACCACCATTGCATTCGTTCATCACACCTTCATTCATTTTTTCCATTATGAGTCTACTCGCAATCAGAATTTTAAAACCCGATTGCTGTTATGTCTTCACATGAGTTTTTCCGCTTTTTCATACTTGTAGTATACCTTTCAAGATCTGAAATTGGTGAAAAGCCATACTTTTAAAGTATCTTGTTTATAAATCACTCCTTTGAGAGCTTTAGGGCAAGGGTTTGGATTTTTCCCATTTAAAGAGGATAATATGTCTTCTTCTGCAGATCGTGATGTTGCTTTGACACTTCTGGATTTTCATCGCAGTGTTACAAATTCCCGTTCAATGATCAATTTGCCGGCATCATCTTCCCACAAGAAGATGAAGTACAAGTATGACAAATATCAGAACGAGATTTCTCCTTCGCAAGTTTCTTTTTCATTGGAGGAGATTAAAGATACAAAAATCAGACTTGTGGATATGTCAGATTTCCTTAAAAGGGTTGAAAAACCTAAATATCACAATATGCAGCGTTTGTTGGACAGTCACATTCATCTTGTTTCTTCTTTCCTAGTGGCTGCCCTAGAGCCAGAATTTGTTCTTGTGCTGCTAATTTTGATCGGGAAACCAGAACTATTAGAGATGATGATGGAGACGTTGTTATCTGCCTAGACGCTGAAACCATTGAGAAGATTTTCAAAGTACCCACAACTCCTGTTTATGTGGAAATCTCAAAAGAAAGTGCAGTAGAGTACTTTGTACAAAGGGAGAAGGAATGCAAGCGTCATATTAATAAATGGATTCATGAACCCCGGACTTGTCTCACCCGGTGAGCCAAGTTGTATCGCTGTGACTTCAAGGGAGAAATTGGTGACACAATTACTCTCTTAAGTAGGATCATGGGTTTGGAGGATTCCAATATCTTCGAACCATGGATGTATCAATTCATTGTGCTCATTAGGCAATCCCAACACATCTTTTGGGGTGAGATTGTTAGTGATGCTTTGTGTGAACAGCTTGCCAAAGTTCCTACCACTTTGTCCTTCTACATGAATTCATACCTGGTATATATAGCAGCATCACTCAGACATTTCCCTGGTCTTTTTAGCAAGGGTGATCGCTCGTTTGTGCCTGTGTGGTAATATTATGATCAGCTGCCATTGAGACCTAGCAGACTTCATTACAAAAGAGTCCAAGATGCTTTCTTTGGTCACTACATGTGTTTATTTGATAAAACACTGAAGAATAGAAGAGTGTCAGATGCTGCATGGGAAAGAGTGAATGAATACGGTTGTTTATTCCTTCAATTTCCAACTTTTACCTATATGAGAGTTGGATGCTACAACGGGTAGCCATATATGCTTCCAAGATACCCAATCGACAAGATCATCCTTATGGAGTTGGGAAGACAAATCATGGCAGTTCATGCACAACAATCAATTCGACACAAAGCTGGAATGGGGATGTCATCAAGTAACCCATTACAGATTGGTTGATATTCCCTCATGACGTCTAGAAAAGCTAAAGCCATGGAGACTGAAATGCAGGAAATCAAGCTCAAAATGCTACTGTAGTTAAAATAAGGCTACAAAGGTTTAGGAAGGACATGGAAGCTTGAAGGCAACTGTGCGGAGAGACCAAAGTAAGTTCAATGATACATGAGGGAATATGGAGAGTAAGCAGGAGAGAGAAGTCTCAGCTGGAGAGAGGAAAAAGGTAGATGAATTGTGCAAGCAAAAGGCAACAATTACATGTTTTAGCTAGTAAGAGGTCTTTGAATTATTAATGAACATAAACTTGTCACTGCAACAAATTTGGATCCATACATTTGGAGAACACAGTTCTACTACTGAGAGGGGGGGTGAATCAGTAGTAGATGCAATGCTTTTTAACTTTAATGCTAAACTCGAATGCAATTAAAGTTTTTAAATTTCAAAACTGAAATCTGATTGAGAATGTAACTGAAACATGAAAGCAAATCAACCACACAAGAGACAAAGCACAATATTTTACGTGGAAACCTTGGATGGGAAAAGCATGGTGAGAAATGCTGCTAAGATCTACCGTCCTAATCCAGCTTCACAATGAATCTTGATTATAAAATCTTCAAGTGCACCAACCCATCAAACTCCCTGTCTGAGAGCACCAACTCTCATAAACAAAACTTTATCAACCTGAGCACCAACTTAGAATTCTTTTGTCATCAACCAAATGTGTATTTCAAATGTTTGATATATTTGACTTTATACTTAACTTGTCAGAAATACAATTCAGAACATTTCATGTCTGAATGGAATGATAAAAGCCAAATACAAAAATAACTATCATCACCTTTCAGGTGTATCGTTCAGTCCCAAACACTTCAAAACAGCCCGCAAATAAACCTTATGAACTGTATATTATCAACAGCACTTTTCCAATTTGCTTTAATGTCAAATGCACTCAGACTCGCATTCAAAATTCTCCCAACATTACTGCTCAGTCTTCTTTACCATGTGTGCATATTATAACAATTAAATCACAGAAATAATTCATACTATTTGGAAAATGATTCTGCCTTTACACAGCACGGACTTATCTTCATGATTCAACTTGATATGTTCATATTCATTACACAAACCACACACATGTCTATGCATTATATTTAATACCAATGGCTGAAGAAGAGTTTAAACCTTTGAGTAACTTCTTAGTTAGAACGGCCTTCAACCAACTTTTAACACAGCATGGACTTATCTTCTGCTTAACATGTCTATGCGTTATATTCAACCAACTTTTAACACAGCACGGACTTTTAACATGTCTATGCATTATATTTAGTACCAATGGCTGATTCTGCCTTTACACAGCACGGACTTATCTTCACCATTCAACTTGATATGTTCATATTCATTACACAAACCACACACATGTCTATGCATTATATTTAGTACCAATGGCTGTAGAAGAGTTTAAACCTTTGAGTAACTTCTTAGTTAGAACTGCCATCAACCAACTTTTAATCGGTTCAGTTAGAACTGCCTTCAACCACTCTTAATTGGCAAATAAAGTTTGTAATCATAAAACTATGAGACAAAATTTAGCGAAGAAATATTTAGTTCGCTGATTAAAAAAACACTGACTAGTCTTATAAAGCAGTTACAAATTGGTAAATAATAAACATTTATATGAACCTGTTGGTGTTTCCAACTGATGGTTCCAAAATCCTCTATGAGAAGCCAACCTCAATGTTTAAGGCCTTGGATAAGTGGACCAATTGATAGAATAATAACTAGGGATAAGGGACTAGTTATTTTCTCTACACTTTAGGCTTTGTTGGACCTAGGTGAGTATCCCTTTGACAGTACTCTTCTAATCTTAATCCCTTTTAGTACTGCAACAGATATACTCTCAACACATAAAGTAAATCAAAAAAATCTTTAAATTCACTGGATGTGGCTTTTATCCTTAACATATATATTCTGACTCATTGTGAGAGTTGATTTATTCTACTATCTAAAAAACTTAAATTCATGAAACAAAAACTGAATTTAAAGATTGATGAATTTTCTTGATTTCTAGTGCCACAGTTAGCAACATAATTCTATGACCAGTGCCTTGTCCATTGGGCTAGATGAACCATTATTACAATATAAGATATGCAAGCTTTGCAACATCTTCTGCTTTATACAACTAACATCTGATATTAATCATAGCTTGAATAAATTTCCCAATTGTTACTCAACAAGATTTGTTCTCTACAAAATCCCTTTGAATGAATAAAGCATTTTAATCTCCTACTTTAGAAGAAGCTTGTACTCAGATAAATTCAACAATACAGTGCAGAAGTAAAATAAAATATCCTTGTTATATTAATTTTGAACAAGATTTAGGAGCACAAATGAAGAGAACAACTTGGAAATCATTGAAATTTTTTTCAAGATGTTTTTATAACTGCAAAGTACTTTCACTTATCCATTTGCAAAGACACTGTAAAATAGGACATGAAATTGATAATAGTACTATATTGCAAAACCTAGGGACTTTCTGAGTGCAGATTCACTCTTGGTGAAAAAGCTTATACAATGCTTGAATAAATCTTCTAATTTGAACCTAGAGACTCGACACAAGGCCTTGAATATCCTTTTATAGAAAAAACAAGGATGCAACAAGCTTCGGGCCTTTTACAATTCTAAAAAGTGTTAGGTGACCGCCTGATAGAATAAGACAAACAACTTTTTAAATTTCTTGACAGAGACAAACATTCTCCTTCTTTTCTCTGCAGGTGGTAGCTGTTGTAGATGATCTGGGATAATTTTGCAGACCTATTAAATGCACATGGATAGAGTGCAGCTTACCATATTTTTACAAGAGATATGCATTAAATAGAGAAGACGAAAGTCAATGTTCTCATGAAAATGTCATGAATGAGTCATCTTATTAAAATATAATATCCTTTTTCAACTTTACATGTCAAGGAAGCAATAAAATACAAAATTTCAAAAAAGGCGGGAATTTCAAAAATGCAAAAAGAGAGAGAAAAAGGAATTAGAAGGCTCCCAATCCATCTTGCTTGTAGCCTTGAAGTCGTCTGATGTGTTGCTGGTAGTCGTCATCGTCTATCTCTGTTCTAGCTACCTCTATCTTTGTCATTCCATTGTCAAACCTTGACAGTGCATCCATGTAAGACTCCATCTTCTTCAGGATCTGCTTCTCATCTGCAAAGATGTCAACCAGCATTGGATCCAATGTAGCCCTAATCTCTGTCTTCCAATTTGACTTTGGCTTCAGTATCCTTCTCCCTTCAAGACTACTCTTTTCTCTGTCAAATAAAGCTGGCATATGACATGTAGCCAGGCACTGAAAGCTCCTAAGCTTATACTTTATCTTCTGTGTGTACATCCTGTGGATGATGAGAACTTGTTTCATCACTTCAAACCTTGACCTGAACTGTACCATGATATCATGCAGATGGGAGGAAGAGGTCTAATTAGAGCAATCTCCAATACTGCAATTGTCTTACTCATATGAGATAAGAGCAAGCAAGGAACTTCTGCCATCTCAAATGCTTTTCAAAAAACCCTAAGAGATCTGTATGTTTATCCCATGCAGCATCTGCATGATCCAAAATTGCATTGAACTTGGACTTAAGCAATGGTTGAGTCATCTCTATTACTGCCTTCTTCTCCATCCTTGAAACATCCATCTTCAGCATGTCAATCTCATTATTCATTCTTGAAATATCTAGCTTAGCTTGAGCTAGGTCTCTTCTCAATCCCATTCCTTCCTCAGATGAATATTCTGGCAGGGCAGGAGGCTTGTATGTCGGTCCTGAATACAATTGCTCCTCTAGTGACTTGACCCTACTCCTTAGGGTATGACCATGCAAGTGGCGAATCTTGCCACTTGCATGGTCATACCTATGGTCTCAGTAGTAGAAGTATCGGCCACCCTTTAGATAATTAGGCTTCCAAACAATTGATCCATCTCATGACTCAATGTGGGCCTCCTTATGACTGGATGTAAGCACCAGATAACCAATTGATCTAAATGGTCATCAAAAATTGCACTAGAGAGCAATTTGTTCCTCTATTCTGGATCAATGGTCTCCAAATCAATGTCATGCCTTCTTCTCAAGGCATCAAATGCAATTGCAGAGGAGATATCCCACCCCTCAAGGAGAAGTACACCACTCTTCTTCACAACTTGTCTCCCCATTTCAGGAGTCATAATAGCTAATTGTTCCTTAGCAACCCTCAGAAGTTCATCCTTCATCCTTAGTCTTTCATCTTCCCTCAAGCTATCGAGCTTGATACCTTTTCTTCTCTCCATTTCATCCACCATATTTCTTATCATGAACTGTTGAAACTCCTTTGTTTGAATAAAATCATCATCACTCATGAACTGCTCACAAGCATTGAGCCTTATATCTTCACTAAGATCCCCTCCTAGCTTGCAAGCATCAAGGGCTCATTCCTGAGAAGGATCCTGAATTGTAACACCCAACTTGGTGTCAAATCTTTGTGGAGGTAGAGGTGCCTCTCCCTGGAGCTCAAAGCCTTCATGTGATTGGAATGGAATATCTCTGCCCGAAGATAATGTATGCAAAGGAGTCACAACCCTAGGACTCTTTGGAACTTGGTATGGTTGCCCACTTGAAGAGGAAGATGCAACCATTGGTTTTTTTCATTGCACCTTTTGTAAGTAATCTTGGTGGTGGAAGGGGTTCTTGGGATGGTGGTGCTGATGTCTCAACAGTAGCAAAAGTGGATGGTGGTTCATCAGAAGCAGGTGGGGGAGATGATGGAGGGGAAGCATGACCAATTGGGGAACCAATAGATTGGGGAGATCTGGGCTCCTCTTCCACTTGTTGGATTTGGGGCTCAACCACCAACCTTGGCCTCTCATGAGGCAAAGGAATTCTATCCACATTTGGATATGCAGTGAAGATAGCCCTCATTCTTGCTTCTGGTATAAGCAACATCTCCCATGTAGGGAAGTATGAGTCATCTGCTGTTTTCTTCTTATGCTATTGATACTGTATCTTGTACCACCTCTCTTTTATCTTCAAAACATCATTATAATCTGCAGCATTCCTGATGAGATCCTCCTCATCCTCCCATTGATGTTGTTGAAGCTTGGCCTTCCCAAGCTCTTGAGTGAACCACTCAGAATCATAATACCTGTATTTAGCCTAGGGAAGGTTATATTTATTCAACATTGAATCTAGAATATCATAAGCCTTCCTATTTGTAAAGTGATATACTCCCGCAACAACTTGTGATGGGAGCAATGAGCCTTTCTTATGAGCTCCTCCAACTAAGGATTTCTCCTCTTCAACCAATTGATGCATAATTTCTAGGAAAGCAATCTTGTCTGGTACAGTGATAGGCAAGAGCCTAGGAGTAACAGGGCTACCACAAACCCTAATAATTGTATGGTCCTTAAAACTAGAACCATGACCCCCAATTATGAGTAATTCCTAATTCAAAGACAAGGTCTGTAGGCCTCATAAAGTTTTTAACTTCTTTGCTCAAGCCCCATCTCACCTCTCTTTGGAGAATACTCAACAATTTCCTAACAAAGTGATTCTCAAAGGTGAGGTAACTAGATTCCCTTAGATGCACGTCCCAGATATAAGTCCATTCAAGTCCATTCTTGGATTGGAAGTGATTCACCTCTTAAGACAGGACTAACATTAAGGTCAGGGTGCCACACCATAAGACTTGTATACAAGAAAATGTGCATTAATAGAGAATAATACCTGAAATTCGATGAGGGTTTCACCTTGAATTCACCGAGGGCTTTATGGAGACTGTCAGCCACCAAGCTAGCATAATCAAATGGTCTATTTATGTCTCTATCTTGGATATCCATACATATCACAAGCATCCAATTTGGGATCATGCTTCAAGCGTTAGCACCACATACTTGGCACAGAGCATAGTAAGTGTCTGTTAAGTAACCAACAAACAAACTAGTACTATAAGGAGCAACATCCTGAGGTCAATGGTCTTTCATCTCTTTTCAAGTTTGCAGGGCTAAAAGATGCAAGCTTTTCCCTATACAATCTTTCATTGTTCTTGTATTCTCTTTCCAGCTCCTCTGGGTTGATTGGCCAATCCAAATTAGGATTCAACATAAAGACTTCATCAATCACTTCCTTTGTAATTGCTACTAATTTGCCTCCCTCCTTAGCCACAACATCTTTCACATCCGGTCTGTAATTTTGAGCAATAGCTATGAGCAACTCAATATTCACATAGACATTTGGTACTACCAACCTAGCTAGGTTGTAATTCCATATATTTGATACTGGGACACGTTCCTTCTTCTTGTTGTAATCCCTTCTCCAAAGGCTAAATCCCCATGGTGGAATCAAGGCGTCCTTGCCTCCACTAGAATGATCAATTACAAACTCATCTGGCATAGTGCCTGGCATAGACCTTTTCTGTGTCTCTGTAGAACTTGGAAGTTGTGCAATTATTTCCTCTGAGAACTTCCTCTTACCCAGGCTAGAAGATTCGGCCATTCCTTTAGAATTAGGGGTTATGCAAATAAATACAGACATTGGTTAGGGTTTCAAAATAGGACTCAAAATGAGCCTCTCTGCAACTTTGGATAACCAAAACAACTTATGAAATTAGAGCTTACACAGAGAGCACAAGATTTGATAGGACAAATGCAACTGTAACTTGTGCAGAAAACCCTAGAGTATAAACCCTAGTAATGGCATAATTGAATTACAAAAGATATACAGAGCATTTTAGATCAAAGTAAATGCAAAATGAAATTGGAGTGAAGCATATATAATCAAAATTTTGAGCTGCAACGAGAATTTGAGCACATTTACTATGGGCACATATGCAGGTTTGATGGCGGGAACTAGCATTTGAATTTTGTATTTGAACATTGTGGCCCCAACAACAAAATCTTTGTCATGCGGCGACGATAGATACCTTTATTATTTTTTATTCGCCATTGTTTATTAGACCTTTTTGGAGCTACAGAGTTAAGTTCCTCGAGCATCTTCAACTAGCTGTGCAATCGCGTGAAGATTTGGACCGTAGATCTCCTAAAAAGCAATCACTTGTTATTATGACTAGAAGGGAGGTAGATTGGACCCACGCCTTCACCATGCTACGTGGCCTCGGTTATGTCATACATTCATTGGTCCAGGTGTGCACTGTCATCTTCGGTGGGGCCTATATGCCACGTCTGCGGGTGGGTTTGTAGAGTTAGATTGAGTGAGCAACTTCGACTAATTGCGCAACTGCGTGATGATCTAAGCCGTTAGATACAAGAGATATGAACACCCAATACTATAGCTATGAGGCAGACGGATCGGGCCCACAACTCCAATGTGCCACTTAATCTGAAATGTGTCTAAGGCTAATTAGTCCATGTGTGTAGAGTCAGACTTTAGCAGGGCCCATGTGCCATGTGTGCGGGTGGGGCTGCGGAGTTAAGCTGGATGAGCACTTTTGGCTAACTGCACAGTCTCGCAATGATCACAGCTGTTGATCTCAGGGGAGATGCATGACAAGACATAAAGGGCCTAAGGTCATGGTAACTGGCAGGCTAATGCGCGGGGCCGGTCACGACAATGATGAAATAGGCCTAAGTTGTAACTAATGTGACTGGGAACCGTCCATAGCAAGTCAACAATTGATTAGAACAAAAAGAGACAAAGATTTACAAGAAGCCCTAGGGTTTAGGGTTTAAGGGCTTAAGCCATGAGGATATAAACCAAACATTGAGCAGATTTAGGGCAAAATTTTCACATCCCAACAGAACCATTGAACCATTAAATATAATCACAAATTATCGCCAATGCTGAGTATTTATCTTGAAAAGCATTCTCTTGAGAAAACTTTCGGACAATAATACATGAAGGTTAATATCTGATCAAACAACGCAGTGCTATCACGATCCATTATGTGTAATCCAATATACCAGCAAGTAGAAATCAAACTGAGACTGATGCTGTAAGTATTGGTTCTGAGTGTCTGTCTTGAAACACAAGTTTAAATCTATAGCTGTGTCTGACATCAATGACAATGATTTGCTAACAACATTACCCACATTGGTCCATGTGATCAAAGAAAAATGCATTGTTTTCCTTGCCATTAGAGCCTAATTTTGCAATGAATGGGTGATCAGTGATCATAATATTTAATGCTTATGTGCATTATATTTCTTTCAATTGAGGAAACGAACCTAGCATGTTGTTTTCATTAAAGAATACTGGTATACTAAAGTTACCTATTTATTTATAAGAAACAATCTTTTTACAAGATCCTCTGCTTTCGAATCCTTGAAGATAATAATGTTAAAGATATGTTGTTTTGCATGTGCTTCTGTAGTTAGCGGCATTAATTCTTTTATTTTGATGCATATTCCATGTTTGTTCTTGGATTGCTATTGAATCCCATATGTAGAACTTAAATTCTTTATTTCTTTGTGCTTGCAGAGTGTTGACAATGAAGTAGTGTTGTGGGAGCCATCTAGCAAGGAACAAAGTACTAGTGATGTAAGTCTATATTGTTTTGTTGTTGTTATTGAGCGGTTCTTAAATGGTGCCTATAGATATATTAGTTGGATGTTTTCTTTGGAAATTTCTTATAGCTGTTTTGAACTCTTCCGTTTTCTTTCATAAGTGATTGATATTGGGATTGATGCTTTGAGGATTGACCCATAAATAGGGTGGATATTCCACTCATCTAATCAACATAAATATCAAATGTCTCAATCAATCCTTGACTAATTTACTTGTTCTTGAAACAAGCTTGCATAAAAACAGTCCTAAAAGTCCTAACATTGAAGTTGTTAAGAGCAAACAACAGTAAAGGGGAAATGGAATAGTCTTAAGAGAGTATGCTTAGCATGTAAAATGGAGAAAAACAGAAGAATTGACTGGAAGAAATCCAATGTTAGTGAAAATTCAAAAGGAGTGAGTTTTAACTTCCGCTTATCACTATCTCCTTTGGTGGTCACAAGATTTACTGCCTACAAGAGCCCTTCATTGGCACATTATACAATGAATTTATGCCCAATCACCTAAATGGCAATGCCTCTATTCCCTAGCATTATGAATTACAGTTCAACACTTATAAAACCACCTGACTCTTCCAAAATGCATAATTATAATCGCATGCAACTGAAAGGATTCCCATCTACATGTCATGGGGGTATTATGGTTTCATTAGTTACGAGAGAGCTTGGAAAAGAAGCTCAAATGTCTCGGAAGTCCAAGAGACAGGCCAAGGAAATCCAACTCCTCTTCTTAGCTGTGCTCTTAGCTTTTTTCTCTCATGCCTGATATGTTCCCCTGCAGTTGAAACTGCTGCCTGCACTTTTGTTAAGATACTGATTAGTATGGTTGCAGTCCAACTTGTCAGAGATTTGTGTTTTGAATGATTAGAATTCCCTTGGGCATCTGGATCACTGAGTGGATTCTGTTCGTGTCTTCCACTTTTGTGTGTTCCAGAACGTGATAAATGGTCATATAACTTAGAGAATCGGTCTTAAGTCTAGCTTATTAGGGATACTTAAAATAAGTGACTTAGTGAGGTAATAGTCTTTTAAACCAACATAACCAATCCATTCCGGATCAAGGATTGTCCTAAAAAAGTATAATTTAAGTCTTGTTTTGGTCAAATGCTCATAACAACACGATGAATATTCTTTAAGTAGAATATCAGTTGGAATGGTGTATAGCTGTACACCGATGCCCTAATAGTTAGCTTTGCTTTAGTGTGATTTATTTTCATTATCGTGCATTAAGTGATTGCAGTGGCGTGTGGTAATTCTTAATTTTTGACAAAATCTCTGACAAGCTTGTCTTTAATTCTTCATTGCCCTATTTGAAATGTGATGTTATATTTAGGTATCAAATTTCTTGATTATTTTCCTTTTTCTTTGTACTTTGAAGTGTTTATGATTACAAATTATTGATGCATTGGTTTGTATTTGTAATGAAGTCCATAAAAGCTAAATCTGTCATGTATGTTTCTTGTGCAAGTTCTGTAGTTTTATTATAAGTTTTGTATATCAATTCATGAAGCCGAAGTGGTGTTTGATGACTGACATTTTTATAAATATCGACTATCTCGTGATTATCTCCCTCATTATAAATATCCCAAATTTACTTTTGGTCCAGTTTACATCTTAATTGTATTTAAATTAGATTAACTGAGGAGTGTTTGCATGCCCTATTTTGGGGCGGTTGCTTGTGCATTGCCTTAACCAGTAAGCACACATCCTCATCTCTATAGATGTATTTAGTTTGTGCTAATGACAAGTGGATATCGTTGGTTTTGGTGACTTTATCCTTATCGTCCTCTGCGGTTCTCCATTTTCAGTGAAATTTCTGGATCAGTGTTCTTTGTTGCTTGATAATAAGGGTTATGTTATTGATGCTGCAAGTGCGAATCAATTTCATTGTGCTAAACTGTTGCAAAGCATGTGTTACACGCACTTAAGCTAAAGTTAGCATTATAACTGATGTGGCATTATCAATTGAAATAAACTTTGAGCAAGTAGTTATGCTATTATTTGTAAGATATGAATATGTGAAAGTATTTATGGTATTGTCAGTGCCAAATGTTTCAGGGATGTAGTGAAAATAACTATAATCTTGGATACTAATAAAAGGGTTGATTAACTTTGATGGATGCGCTTGTTCTCTCTTTCTCTCCCTGTAATGCTGTTAGCTCAGTTAGACTAGGGATATGATAATAGGATGACACAAGGTCATGTAGCAATGCCATTATGGAGAAAATAATTATAATTTGCAGGATATAAATTTTAATATAGAGTTAATATAATTGTCCATAGAAATAAGATGTGCCCAGATTATTGTGTTTGCAAAATTCATTGTGTCTAATGGCTTTGAAAATAAATATTTTAGTAGAAGCCTTTTTTGTGCACATGGCTATATGATGAAGTCAAATATATACAGGGTGAAGTTATTGACAGCCATATTCTTGCAGGTAAGCCCCAAATTAACTCAGTACACACACACTAATTCTAGAGATTCTAATTTGAAAGATTGGTTCCTTGGGCATTTAACTCTGGCTTTATGTTCACTATTCACCTTCTTGCACTACTCAGGCTGAAACTGGTGTGGTACTTCCAATGTTGACAACAGTAATGAAATTAGTGTACTGCTAGGTCGTTGGACCTATCAATGAGGCTTAGCTGTTCTATAGCCAATGAAAGGAGCAAACCATAAATATAGGCCTTTAGATGAAGATTATATCATTTGTATCAATCTGAATTTGATCAGTGCTTGGATTGGAGGCCCCTTTCTCTATGATGTTTTCAGTTATTCCTTCTAGATTTTTTAAACAATGCCAATAGAACCTCTTTGGACACATCTAAAAAGTTAAACTTTTCTATGTTCTTTGTGAGCTTATCAATTTCATTAACATGCATCAATGCCTTATGGAGCGGCTGCCATGTTGAACTTGGTAAGCCATGGAAGCTTAAAAAATAGACTCCACATCTTCTCCTATATATCCTGACTTAGCTAGTGGGATCCATGATAAGAATGTTGCTTTTCTCTAGCTCCACATCGTGGCCGCTACAAAGTTGTTGTGGAACAAGAGTTTTTGCAACAACATGATTGTTGTAGGATATATATAGCAACTGTGTAACTGTTGTGGAATAGATTTTGCAAAAAATGCAGGCCTTTTGTAGAGTGACTTCATCCTTTGCTGTCTTTACACAGTTTATTGTGTTTGGATCTATTCATAGACGTGTATCAACCTTGCCTTCCTTGTTATTGCACCTTTAGAAGCCTTCATTCAATCTCAACTATCAACTAAACAAGAAAAGAGGAACCATTTTATTTTTTCCTAGTTGTGATTGTAAATCGCCAAAATTTTGGGTGATGCAAGATACTGTGTTGCCCAAGGATGCTCCTACATGAAACCCTCCAATTGAATACAAGAACATGAGTTCCTTCTCATGAAACTTGATTGAAACCTTGTATGGTGTAGCCATAACAACCCAATTTAGTTGTCGATCCATGCTAAGATGAGGTGATGCACGAAGGAAAATCTGTAGACCATGTTTTGTCATTGATATGTGTGTTATTTTCTGTCAGCAGTATCTTGCTGCATGGGTTCTGATCTGAGCTTGTCTCATGAGTTTTTGTGACTACAAGTGGCGTTATTCCAAGTATGCTATCTAGGTGATATTTTTCTGAGCCTTATTTAGAGGTGTTAGGCAACTTCTAGCAGAGCCGTTGAAGATTCCATTTTTTCCAGTGCATTCTCCTTTCGAGTATAAGTAACTGGTAGTTACAATGTCAGATGCCTGAGTGTTTTTTTTGTTTTAAAAAAAGGGGAGTTCAGCTTGCTAACTGAAACACACTCTTGGTGGTAATGATATGCTGTGCGTTGCATTTAAAAAAACAAAACTTATACACAGTTTCACATGCGCAGTATTGGGTGAAGGATGAGATGTTGTCTTTTGTGTAAGTTGTTTTCTTTTGCATTGATGAATGATTGTCTGAATATGTACATACATTTCTCTGATTTTATCTGAATATTCCTAGTCTTACGTTTTCTGCATGTGATGAAAAAAGGAACAGTGAATCGAACTTAATTGTGTGAATGTAGTATTATTGGGTGGTGAGAAGATTTTATGTATTGAGGAGTATTTTTGCAGTGCGCAGGGGTGTTAGAGTCTTGGAAGACAAAAGACAGTTGGGAGTCTATGTCGTGTTGAAGCTCAGAAGTCTTATCTGCTAATGCTGCAATCTTCTTGTGCAGGACTTTTACAGTGAAAGTTTGTTGTGAGTTTATTAAAAAGTCACAAGTGCTTGAATGTTCTCAGTTTGTGCTTACAGGAAATTTTATTATCAGAGTTAACAGAAAAGAATTCATGCAGCTATCTCTGTGCAAAAGTTGGTTTGAAGGTGTCATTCAAGTTTTTGAAAGCCCCTAAAGTTTGTGGATGAATATCACTCCAAGCAAGGAGATTGTATGGCCATTCGTATATTTTGAAGGTCCCTAAAGTTCGAGCTGATTGAATATGTCAAACTGATTAAATGTATTTTCTGTCCTAAGCAGTGTTGCTTGTATTGAATATGTACAATGTTCTGAGTGACATTACTTAGTTTAAGGGGTTTACTCGCTTCTGAGTAAAACTTAGAGCCTGAAAGCACTTTTAAGTTACTGATTTTATACTTTGTATGGTTGGGTGGGAGCTCATTAAGGTTGTAGCCTCTGTGGGGAGTTGGTGCTCATATCGTGAGTTGTAGCTCACTCTTGTATTAGGGTTGGAGCCCATTTTTTTAGTTGATTTTCAGTGCCGTGGTTTTTTAGCTGAAAGGGTTTTCCACAAGATAATTCATGTGTTCTCTTTGTGTCATGTGTTTTGTTTATTTTTTCAAAATCTACAACTTATCTAAGTGATGGAACTTACTCAACAGAATAGTAAATTATAGAAACATGCATTAAAATTCTTTAGAGAAGATGTGGAACAATTCTTACACATTCAAAAATTGCTAGAGGTTAGCAAATAAAGCTACTTCTATTCAATGGAAGAGTAGGATAAATGGCATATAAGTACAAAGCTCAGCAAGGTTGAGAATTAGAATTCTCATGATTGGAAGAGATGGTAACACATACTATGTAATTTGGCTAGACTATAATAGATTTGATACTAGATACTTGGAGTATGCTCATATCTATCACTCACTGGTTGTTCTCCTCTTAAGGGATGCTTATAAGTAACGTGACAAGAAATGGAGATTCTTGCAACCATAAAAGAATGATGCATTTGACTAGTTTGCACACGATTATACAATATTCATCCTCCTTTTCAATGTGAGGGATTTGTTGGCTACCAAAATTGGTGCCTACTATACTAGAGGAATCAATCCTCTTCAAGGATAGGGAAATGTCATCCTAAAGGGGAATTGATCAACTCGTCAATAGAGTGTGAGTGATTTAAGGTCAATTGCTGAGAGTAGATATTCTCTCCTTCACTTTAGGTGTAGCTAGACCTAGGAGGGTGTTTCTAGTGGTATCCTTAATAGGGTTAATCACAACTGAAGCTAGGCAACTTGAAAGTTGAAAGTGCTGCAATAGTATCCAATGTATGCTTGGCCCCAAAAATTGTCACTAGATCAAAGGCTAACCTACTGCACATGATGCCGCAGGATTAGAACTATTACGGCTCAGTATAGAATCATAGATGATTCCCTGTATGAATTGTTGAAGCATGAGATGCATAGAAAGTGAAACTACCTAATTACTTAGCTACTAATATGATATGTTTTCATTTTGAGTGTATGGTTCATTACTACCAAGATTAGTGACTAATCCATTGGGTTACAGAGTCACAATATACCAGGAGAAACAACACTTCGACATCACAATTGAATATGAGTTGTGCATATATATACACCATAGATATGATATCAAACGACCAAACATACTTAGTAATCCGCCACTGAATTGTAGAAATCCATATGGAATAAAGAAGTGACCAGGAAATATAGAGTTGATCAGAAAGAAATATAGAAGTTCGATACAGGACAAGAGGATATGATGGGAGATGCGAGGTTTCATTGTGGGACTAGAGGTTACAACTAGACATGGGAATGGAGGTTTAGAAGTCTATCAAAACTCCGCAGATGGAGCAGTTTGGAAGAAATGTGGGAAAAAGAAATGAAATCAAAGGTTAGGATGAGATGTCAACTTGAACTCTACATAGGAAGAAATGAGTAGGGAAAGCAATGGAACACTTTGTGGAAATCCGATGTGAAAATGTAGGGAGTGGAAGTAGAACTAGAGGAAATTTGGAGGTTCAAAGATGCAAATGAATTTTACAAGGAGGGAAGATGAAAAAGATGCAGGAATCAGATTCAAGGAAGGAATAGAGGTTGTGAGGAAGAAGGGAATAGAAATACGAACAAACTCTAAAAGTCCACAAAGGGGAAGTAAGCAAAAGGAGTAAATGGAGAACTTGGTCAGAGTTTAGTAGAGGAAAACAAAAGAAGTTTGTAAGAACTCTGCAAGTTTGGAAACTAGAGGAAATGGAAGATTGTGGGGATGTAGAGAGGACGAGAGGTAGACATAAAGACAAATGCTTGTTGAAAATCCACAAACTTATGAAGTGAATGAAAATGAAAGGTAGATGGGACTTGATAGACTTACAGGAATTATATATGCTAGATTGGCAGCCAGGACAATAGGTGGGACAACTGGAAGAAGTCTATCAGTCCATATAAACTCTACAACTCTACAACCTTGTAGAAACTATCTAAAGACGAGCAAAAATCTTCCCATTCTTGGAACTTTTTGATTGTTTTTGCAACATCTAGCATCTACTAGGAACATGGGGGATGAAGAGAAACAACAATTAGGCAAACTTGACAAAGGGTGACCACTTGAAGATTTCTTAGATTGCCCATAAATTATGGGGCAAAAACATATACAAATGGGGCTTGAACTCAAGCAATTTGGGTATTGTCAAGTTGAGTGCTAACAAGATTCATTTGAATATAAGGAATACTTTACATAAAAGTTGCAAAACAAGAATCCAAAGTGTAATAGCTCATCTTGAATTGTTGACCTTCCAACTATAGTCTGTTGTGTTTCTTGGTAGTTGGTGTTTTATTATATGGCTGGAGTTGTCCATGTGCATATTTATTGATGTTGCTAGGTGTGTGTACGGAGTTATGTAAAGTCTTGTGTAGTAGTTGCATGATGAGTGATGTATTGATTCATTTGTAGGGGCAAAAATGACAAATGCTTGCATAAGGTCATGTGCGATGGCACACTATGAGACATTGCATGGAGTTATGTCCGGTAGCGTGCGATGACAAGTATGAAATATCAATTGAATTTGGTAGTTGATAAATATGATGTATTATGCTGATTGAAAATCATAACAAAAATTACATGTCGATGCAAGTTGCAACAATTTACAATTCCTTTGCTCCATATATGTTATAGTGATAGTTTGGGGCCTACTCCGTGCAACGGTTGTGGCTAAAGTAGAAGGTAATGACTTTTGTAGAGCAACACCGTTATCTCCCACTATATCCTCAAAACCAATAGCTATTGCTTCTATTGCATCCTCCTTTGCTTCCCTCTCAAAATCAATAATTTCTTCTATAAACATGGGGTGTTTTCATCCTACATGGTTTAGTCACTATATAGATCAATCTTATCTTAAGTTAGTTGGAACTTGAACAATTGTGTCCACATTTTTGTGTGAAGGTGAAGTTTGTATTGCACAAAGATGATACCATTTTAGAACTTTTGCATCAATTTGTTGCACTTCTTCGTGTAAATGGCTTCAAACAAACTCCTATCACTCTTACATCTAGAAACATTACAAGGTTCAAACAAAATCAGAGGACTAGCTTTTGAAGATTTGGGGTATTTCCACTCCAATCTTCCCACAAGTAGTTGCAAAGAAGACATTCAAAAGTTTGCAAGCAATAAAATTAAGTTGTATGCAATAAGTGTAGGTTATAAGTGAAGACTCAATCTTTTCGTTAGACAAAGCTTGGTTGGTTCTCCCTAGGATAGTTAGAGGAAAAGAAAAGAGCCTCACCACCTCCCTAACTTGCTTATAATTTTGTAACTCTTTAATAATCAAGTTCCTTAATTTCATCCTCAATTGTCATCCCCTCAATGCATTTTGAGAGGCCCTCCATAACCTCTCTATTAATATTTGTGATGTCCTTTGAGAAGAAAAAGTTCGGATTGAGATACTGCCCCACTACAAGAATGGTTTGGACTTTTTTGTTTCATCTTGATCGGTGGTCTCTTGAATTGGTTCAAATTTGGCTGTCTCCCTTGTAGTTTTGGACAGCTTCCTCAGCCTTATCAACGACCTCATTGGCCTCATAAATGTAACCCAATAGATATTTGTTCCCATCTACCATGTGCAAAACCGTTAGGCTCATATACCTAGAAACAAATTAAAGTTACAATAAAATACTTAATAAGGTGAAATTAAAGTATACAATTTAAAATGTAAATTGAAGTTTGCAATTGCCTTGATAATCTCTACAACTCTCGCAAATACATTACTAAAAATTGTCTTTGCGACCTTCTCTCAATTAGCTTTCTTTGAATGAGATAAATCCAACCATGCTTGGCCTACAAACATCTACTTAAAAGATGTTATCAAAGGAGAAATGCTTTGCAAGGTGAGAAAGTTGCAAATTGTATTGTAGCTGCTCACACAAGCTCTTTCCCCTTGGTGTGATCTCTCATCAAGTAGAGAACCCAGGGATGATTGTAGATATATTTGGTACACATGGGTTTTTTCACCACTAGTTTCACACAATCAATTTTTCTTATGTTCTTCAAGGTAAGATCAAGGCAACAAGCCATGTAAGGTGTCCAAAAAAGTGTTGGGTGCCTCTTATGAAATATTCTCTTTACTGTCACGCATGTTGTTGTATTATCAGTTACAACATGCATGACTTTTTTAAAGTCTACATCTGACAAAATCTTCTCCAACATAATACATTTTTGTATTTTAATATTTTATCTTATTTGAGATGTCTTGGGACCTGTTGTGAGTTTAGGGTTTTGGCAGCATAGTGGGCAATTTTGAGTCCTCGTGCTTGAGTTTCAGAATTTTGATCATGCCTAATTGTCGTTTAGGGTTTTGAAGTTATAGGATCAAGTGCATAAAAGTTGAGACTTTAAATGATCCTAATTTTGTCTAAGTGTAGACCTTTTGAGCATTAACATGTTTTTGAATGTCCTCGTCGGTGATATCCAAGTGCCTAATTGTTTTAGTACCTTTAAGTGTTGTTTTCTCGCTCCTAGGAAGCTATTCAAGTTGATTTTGCACTTTATCCCGATAGGTTTCCTTTTGTTTCGCTCAAATTTTGGTAAATTTACCTAAGTCCTGATGTGTTTTATTGAAAATTCCAAGTGTCCAGATGATTTTGAGTGATTAAACTGTTAAATTCCTGATGAAAATCCATGTTGTCAAAATCATGATGGGAGGTGAATTTCCACTGGATTCCTGATGGACCTCTTTTTTCCCCCACTTAAAATCCAGACATGGGGCGATTTTCCACCAGAGGCAAAATTTGACTGTGTTGGAAATCCTCTTGATGACCCACATTTTTCCACCAGGACCGCGGATGACTTTGATGATGACAAAATTCACGTTCCTGATGTCAATCGATTTTCCACTAGAGCTTTTCATGACGAGATTTCAAGGATTTTAATGCAGATAGTGATTCCAAACATGAGGCAAATTTCCACCAGTGATGACTTTGATGATTTTGGATTTGGAAACTTATCCAGACAGGGGTCGATTTTCCCCTTGAAGGCTTTTTGTGCAAATGTGATGAAAATTTTGTTAATATGGGGCAATTTTCCCCAAAGGGTCAATTTTGATCCAAATTTTAAAATCTTTTAAATAAATTGACCCAATTTAATTATTTTTGTGATCATTGACGATTATTTAAAAAAACAAAAATAATTAATAAATGATTTGCAATGAACATTAAATGATTTTTACCTTTTAGAAGCAAATCAATTTTCCCCAGGCAAGTATAAGTATCAAAGTTTTATCCCACATTGCTTGTGTGGTGAAAACTTGAGGTGGAAACATGTTTAAAAAGGGAAGGCCAGCAATGTAATAATATTATATTTGCCAAGTGTAAGTGCTAGGTTGCTGATTTGGGCGAATCTCTCCAGCTGGGCGATTTTGGTGAAGTGTCAACTTGACACATTTGGAGCTAGAAATTGATTCTATTGATCATTTTCTGCCTATTCACACTTAGGCAATTTTATTTGATAGCCATCGGAGTGTGCTTGGAGAACATTTTTCAGATCTTGGCGATTTTCTAGTGGTGGCGCCATTTGTATAGGAGGGCGATTTTTTTTAGGGGGGTTTGTTCCTTCATTTTTGGTGTATTTCCTCTATCTTGGGTGGCGCCATGGCTTGGAGTTTTCTGTGATTGCCTTCAGACCTGCACATTTTCACCATTGCTGAAGATTTTTCACCTCCATTGTTGGCTGGGAGTTTGATTTTCAGACTTCATACTTCATTACCAGCAACTTTATACCTTAGGCAATTTTGTTTGAGGGCTGCTTGGAGGACATTTCAGTGCATTTTCAGAGCTTTTTATCACCGTTGCAGGTCTGAGACACCATTGTTGCAGGTTGCCCTCAGAAAATGTTTCTTTTCCAGCCATTCCCCAACTTTGGCAATTTCACTTGGAAGTCATTTTTTTCACCATTTTGGGATCATTTCCAGGGTTTCTTGTCACTTTTCAGGGTGCTGGTAAGTCTGAAACTATCATTTTCAGACTTGTCTTCAGAGAAACTTTCTTTGACCAGCCCTATATTCACACACGGAATTGATTGTTTTCACCATAGGAAGATTGTTTTCATCATTTTTTTGCATTCTAAATGGCTGCAACATGATTTTAATGACTAATTCTAGATGTTGCAGGTTGTCTTCAAACTTATTGGCAGCCGTTAGAGGACTTTGAAAGGTGTTTTCAGACAAATCTTGTGTGAAAATCAGATTTTTTTCACACCTTTCCTAGTTCATTTCCAGATTTGGTATACTCCTTTGAACCTTAATTTTGATGAAATTTCTAAATACAAGGAGGTGTCTTCAGACTTTGTTAAGTCTGAAAATTGGTGATTTTAATAAATTTCATGAGGGTTTTGACCCTATCTTGTCTTATTTTGTTCTCTTTTCAGGATTCGTTTAAAATATGGATAAAAATCCCGATTTCCATACCTTAAAAGTGTCTCAATTGTAAGAAATCAAAACTAATTTAATTCTGAAAATAGCTATCAGGATAAATTTTCCAAAGTTTCTAACTTCCAGCTTTGTACAGGTGCAATGTCGAAATCCGGAATTAGCATTTGGAAGGAACAATATAAGTTAGTTGAGGGTGGATTCTATCCAGAATCCAAGATGTCATCCAGATAGAAGGAGATTACAGACACGAACATGCATTTCCTGAACATGGACCAAATGCGGCAGCGGATGTTTTGGAATTGGAAACCAGATTCCTTCCCCTACTTATGCAAACATTATGAAGAGTGCTATTTATCAGGCCGTCGGATTTCCACAGTCCATACAGTGCAATGAGCTAATCCTGGAATGTGTGCAATGTTATGATCCTTTCTCCCGAATGATCAAGACTCCTAAGGGTGTTACCATTGCTTTCCTAGTTGAGGATGTGATTGCTGAGGTGTTTGGAATTCCACATGGTGCAGATATGAAAGATAGGACAAAGGATGAATATGATGAAAAATACAAGAAGAGGATGGATGCGTGCTAAACTGTAGTAAACAAAGAGTGGATGATCGAACCTAGGGCTCATCATTCCAAGGCTCCCAAGACACTCATGTGCACAAATTTGAAAGAGGAATATAGCGACTTGGTATTCCTACTGAACCAAGTGATGGGAATGTCAGAAGGTGCATTATACCATGGATGGATGTTCTATTTTATCTAGGATTGTCTGAAGTGAACATTGATCAATTGGTCAAAAATCATAAGTGACAATCTGGATTTTCAGCTGAGGAATGTGGAGAGATCTAAATCATTTGCCATGACTTCCTATCTCGTGTATATACTTGCACGATTTGTCACTTACAAAGGATTGATATGCAGAGGTGAAGTTGGGAATGGACTAGGGCAGTACAGAGGTTATGAATGCTATCCACAACTGAACATGTATCAAATTGAAGATTATAAGAGAGTGAATGATGCATTCACCATGTACATCACACGAATGTTGTAGGGTGAAATTCAAAAGAGGTTGTCCAAGGAGGCAACAAAGTTGATTGAGCAGTATGGATCATGGTACATATAGTTTCCCACTTTCACATACCTAAGGATTCATGGATTTCAATCTGAACCTTACAGGCTTCCTAGGTATCCTACAAATAGAATGATATTACTTGAGGTGGTGAGACAACTTCTGGAGTTTGATTCTATCTAGAAGGACAAACATAGAATGGGGATGACATTTCCTATTTCAGTAGGGAAGACATTGGAGGTTTGCCATTCTGCCACTGCAGCTAACACAGTGATTGAAGAACTTGCATTTTATCGCCTTGCGACATACAAGAGAAGAGAAAGGTTTGATCCGCATAAGAAAGTTGGAAGGATCGAGGGAGATAAGTTCGTACATAAGGTAGACGTAGAGGATTATTGGGCCAACCGAATGGACAAGCAAGAAGTGAAAAGAAGAATGTGGTCCAAAATATCTGTGGATTTCATGAGGAAGTGTGAACTTTTCTTCATTCCTGATCAAATATTGGATGAAAAGGATCATAAGCATCCACAGTATGAGAATGAAATGAAGGCGGCGATTCTGTTGCCTAATTGGTTAGAACAAGAAGTGACAGATTTGAGAGTATTGATGAGAGAAGTCTTCAGTTTCTCCCGAGGATGGGTAGACAGTCAGATGAACAAGTTAGTTGACATGGGTGTTATCTTCACATATGAAAAGATGAAATAGGAGGAATCCTCTTCCGAAGATGATTAAAGAACTAACAACGACAAGGATTTATGCGGATGAGGAAAGTCAAGCTCCCAAGCAAAGGAAGAACACACCAGGAGAAGTCAAGGCTAGAGGGAAGAAGATTGAGAATGTTAAGAAGAAGCAGCAAAAGATTATCATTCCTTCACCTCCCCTCAGTGTCTCATCAATCAAAGAAATTGAAGTGCCAGAACAGAATAAGGAGCTTGAACTATGTTCCAACATGGTGATATTACCAGAAAATGTTCTGGATTTGTATGCCACAGCTACATCTGCTCCACGTAATGAAGATGATGATCAACCGGGATCTCCTACTGTCGCTTTGGAGGTTAGTTTGGGGAAGAATGTATATGATTTGACTAAGGATAATCCTGATGATGATGATGATGATGTTATCTCAACATTGAGAGAGCTTGATCGAGAGATGTGTCTCGATGATGGTATGGAGATGGCCGCTATTCCTGATTGGCTGATGAGGAGTATGGAGAAAAGTAAGAAGATGGTAGAGGCACAACCAATTGACGACATTGATGACTACTTAGCCAGGAGCAACAAGGGAAAAGAACCAAAGAAGGCCGAGATTTTGTCACGTATAGCTCGAGATGAAAGAGGAATGCGGATTGCACAGGTAGTTGTTCCTATTGGAGATGTGACGAAGGATGTTGCTACTCCCATGGATTTCCAGATTACTTTAGTTGCCCTTGGTCATACTACAAAGGAGCAGGAATTCTAGGAAGCTGGTGATATTCTCAGGTCGATCGATGCGAGATTGGATAGGGAGATAGTGAAGAAAGAGGAATATAAGGAAGAAAATATCAGACTTAGAGAGTACATTGCAGGGATAAGGCGTGAGAATCCCACCCTTATTTCCCCTATTGCAGTTGATTGTGGACTACATACAGATTATGAGGTAGCGTGAGGTACACTCTCGAAATTGGAGAAATGGTTGAAGATACGAAGAGACGGGAGAATGATTTCCTTACTCATTTTGTCCAATCTTTTGACAGGACAACAACGGTCATATTCAAGATACAGTAACCAGAGGGAGTTTGGGAGGAATTCCGATCTATTCAGGAGAAGACTATTCCATGCCTCAGAGTTTTGAAGAAAATTCCCATGTCCACATTGATTAGGGAGAATATTGTGTATGATGGAGACAAATATGATTTCCATGGCTGGTATTGTTCAGTGGCCATGAAGAAATCTACTTATGAGCACACACAAAAGAATTGTGCAGAGATGGAAGGATCAGTTCATGAGATCCAATCGAAGATCTTTGCCTCAATTGAGGAATTATTGGGGGTGGATGTCAGTGAAGTCAATGGTTTACACTTAGCAGAATTGAGAGACAAGATGAAGTTCATGTACTTCAATCAGTTGGACTCTTTGAAGAAGAGTCAGATGGATGACTTAGTTTCTTTGTTGATTCATGTCCACAATTCGTAGAAGCTTATGCTAGATTGGGAGAACACCTTAGATGCTTGCTCGGATGCGTTAGACGTGATTGATTTACAACAGGATGCCTTACCCAACATTTCCACAGAGGAATAAGATTTTGCACTAGCTAGATTCTTGGATTATGCCGTGAGAGAAAGAGACGCAGGACAAAATCTTCTAGAAGATTCCCTCTTTGATGACTAGGTGTCTTTCTATTGGGCCATATGTTGGTGGCTCTATTTTTGATGTAAACCCTAATTAGGGCAATTCTAGGGCTTTGTTGGCATGATCTTGGCCCTTGATTTTGATTGAATTTTGGCCATCCATTTTGTTTGAGACTTTATATAAACCCCATTGCCTCTCATTTGTAAGAGAGATTTTCGAGAATTGTTGGTAGATGTTGCAGATTTGAATACAAATCATTGTTCGAATTGATGGTGATTTTTGTTTAAGTGTTGTCTTGCATTCAAGGTTCTCAATTCCTCCAAGTTAGATTAGAATTTGCTTTCAAGTGTTGTTAGATTGAATGAAATAATTTGTTGAATATATTTGTGTGGAATCCATTTATCCATATCACTAGCCTCTTGCTGATTGTAAGTGCGCCTTGCATGGTCTACTGGAAATTTATGCAAGTTTAATTTTGATTATTATACGTCCATTGTTATGCATCATCTTGGATGGTATCAATGTTTGATGGTAGTAATTTGAATATCTTTGAAATACACCTCAGATGATTGCACTAAGCTTGTGTCAAAATTTGTTTGACTTAATGGCGAGACCTTGCCTAGTTTGATTCCACTCAATTTTTTTCACTACTTCTTGCATTCTGGGCTTAGAGTAGACTTCCTAACCCTTTTCCTTTTGTCCCTTATATTTAGAAAGTCTTGTTAGAATTGAGTCAAGAGCTTCATTGCCAAATCCTAAGTTATCAGCATACCTATTCCATATTCATGAAAAGCAAAGTTGATTTGAACAATTGTGTAAGTCCCCAAGTGAAAACAGCAATTCACATCGACCATTGAGTTACCCACTCATCAAGACTTGACTGTAGAAACCTTGGAATCATTTTAGTTGATCTTACCCTTAGCATCTGAGGTAATTTTGTTCAAGAGAGGGTAAAGTACTTTGGTATTTTATTCTGATGCTTGCATGTGCATAAAACACACATCAATAGGACCTAAAATAATATCTTACCATTTGGAGTTGCTAGAGAATTGATGGTGTAGTTCCTTCCATATGTTCACCTTGTAAATGTATTTCAATTTTCAATTCAAGGTGCAAGTTATATTCAAGGTTATTTTTCTTTTCAAGTATATGTTAATTCACTATATAATAAATCTGATTATTATATGGTTTGTTGTAGATGGAGAAAGAGCATTTATTAATTTCAATGTTCTTCCCACATTTCACCGATCGATATATATATATATATATATATGCAAATAAAGGAGATCAAGCAATACCTTGACCGGTCATTGCTATTAGACATGACCGATCAAGATATTACTTGATCGTGTCTCTTCAAACCATAATCGAATTAACCGATACCAATCGGTGTGTATGCAATTAACAATAAAACCGATACCAATCGGTGTGTATGCGATTAACAATAAACCCGATACCAATTGGTGTGTATGCAATTAACAATAAACCCGATACCAATTGGTATTCTGTGCATTACGATTTGGAACCGATGTTAATCGGTATTTAGGCATTGGTTAAGAATCCCGATTGTTAATTGGGATTTATATGCCAGGTTATATATATGAATCAAGGGATACGATCACAGCTAGATCATATATCATGCATACTATTATTGATATAAGATAAAACGAAAATAACATATCGAAGAGTAATTATAATAATCATTAGACGAAAGAATGATAATTGAAGTCTTATCATAGTCTATCGATGAGATAAGTGATTGAATGAGAGACTTCATTTATCTCTCATTCAATCATTTATCTTACTGAGGCTATCATGTATCAACACACCCAACTGAAAATATGGTGGTTCTATATTTGTGCTATTGGTCCTTTGCTCTTCCAGAATTGTTTTTGCATTTGTGATTACCTTTTAATTCAATGACTCACTTATGTCTTATGCAGTGGGTGCCCTATGTCCTTTCCTTGCAACTATTTATGTCGTGATGGAATTTTCCCAATATGGGCTCTTAACCACATTATAAGGAAGGTTGTTTTAAAACAAAAAAATTAGCACAAGCTATGAGTTCTTTCTTGTGCTTGTCCTTGTTCCATGTACTTCTGAATGAAGGTTGTGATCTAGATGTGTTATGTAGAGAGAAAAATGACTTGTGATTGGACTTTGCTCAAGCTAGACGAAGTGGATGTCCCACAAATCCATGGACTATTATTGGAGCCTACAATATTTGATATATCAACCTCTATTTCCCACACCATGTTTTGATCCATGATTGGTCTTGTGGCTGTGTTTATCCTCTTCCTCTAAATTTTCTTTGGTTCTTAATTCAAGGGCCACTTTCAGATTTCATTCTACCTTTAGTGCGACATTGAGAAATTGTTTGATGTTGCTGCCAATGATATGTGCAAGCTGGTACTTGAGGCGATTAATGCCTCCACTCATTTTCAACCTATAGTAGTTGCAAATAATAATCCTCATGGTATGCAATGCTTCCAAGTTGTACCCTCTCCTCTAAATGGTTGGCTTCGATTCCTTGTTGAGTGTGCTAATTTGCTGTTTGTGAATTTTGGTTGAGCTGCCCGTGTGCCTGGTTGGTTGAGCTCCCTGTGTGCTTGGTTGAGCAGCTTGAGCTGCTTGGTTATCTATTGAGGTGCTTGTATGTTTGCTGGAGCAGCCTGGGTGCTTGGTTGGGCAAGGTGTGTGTGAACTTCAGCTAGTTGGTTGCTTACATGTCCTTTGATCGATTGCTTAGTCATATCTTATGCCAAGTCACTAACCATGTTTTAGTTGCCATGTCATCATTTGAATATTCTTAAGGGGTTGACTTTTGTTGACATTCTTAAATGTCAGTCTATGCTTTCCTTGTCATACCCATGCTCCACGTTGCTTAGTATGATGACATATAAATGGATTGATGCGATACTTTTGTGGGAATGCAACACACAACAAATGTGTCGGATATTATTTTTTTATCCGAGTATGGTCAAATTTTTTTGAATAAGGATCTAAATGCTTTAAATATATTTCTGAACCGACAAGGGAGTGCTGAGTTATTTGCAGGATGTTTATATTCTTTTAAATCTATGTGAAGGATATTACTGTTTTAAAATTGTGTGCTGAAAAGACATAATTATTAATTCGATGCATCATTTCTTCCTTGCCATTACTTTGAAATTTTGAATAGTGGGACTAAGTTAATTTGTGCGTGGCTATTCTTTCTATCGTGCTGGAGCTAGCAGCGTCGGTTTTCCAAATAGTTATAGATGCTGTGGTGGATATTTATGTGCCTGTGGATTACGACGTGTTTTTATGTTTTGTGCTCTTTTTCAAAGATCATTCGAATTAAAAGCTAATTCGTGATGACTGGTAAGAAAAAAATGGCCCCAGGCTTTAGAATTCTGCTATGTGGGACTGTCCAAGTTGGAAGAACTAAAACCGGAATTAATTTTTCCTATGGTCGTGTGTGGAGTGGAAACATTAGGTAGACATCATGAATCATTAAGTGGTATCGTGGGCAATAATTTTTGGCAGAGGTGTTTTGCGGAGGATCCAAGAAAAGCAAAAGTGTTTGTGTTTCTAATATGGTGCCCCTTGATATTATATGAGTTTGAAAATCGGGGCTGTGTTTTGTTTTTTAAATGCAGGGAGTTATCATGTTTGAGTGTTGAGGTGCTGAAGTTTTAAAAAAAAACACAAACTCAGAAATTGTCGCCTACATGTTTCATAGTGAGTGGAGCCTTTTTTCTAAAATAGAATTCATGGTGTGCATTTTTTTGAAGAAAGACCGTGCAGAAGTTCAAAAATTTACTCCTCGAAAATGCATCAGGCTCTTGTAATTTTGTGAAGATATATTGTAGAAGATTTTGGTGTTGGTGATGTTAATATTTTGGATGTGTAAGGTTTAAAAAGGATAAAATTTTGATATTGATGCTATATCTTTTGAAGTGTTTGAAGTGATTTAAATTCTGAGTTTGGGTGTGTAGAAATTATTTGGGCAGTGTTAACTAATCATAAGAGTCTTTTTGAATCTACCTAGTCTACCCGTTGCTGTTACAAAAAAAGAAGGATTTGGTTGAAGTATTGTTTGAGCTTTGAACAAGATTAAAAGAGCATTATATGAGCAGTATTTTTGAACCTATGTTATAATTTCTATGGCAGAAGATTTATCTGACTCTATCAAATATCTTATGTATTGATGTTTGTGATATTGAAGTTGGTGCTTCAGATTTGTAGGTTCTGTGTGTGAAGTTGGTGCTTCAATTTTGAGAAGTTTAAGGGTTGGTGCCCTATGTGAGTTGAAGCTCACTTTTGTATCCTTGGGTTGGTGCCCATCTTTGTTAATGAAAGCTCTTGATGCCGTGGTGTTTTACCTGAAAGGGTTTTCCATGAGAAATTCTTACGTCTGTGTTTCAGTGGCTGTTTTCTCTAAGTTTTATTGGTTTCATTCTGCAAATTGTTAGAAAAGGTTTTGAAATATTGATTCACTCCCCCGCCCCCCTCTCTCAGTATTTCCTATGTGCTTCTCAATTGGTATCAGAGTAGGTGGCTTCTGTTAAAGTTTAAAAGCTTGAGGGTTGATCCTGTTTGCACACTAAGATGAATGCTCTGGAAGGTCTTGCAACAAATAGAGCTTCTTTGTTTGATGGCTCTAACTACTCCTTTTGGTGTGTCAGAATGCGAGCATACTTGATGTCTCTTAGATTTGATGTCTGGAACAACGTGGTGTTAGGTTATACACCTCAAAATCCACCATCCACTGCTGATGAAAAGATAGCATTTGAAAGCAATGCTAAGGCTATGAATGCTATACTGTGTGGATTGTCAAAATCTGAATTTGTTAAAGTCATGCATTGTGATACTGCTCAAGCCATGTGGGATAAACTCAAGAATGCCTATGAAAGAGATGATAAGGTAAAGAAAGCCAAGCTTCAAAATCACAGGATGCAATTTTAAAGTTTGGAAATGAAAGAAGATGAAAATGTTGCAGCCTATTTTCTAAGGGTAGATGAAGTAGTGAATTCGCTTAAGGTTCTTGGTGAGAAGGTTGAAGATAGTTTGGTTATTCAAAAAATCTTAAGGTCTTTACATTTAAGATTTGATGCAAAGATTTCAGCCATAGAGGAGATGGTTGACCTTGATAAATTGTCTATTGACAAGCTCCATGGTATATTGACTGCATATGAGATGAGGACTAGCACAAAATCTTCAAAAAAGGAGACCACTTTCAAAGCTTCAAAGAAAGGCAAACAAAAAGAGCAAGTTTCAAGTGACAATTTGGATGATGATTTAGACTAAGAAGAAGCTTTGTTCATGAAAAGGTTGAAGAGGGATTTCAAAAAACAAAAGAAGAAGATGTCTCTTAAATGTTTTAACTGTGGAGAGGCTGGACATTTTGCAGCCAAATGTCCATATGAGAACAATGATGACAACAGTTATAAAAAGAAGCTTAAGTTTAACAAAAAGAAGTTCATAGAAAAGGATAAGAAAACATGGAAATTAAAAAATAGTCTATATTCAAAAGAGGAAAGTGATTCATCTGAAGGAAGTTGACAAGGTTGAAGAAAAGGTTTTGAAATACCGATTCAGCCCCCCTCTTAGTATTTCTTGTGTGCTTCTCACTTGATGCTAGTGCAAACCTAACATTCATAAAACAAGAAAAATGCATTTTAGTACCAAAAAACAAAGTTGGATTTTAAAAAGGAGTGCTTTGAATGCTAAATGACTTCACCAATCCAAATGCATTTCAAACATTAAATGAATGGAGTTACATATTGAAGCAAAACAATGTTTTTTAATAACATAAATTGATAAAACCTACACTAGCTAAATAAATAGCATTTTCTTTTTAAAAATAAAATAAATTTAGTGTTTAGCGACATGACATTTGAATTGAATGGTTTGTATTTCAAATGTTAAATGAATAGCTTTACTAATTGAAGCAAAATAATGTTTTTTATACCCTAAATTGATAATCTTACACTAGAAAAATATAATATTTTCATTTCAAAATAAAATAAAATCAGTACTAAATGACATGGAAACTGAATTGAATGGTTTGCAAATATGCTAAAACACCTAAATATAACATTTTGAAAGTGCCTGGAAAAAATAATGAAAAAATTGACATGGAACTCAAAAAATTGCAGAATTTTGTTCCTTGGATCACCTTCAAACTCATTTGATCACTCATTTAGGGTTGCAAATGTAGTGTGTGAAATTTGCAAGGGAGGAAAATATGAGAGAACTAATGGGCTGATTTGCAAAAAGGAATGCCTAATGCAAAATTGTGCTACAATAAAGAAATCCAATATGGGAAGCTAAAGAACCAATAACAATGACTCGTCACAGGCATATATGTTTGAAAGGATTGCATATCATTAAGATGCACCATGTGCAGGAACGATTTTGAGGTTTTTGATAAACTTAAGGATTTCTATAAGTTAGATTTGAATGTTAAAGGTATAAATACTTTGGATGTTATTTGAGCATTGAGAAAAAAAGCGACCACAAAATTCAGTTTTCAAAGAACACAAATATCAGGCCAAGATTGAGTGAAAATTAAAATTTGAAGCTTTTTGTTTATGATTTGTTGGTTATATTGATATATAAGTGGGCACAGTAAACAGTGGTCATTATGTAGCTTGATTAAGGATGAACGGAATGGAATAAGGTGGGAGTTGACAATAAACATGTCTCCAAGTTGGGGTTTCATCCATTTGGGAAATCTTCTTCCTACATGCTGCAAGGTTGGTTTTATTGTGAAGGATCTTGATGCCAATCATACAAAATCTATAGATGCATATATTTCTAATGCATGTGCATTCTTTGTAAAGTTGGTAGCCTTTGTTTTAGTTCAAAGACTTGGCAATAATTTAGTAGGGCAAATTGTGTTCTTGGAGACTTTTGGAGGTTTGCCCCCGCGAAATGGCTTATTATTCTCAATTATCATGAAGCATTTGTAGCATATTTCCTTCTATGTGCAATTTGTTTCATTACAAGTGGTATCAGAGCATGATCTTGGTGGCATTGTGAAGGTAAGAAACAACACAATTCTTTTGATTTTGGAGGTCATTTTGGAAAACGGATAGCTTTCTTATTTTGATGAATTTGTTCCTAATTTTTAAAGGGCTTTTTAAGGCCGTATAAAAGGTACCACTATATAAATTTGAGGGTATTTGAAGCAGATTTAAAGGAGTTATTGCATAATTAAGGTTTCCACAAAATTTGCTCCAAGGGTTGTAAATCAGCAATTTTTTTCTTCAATTCTAGAGGGTTGAACAAGGATGCATTGATTCACTTACAATATTGATTGGGAAACATTTTGGATAATTCAGAAAGTTATTACAAAATTAAGGTTTCCACCAAATTTGCGGCTGTGTAAATTAGCAAATTTGTTGGAGATTTTTTTTTTTAAAGGCAAGATCTAGCTCTTTGTATGTTACAATAAAAAAATCAAATTGATTGGATTTGTTATTTCTAATTTATTGCAAATTTTTTGGGGCTTGCAACAAGATACAAAAATAACATTGTCAAACTTGGAAAATCTCTAGACAATGAGGATGTTGTTATTGAGGAGATTGGTCTCATAGATAATGAATCTATAAAGGAGCAAATTAGGGGAGAAATCAATAGGATGAATGAAGAAATCTTGGCAAATTTGGATGCAAAGATAAAAGGTCTCTTGACGATGATTCGAAAAATAACTTCTCACAAAGGTTCTAGAGATTCCAAACATATGAACCACACAACAAGACTTTGGGAAGAAAATGAGTCTCCTAAGGGGAATGATACTTTTGGGTTTGAATCAAAGCTAGATACGGACCATAACTCAAATAATTCTATAGCTAGGCATTTCACACCAAAGGTGGTTATGAAAAAGTTTGATGGTAATGATCCAACCAAATGGCTTTGCCAGACGGAGCAGTTCTTTGATCTTCATCTTGTTCCATGTAAACCAAAAGTAGACAATGGCATCCTTATACTTAGAACTCGACCAATTCATTTGGTTTTGTTGGCAATGTGAAGAGAAGAAAAAGAAGGGATGCGTTATCACATAGTCTATTTTTTAAGAGGAACTCGCTGTACATCATGTTGATAGTTTTATGTATAACTATGTAATGTCCCTATTAGGAGATAGCCTATTTTCCAATAATTAAACACATCTCATCATACTTATTATATTTTATTATGCATTTGTTAGCTTTTGGGAACAATTAGCATACATCATACAAGGGATAATCAACATATCCAGGTCTAATCCCTAATTAATCCTAATGATCAATCTTCGTGGAGATTGGGAAATCTTTGTTAGGGCGCTAGAAAACTATCCTCCACAAATAGTGCCTTTGTATGATGTAACATATGCCCATTCAACTGCAGGCCTTATCCATTGCCTTTGTATGATGTAGCACATGCCCATTCCAGCACAGGCCTTATCCATTGCCTATGTATGATGTAGCACTTATCCATTCCACCACAGGTCTTATCTACCTTGCGAGGTATTAATACCGCCTTTCCCCAACGCGTAGGCATTAACAGAAAAGCAAGGATTAGGCTATGAGTATACTAACTTTTCATGTATTATGAATCTATATAAAATTAAGTATGACTGTCATACATATTGCAGTCTATGTTAATATTACTATTAAATTCTGCATAAGAGCATTATCAGGCATCATATATTAAGCACATCCCCATGCGTACTGCCCAGAACACGGATGTTACTGCGTGTAACTTAATAACAGTTCCGATCCGATCTGATCGATGGTGATATTATTGGAGGCTTTTGATTCCTTTCCTTTATATCTCTTAATGTGAGGGAGAGGTCACACCTCTTCATCATGTATGCCCTTTGGCAAGAGACACCCTTTCACCATTAGCACTCTTTGAAAGAGTGCGACTCTTCATTATTTCTGCCCTTTGAAAGGGACACAACGTTTCACAATCAGATCTGCACTTCTGATTCCCAAATTACCCCCCTTTAAATGAGTTCTCTTCTCCCTTTTATACCTCATATTTGGGGGAGTCACAACTTATCATTTCATGCTTGTTGACCATTCATTAACTTTAATTAAATTTTAAAATTATATTTAATCATATTCTTTTATATTTCAATTTAATTTTTATTTTTTATTCCTTTGTATATTAATTTTATTATTATTATTTATTGTTAAATTCTATTTCAAAGTGGGGACGATACCAACTACTTCAGCCAACTTACCAAATTAAAGCAAAAAAGTATGGTCAAAGATTATATTGATCAATTCTAAAGTGTCATTAAGGGTGGAGACTGTTTTAGGGGAAAATTTGAAGGAATTATTACTAGGTGGTTTAAAGAAATATGTTCCAAGCAATGATTATGGCAAAGTATGCAAAAGAAAAGTTTATGGTTAATAGAAAGGAGGAATTTCCTAGTAAAGAAGATTGGAGGACATCTGAACAAAATGAAATTGTGATGGAAACTACAAGAAATGACATAAATGTGCTTAGAAGAAATTATTCTACATTGAGGGTACCTAGGAGGAAGAAATAGGTGAAGAAGTGTGTAGTGGTGGTAGAAGACTTAGAAGTTGTCCAACCAACAATCTTTTGTCATGCACTACTAGGTAGTACCAAACCACACACTCTTAAGGTAAGGGGTTTCCTAAAACAATAGAAGGTAATAATATTGATTGACTCAAGGAGTACACAACTTTATCAACAAGAAATTGACAAAACAAGTAAATTGTTTTGTTTGCTTGACCCTAGGATTTCAAGTTATGATTGCAAATGGTGGTATAGTCAATTGTTTAGGGAAACACCTTAGTATTAACCTCACCATCATAGATCCTGTGTTTGCCATATCCATGGCTTCAGTATACATTGTTTTGGGAGTCCAATGGCTCACTACTTTGGGTACAATAGAGATGAATTTATAAGAGCTATTGATGCATTTCCACTTAGAGGATAGTAAATTTGAGCTAAGAGGATTGCATGTAAAAATTCTAGAGATGGTAAGCTCATGCCAAATGCAAACCATGACTAAACAAGATGTGTGTGGTTAGAGGCGTGACTCAATTATTATCATTGGAAGTGCAACCGAAGATTCCCACATCACCTAGTTTGCATGTAGTTACATTTCTGAGGCATATGCCAAAAAGATGACTTCCTAAAAGTGATCATTGTCAATCCCTTCAACTACCAAAGAACCTACCACCCTCCATCATGTATCCTTTACAAGCACACAATAAGGTGAGATTAGTTAATGACCATATTCATCACTAGCAAAAACCATGATAGTCATCCTTGAAACACAAGGCATTGAATTACAAGTGGGAACCCAATTTGTATAGGCCTTTGAAAGGTTTATGGAAGACATACAATTAGTATAGAAGTTGGAGCTACTAAAGTTTACAAAGCGACATCTAGTCTTCCATGTCTCTAGCTTGGTGAAGTCTAATGAACATAAAGTTTCATCCCAAATAGTGTTACTAGAGATAGATGAAGAAGCAAGAGCCATTTTGGATCCATAGTTGGGACCCTAGACGATCAAAGAATACCTCATCTAGTGTAAGAATTGGCTGATCAAAGATGTCACGTGGGAAGATGAAGATTTTGTGCAAAAGCATCTACACTTGATCAACAATGAGGACAATGCTTCTCTGAAGAGGGAGGCTTGCTATGCCCTTAATCCTATAGTGTTCATAGGTTCTGAGTAGTCGGCTTGTGGCTACCTTACTCTTAATTAAGTTATAGGATCATAATTGATCATTATTATATTCTTAGTTAAATATTTAGGTTGTCTTGGATGTTATAGCTAGGTATCTAAGTTGGTTTTGGTGAGTGATATCTAGGGCATAATTAGGGTATATATAAGAGCTTGTGATTAGTTTAAACCTTATTATCATCATATTGCAAATTTTGTTCTTCTTGAAGATTTTTAGAGGTTTACCCTCTTGAAGTGGCTTATTTTTCTTAATTATCATAAAGTATTTGCAACATATTTCCTCTTTTGTGCAATTTGTTTCATTACACTCTCTATTGGTTTTGTTTGCTCTCAAATCTTTTATTCAACCTCTCTTCTACCTTGATTGCAAATTAATATGCTTCCTCTAACGTTGTTAACCTTACCAAACTCAGGTTTTCATGAATATTCCCTCTTAACCTATTGATATATCTTGCAATCTCGTCTTTGCTTTCTTCATTATATCCACTCCTAATGATCATCCTGTAAAGTTCTTTAGTGTCTTCTTTTATGGTCCTACTCTTTGGCATAGATTTTGTAGTCTCTTCAACAATTCCAACTTACAATCAATAGGTATAAATTGTTAAACTTTACAACCATCCTATCCCATTTTGTTATCTTTCCTTTTCGTCTCCTATTTCTTCTAATTGTACTTTTCATCAAACTTGTCCTTTCAATTTAGTTTTGCAAATCTAACCCTTCTAGGATCTACAATTTCCTCATACTCAAAATATTCATCCAATCGATCAATTCTTTAGGGTTCAAATCAGTATAATCATTAGAAAACTCAATTCTAGGTCTCTTACCAATTTTAGAAATAGCTTTTAACATTTTTTATTTTATCTATTTCTTCTTCTTGCAGGTTTTCTAGATTTTACTTACCAATTTATGCATCTCCTCTTTCATTCTCATTAATTCTAGGGTTTAGATCTCTTTTTCTATTGTCTTCTACAATGTTCAATCAGACTTTCGTCGCCGTCATCATTTCAATTGTTCCTTCATTCTTCCGGCAATGTTAGCAACACCTTGAACTCTTCATAGTGGCATCTCTCTTGGGATCTGCTATGATCTGCCTCAAGTTAGCAATTGGTTTGCAATCACTCCTTACAATTGTCTTCTAATTGGCAATTTGTTTTTGAGCCTCTTGTAGGTTGCCTTGATTTGGTGAGCTGTTCACATGTAGAATTTTCAAGATACCAACTCTCTTTCTGTCTGTAGGATTCCAAACTTACACTTTGATAACATGATGTAGTCATGGATAAAGGGTCCAACTAAGGACTGCCCAACCATGCAATGAAATGAAACAACTCACAATTACACAACAAAAAACTAAATGACACAACAAGACCATGATATGATCTCTATTGATTTATGGTCTATAATGAATCACAATCTATTGCATTGGGGTTTGAATGTTCTAGGCCTCAACCATTTGATTACAAATGTGTAGTTAAATTTTTTGAATGATATTATGATACAATTCCATATCCTTTCTCTATCTCTTGCTCTCTCAATTGCCTTAATGCTACTTCCAAATGATTTTGAACAATGTTTATATATCAGCCTTAAGTCTTGTGAATGATCTTAGTCGACCATAAGGTGGCAAAAAGCCCAAGTCCTTGATGAACTGTGTAGTTGGCCAAATATCTAGGAAGAATCTCCTAGATTGAATATTGTGATGTAAAACATGATGCAGTGAATACCAAAAGCACTTTTGTGTCCAATGTACCATGTGATGTGTTCTTTTGTTGTCGCAAACTTCGAAAAGCTATTGCAACTTATGAGTAGTGAAACTCAGTGTTAGTTTGCCAAGCTCGATGAAGTTCAAAAACCAATTTATGCCTTTGGTGATCAAATTCTTTTGAAAAGTGAATGTGATGTTGAAGGTTCATTGTATAACATATATTTCAAACCGCAAGGTGATATATGCAATTGCGGTGAAGTGTAGAGATTGATTGATGACTAGAAAGCTGCAAACAAACAAAGTGAAATCAAAATATCTTTGGTTGATGCAAGATTGCTCATACACCTCGGGATGCTCTTACATCAACTGTCCACTAACTAATCGGCTTGGCCTATGTCAAAGTGCGCCTTTCAATCCTTGTAGAAGTCTTGTAGCCATTTAATTCTATATAATTAATCCACTCAACTCCATTAAATCTAGTCTCCTCTAAAATATACATTTTTTGAAGGCATTCATGTGGTCCTCATCTTCTGGTCATTAAATGGGAAGAATTCTACCATGTCTTTTCACACATAGTGGTGTTCAATTTCTCCCACCTTTTTTGAGTGATGGGGTGAAATTATACAACTATAGGATGGGGTCTTGTTGATGGTGTTTTTACGCACTATGCAACACAATAAAATACTAAGTATTCTATACTCTCTTGAACAAAGACTCCCAAATGCTAAGCTGCGTGATCAAGTGGGACGACTCCAAGGTTCTCGAATGTCAGGTCTTGACGTGCTCTTGGATAGACTCAGTTGTATATGATGTGATATTGCTGGGATCACAAGGTGGACTTACGTTGAATGCTTGAGTGCTCGAATGATGCTGGAACGTAGGATTTCACTTGATTAAAAAAAGGAAAAAAGGATGAGGGTTTGAGGAAGCTATTCTAACACTAAGAATGTAAGAGCAAAGGACAATCTTTGATGAAACTCCAACTAAGGTTTGCTTTGACATGCTATGAACATCTCCACAAGGCTAGTGCGATCTTCTAGGGCTAGCTTTATGATTTTCAAATCATCACCCCAAGCATAGATACCATCTAGTTGATGCATATGAATGAAGAAGCGATAATTGAAGTTAAGCATTGGCTAAGATGGATCCAGTTGACTACGCAGGGCAACTTTACCATCGGCAAGGTGTTAGTAGTATGGATATAAGAATTTCACCATTGATCATACACAAAGTTCTTCCATTCATCTAAATAACATGAAAATCAATTGAGAAGTAGAGACCATGCAAATTGTTAAATCAACATATCAATTTCACCATATCTTCAATGAAATTTACATGCTTCTTACAACAATGTCTTAGCAACAATCTTTGCCTTATCTTTCTACTCTACTCTAATTATCTGCTTGCTACTTATTGATCAACTACTGTCTATTCGCTATTCTATTGAACTATTGTCTATCAACCTTACAAATGAAGAAGTGGAGCCTTATATAGTGCTCTCATTACAATTCAGTGGCTCAGATTGATTCACAATCAATGGCCAAGATCGAAAGATAGAAACCCTAATTAGGGTTTGTGACACCCATTGCAAAGCATCTAATGCTTGACCAATGACAAAATTACATTTGATGGGACACATGTCCTTTGAAAATTTGACCAATAAATGGTTACAGTAGGTACATCGAACTTTGTGTCCACATGTGGTAGTTATCTTCTTTGTAGATGAGTTAAGTACATTGAATCTGGACGCCTTATCTTGATTGGATGTGATGACTGGGTACCACCTTAGCTTCGACCTTTGTAACTCATCGCAAGTTGCAATTGTAAATGAATGAGGCATATCTCTTGATACTCAACATGTCCAAGCTCCTGATGTGATAATGACTTTTCTCAAATTGATCTTCTAACTTTGATTAACTCTTCTTGATCACTTGCATTCTTGAGCTTTCACCTGGCTATATTGACAATGATTCTTGGATTTCCGAAGGAAATTCAAGATTGTGAAAAATTTCCATCCTTGAATGCTTGATGTTGATTGCTATTCCTTGCCTTGATGTTGCTTTTCCATTATTCCTCATGCTGATTGCTTGCATCAGATCTTGTCATTGCTTTAGACGAACCCTGTTCTTGCCTAGGATGCCTTGTGTTCTTGTCTTGGATGGACCTTGTTTTTGTCTAGAACGGATCATGTTCTCATTACACCTGGAGTCTCCTTGTATTCCCCTTGATGTATATGACTCCTATTCCTGCCTTGAATGAGCTTGCGACTTGATGATCCCATTAGCTGCCTTATAGAGACTTGAAGTGCAATGCCCTCCTTGATGAGAGTTTGTCGTTCTGGAGTCATCCTTCACCTATAAGAGTTGTTCAAATTAGTTCTGTGAAGTGATATTTGCCTGTAAAGTGAAATTGACAGCCTAGGATATGCACTTTAACTCTAGAGTGATAACCTTTGAAAGAATAAGTTCAAACCCTAGGTCGCATCTCTAACCCTAGCCAAACATGATATGATCATCCTAAAAGATAATAATTAGTTCTTTCACTCTTAAAGATGATCAAAATGGACTAAATAAATACTTCAAAGATGAAATTTGACGAATGACAGGGCATAGCAGCAATACTTTCACTCTTAAAGATGATCAAAATGGACTAAATAAATACTTCAAAGATGAAATTTGACGAGTGACAGGGCATAGCAGCAATAGAATTAGGTCTGATATGACAAAATGAATCTATCTCAGACCTACGAACTAATTTAAAATGGGCTGGTAATCGATTATTTAGACAAAACTGTCTTTCTTCAAGAATTCGCGGATGCCAAATCGGGGATCATTGGAGTATTGATATAAAAGTGGCGATTCAAACTTTGTTTCTAATTGATGATCAGTTCTCTGAGACTTAATTCATTATTGCCTGATTATCTCAATATTGCTGCCTTCGTTAATGACTTTGGCTGACCAAATGGAGTTGATCTGCCACACAGAAGTTCAACGGCTATTGCCAATCAAAGTTGCACTTCAAATGAATAATATGTGGATGTGTGTATTTGGTGCAGCCTGGACCAAGTATTGCAAATGTGAAATAATGATGAAGTCGCTGTCTTCCAGATGCAAATTCGCTGATAAGTCTTGATGTATTTGCTGCACAGCTAAATCATCTAAGCTGTGAAACGATATCAGCATAAGTGCCCTTTGTTTTTTGAAATTGCTGTCAAGAGACATTATAATGCAACATCTGATCAGAGGAGGATCGCTGCACCTTAATTTACTGTCAAAATCATATTGCAAGCATTACTGGAAAATTTGCCTCAGTCCAATTGCTATCCAAATGAGATCGCCGGCCTTCAAAATCTGATCAAAATAACCATCGCCTGAGATAAGACTCAAATTGCCACCCTTAAAGGACAAATTTGCTGGAGAGTGAAGGCAGTTTGCTGATGTAGCATGGGCAAATTTTTTGATAAAGTTGAGCTCGCTGCTCTTGTCAAAGGCAATATCGATCTATGTATTGATCAAATGAAATGATCAATACAAGTTTATAGTTGTTTGGGAGATGCGATACCTCATCGCAGGCATCCTGGCAGATTTCATTTAATGTTTGTGTTCAAAATTATGAACACCTTTGTTGCACTCATTTAATGTTTGACAACTATCTATTTCAAATTTTTAAATGAGAAACCTCTTCTTCAAAATCGTGGTATCTTGAAAACACAAATCCATTTTATTTTGCCTCTCACATTAAATGCTTCTCATTCGATTCATAAAGGCAAAATATCATTCATTAAATGTGTTGCAATTTATTTCAATGAAAGGCTTCGACTTTTGCAACTCAATTTATTAAATGAACAGCCTTGCAATCCTTTTGTAAATGCAATGCACACACATTAAATGCCCTATAATCATCATTTATAGCCTATGCTTAGAACTTTAAAAACTCAAATTAATTGAGAGCAATCGGCTATATCTGATTAAGTGACTTGTATAGATTGAATTAGATTGAAGTCATCAATTTTAAATGTCTTCCTTTCACCTTGCATTAATTGTTTGAAATCACCCTTGAGTCTTAAAGTTAAAACTCATAGTAAATGCGGTTTGTGCAGATAGAATGTTGGCAAGATAATTTTGGTCTTGAAAAGGCGCCACCTATTCATGCCACACGCTATGTAGACTCACCAAATTAATGATATGCCTTTCATGCACATTGGGCAAACTAATATCTCCTTGTCCTTCATGCCTCATCACAAATTGCATCGTTTTTTGAAACTCAAGGCATTATCCTCTTTTCTTCATCTTAAATTGAACTTAGCTTGATTAGAGAAAACGATCTAGTTGTAGATCATCACAGTCAAAGGACGATATGTGTTTGGTCAAAGGACAAGGCGTTCTAGCCTAGAATTAGTGGCGTTCTAGTCCAGAACGGATAGCTTTCTATCCTAGAATGACTGGTGTTCTAGCCTAGAACGAGTGGTGTTCTAGTCTAGAACAGCTTGATAATGCAATTGTGTAAATGTTCTAAGTCAAAAGATAGGGTGGTTCTAGCTTTGAACAAGTAGTGATCTAGCTTGGAACGATTGATGTTCTAGTCTAAAACGGAAGGTGTTCTAGCCTAGAACGGGTAGTGATCTAGCCTAGAACGACAAACTCACTTTCATGCCTTAGCCAAATTTTCTTGATTTCCAATTTTGATTAGAGCGAGCAAAGATGTGAACCATTCACTTCCTAAGCCTTGAAAACTGACTGACCTCACTAGAGAGACTTGACTTGATTGGCTCTTGACCAGCTACACTTCTTCAAATTCAAAGAAGGAAAGTTGTGTGTGGGTGCGGGGAAGTGGAGTGGATGTTTGGTTCCCATTCACAAGTTGTCCCCCTTTTAGGAAACAATGGAAAAGTTTAGAGAACGTGTCACCAAGGAACACTGCAAATATTAGGAAAATTGGAAAAGAAAAATATAAACCTAGGCTATATTACTATAGGGAAAAAGAAAATAACAATAAGGTTTCAATAAGAAACAATGTAATAACAATTTGGAAAATAACAATAAAATGTTTTCAGCAAAAAAATAGGAAGTTTTTGAATAAAAAAAAACCTATCGTGATGCTGTGGACCGTTACTGCCCCTAGGGTTTCAAGGCTTAGGCTCTGCCATGGACAAGCTTCTTCTTCATGGCATGGTGAGCCTTTGCTCAATCTGAATAGGCGTTCTTTGTATGCTAAGGTAGTCACCTGGGGAGGCAAAGAGTTGTCGGGAGTAAGAGTAAGGAAGCCGAAGCTGTTCTTCTCGAATAGGGCTTCTCAAGTGCATAGGTTTGGAGCGGGCAAATCTTTGTGGCTAGAGCATGCTAGCTGTGGAAATCCCCTGATGGGTGGTGGCTCAGTTTCAGGTGAGGGGGGCTCTAGATGGGAGGAAAGGGTTTTCTCTAGGCGTTGAGAGACCCGATCAACAAGACTTTCAAATGGTGAGAATTGTTAGTCCAGGTCGGTCTCAGGGAGGGTTGGTTTTGCTCAAGCCTTCTCTCCCCATGCAACATCTGTGACCCTTGATGCGGAGGCTGAAAAAGAGATTGAGCTCAATGAAAGAGTTTTTTGGGGCTAGGTCTGATTGGTCGTTTTAGAGGTCTTTGGCCAAGCTTATGTGAGCTTCATAACTGGATTTTTGTCAACTGGGAACCCATTTTGAAGGGCTGTGTTCAAATCTAGCCAAATGCTTGAGGGTTTTTTGTGGTGGTTTTTGAAGCAGTGGAGGATAGGGATAAGGTTCTCTGCAATAATCAACGGTGTTAGGATGATAATCATTTGCTCATGTTGAAGCCCTTGCATTCGGCTTTCAACCCGACTACTAAATCTTTTGATCGAGTTCCCATTTGGGTCAGGCTTCCTAGCTTTCCTTTGCATCTATGGTTTGACTCTTGTCTTGAGGCTATTGGGAACTCTTTAGGTAGTTCTTTGATGGTGGATGAGGGTTCTTCCAATCTTCTACATTCTACATATGCTCGGCTTCTTGTTGAGATGGATGTCACTAAGGATTGCCCATAAGTGATTTCGATGAAAACAACAAAAGGTTGTTGGATGCAGTCTTTGGACTATGAAGGAATCCCCTTCAGATGTAGGAGCTGTTTTCCAATTGGGCACATTGCAGCTCAATGCTCAAAGCGCAGAGTAGAAAAAGCTGCTTCTTGGTTGAAAGATGTGGATCTTGTTCATTATTCTGTGGAGAAAAAGGATGTGAGTCAGAAGGGTGATCCCCAATCTTGAGGGAAGAAGACAATTGTAATAAGGATCTAACTGAATCGAACCTTGACTTGAATGGAGTCAAAGATGGATTTGCAATTGAGAAGGGGCATGCAGCGGTTTCAACGCCGTTGGAATGTTTGGAGGGAGAAAGTATTATGCCTTCTCTTAGTGATGAGGTGGAGCCCAAAGAGGTAGAAGGAGTTGCTCCGCCAGTAATGCAGGAACAGGATGAGGGATGGAAGGAGGTGAAAAGGAAGAAAGGCAAGAGACATTTGAAGGAGGAGCCAGGACATGCTCCTCAGATCACACGTTAAGGACAAACAAAACTGTGCTGTAATTTTCCAACCCGTTAATGGGTCTTCACTTTTTTGATTTGATTGTTTTGGGGAGGTGGCTCCTTGTGTGGAGCCTCACCTGGTTCGGGCCAGTCCAAAATCCCGGCTGATTTAATAAAATCTAATCTTATTACCGACCAAAAAAAGAAAAAATGAAGTTTTGAAATAAATTTATATTTTTTTACAGACATGAAAATAACTTATCTTGAATGATGATTCTCCTTAATGCAAGGCTATGTGATCCTTATAGCACCTATTAAACATGCCTTCACAATCCTTAAATCCTAAAAGTTAAAAACAAAACTAGCAACCTGGAGCAATGACAAAAAATGAGTTTTGGTAATTTGTAATGATATGTAGGAATGTTTGTGTTTTGTGTTTGTATGTCACTTTTTAGGTTTTATTTTCAACTTATAGTTTTTGTTTATTATTTATTTTCAGATTTTACTTTTTTAAAATTTATTTTTATTTAAAAGTAGGGTGTGTCCCAAATGCCTTGGGTATGTTCCTGGGTTGCACAATATGCACCAGCCTGGGGGTACAGGGGGCCGGACCCATTGAAGTAAGGTACAGGGACTGAGTACTATGTATCATAGGTCTGAAATAATGTAAAATCAAAGGTATAGCTTTAATTTTTTTCATTGATTACACAAATCAAGTAAATCATTTTATACCAATAGAATCTACAAGGTGTATGGATATTGCATGGTTATAAAAGTTGATTCTACAAGATATATGGAATTTCCATATTTATGATAATTGAATTCACAGGATATACTGACATAGATTGTTGGTGGCAGGGAGTTGTGGACATCCTGCAGAGGTATCCAGTGCCGGAATGTGATATTTGGTTTATCAAATTCTCATGTGATTTCCATTACAATTCAATTGCAGTTGGTAAGGTTTTCCCATCTCTAGGGCTGTCAAATGCCAAGCATGTTTTAATTTCGTTCATACTTTTTGGGCTTTTGTTATACTTGGGTTTTCTTTGAAGAAAGAATTATTAGTCTCTTCTTTGCAAGGGAAGCTTGAAGTGCTAATCTTAATTCATTGTTCTCTTGAAATTTCAAAAAATAGATTGATGAATTTGTACAATTTCCTAGCCTAAAAGCATTAGCGATCTTTTTATAGAAATTTACATAAATGCATATAATTTGCAAGTTTTTGTGGATAATTCCATGCATTTTATTACAATGCAGAATATGAAATTTTATTTCTTAGTTTATGAAATGTAAACGTTTGTCAGCTGTCCTTAGTTTTAAAGACTTTCCAGTGAAAATTTTCCCTGCTTTGTTGTGCTATTTCAACTTTTAACAATATTCTTACCAAAGGGGCTCAAAACTATACCATCTCATATTATGATGATAGGTCTTTCTCAGTAGTAAGCCCAATTGTTTAATAAGTTAAATTCAATGGGATGCAATTTCCCCAGAACTTGGGAGCGAAAATTCATATTTATATTTTCTTTTTCATACTTTCAGGAGTATTGTCATAGAAATTAGTAATTCAAGCTTAAAGAGTTAAGATGGCTTCATATTGCTTTTCATTAAACCTGTCTTATTGAATACTTATAACGTTTTGCTTTTAGATTTAATTGTACTTTTTCAGTGTTTTCCATTATTTCTGTCCTTTTAATGCAGTGTTTTCTTGTATCACCTGTTTAAATTTGAGTTGACTACTTGGCACATTTTTTCGTATCAGGCAACAGGGAAGGAAAGATTTATGTCTGGGAATTACAGTCAAGCCCTCCTAATTTGATAGCTAGGTAAAATTTTCAAGTCCTATAAATTTATTTGTATCAAATCATGAATGTACTTCTGGTAAAACTAAAGATCTTTTTTGACATATTAATAGATAAACGGAGGATATAGCTGATTTATGTTGGTGTTGTTTGTAATTTATTAAACAGGTTATCACATAATCAGTGCAAATCTCCTATTAGACAGACTGCTATTTCTTATGATGGAAGGTTTGCTGCTCTACTGAATTCTTAAAAGGGGATTGGCAAACCTATTTGTTGATTTTCCTTTTCTTGCATTAGCTATAATTGTTTACCTTATTCTTTGCATAAATTTTGTTTGGATTTTTGTTGTGTACCAATAGACATAATTAATCTTCAAATTAGCAGTGAACTAATTATTGCCTATTTGCTTTTGTGAGCACAGTATCATCCTTTGCTGCTGTGAAGATGGTAGCATATGGCGCTGGGATGTAGTTCAGTAAAGTGTCCAATTTTCTGGACAAAAATATATCATTACAGGTTGTGCGTGAGATTTTGACAAAAATCGATTAATTTTCTGGTTGATGCCATGAGGAATCCTAATGGTGTTCGCAATTTTGAATCTTTATTTCTTTTGCAAACGATAAATTCAATATGTTTATATAACTTTTTGGTCTTTCTTTGACTATAAAAGAAATAAATAATATTGAAATCTTTATAGAGTTGAGCCAGACTGACTGTTAAGGGGTGCTCACTGTGTTGAAGTCTTGAGTTGGATCACTGGTGAGCTGGCCTAAGACATTGCCTAGATAGAATTTGAGCCGGTATACATGTAGCCTTGACAATAATTAGAATCTATATGGTAAGAGCTAAAGATCCAGTTGTGAGACATGGATATATTATGTGGAAAGTCTTCACTACAAGTAAATGAAATTGCCTCTACTTTTTCTCAAAATTTCCCTATGAATTATCTTACATGTAAATGAAATTGCCTTTACTTTTTCTCAAAATTTCCCTATGAATTATCTTACATTGACTGTGTTTACTACATTTTATTATGTTGTGTAAAATATCAATGCATGTGTATCTACAATTCTGTATGATTTATTAATCATTCAGATACAAATGTATAAATTTAAAATGGCAACAAACATGTGGCTTCAGTTAGGTCTTCTTATTCCAGTAAAGTAGATAGTATATTCATGAATATCTTGTTTCCTAAGAGCAGAATGTTTTGACTTCATAAAGATGCTGCTGATATTCCATTCTGTATCTTATTGGTTGACCATGGCAACAAAGCAAAATATTACATCATGAAGATGAGTTCGTTCAAGGGAGGCTTTAGGCTTGAACACACTAGTTCATATGAAGATGGTCCTAATGGATACCACTCCTTAATTCATCTGATGAAATGAGATTCACGGATTCCAGTGAGAAAGTCAAGATAAACCCAAGGGTTTTGACATGAAATGCTTTCTACGAAATAGGATTCATTTGTGTTGTTTTAGAGATGGAGAATGCTAGTAACTTGTGAATAGGACCCAACATGCCATCATACAGGGAAAGCATACATGTTTTTCCTTTTCTCCTAATCTGTTTGTGACATGGTGGTAAATGATTTGATCTATGGATTTCCAAAAGCATAGGAAGTCATTTTGTTCCTTCTTTTCCAATGCTAGCTTCGTTTATCATTATTGTGGTTGTAATCACCTTGAAATCAGGGTCATATTCATGGTTTTATTCATGATTGATCTATACTTGTTCAGATCCACACATTTTATGAAGTATAATATTTTGAAGACAAGCAAAATTAAAATTTTAATTGTTGATGCTTAGATATATTCTAAGTATCGACACCTTGCAAAGAACGTCAGCATAGGAAGTCCCGCAGTGGGATATTGAAAGGCAATACGAATTCCAGAATTTAAAGGCTGATTCCTTGTCCTATTGTAGTGCTAAGCCTAAATCTGTCAGGAAAAGGGGAATAGAACATGAAACTAGAAAACAGAGTAAAAAGTGATACACTAGAATAAAATAGCTTTTCACTTCTTTGGAGATTGCAAGCACAAGTTACAATAGCCCACAAGATCAAAATATATAGTTGCAACATTATAAATGACAAGAAAACAATATTTGCACAATTATGTCTGCAAAAGATTAACAGGATTCCAAACACAAACTATGACCATTTAAACATACAAATGAGAAAGCCAGAGAAGAGAACTCATGATCACAAGTTTTCAGAAATCATGGGCCTGCAATATTCATTAATTTTGAGTGAGCTCATTATATATATAGAGGAGAAGTAGATACGAAAATCATGGGAAATCATATGCCCACCAACTTGGTTTGTTGAATTCTTGCTTGAGGAATATGAAATATGGAGGCATAAGTGAAGCCCCCCATCATAATTATTTTTGTAGAGGTTGGGTGTTTTAATTCACAATCTCCATGATATTATAGCACTTGTAGGAGCCTTGAAGTTTTTTAATATGTTTGAATGCTTAGTAGTGGTTGATCTTGAGAGATTGACAACTATAAAGATTTAAAATCCTTGCCTTCTAATTTAACACTAAGCTTTTAGTATCCAACACAGGCTCCATTGATTTACACCTGCTGCCTTTTGATTTAACAAACTAAAGCTTATAATAATTATTGTAGGCTCTATAGAAACACACACCCCTATAACAATTTTTCTTGGTTGTGGCTTTGTTTCTCTTATTTTAACTCCTTATTCGCCCCTTCACTTACCATGTCATAAGCTTACTCCAATAGTAGTCTATCTCTTCAACACTTCTCTCAAGCACATTGCAAAGTCTCCTAGGACTGTTGGATATACTAGGTCTATGATGGTTGAATGTCCAAGAGCTGCAGTCTACATTTATCTTACAGACAGGGATCATTGATCTCTTCAGATCAACCCTCTTAGAAGTCATAACCTTCCTCTCTGCCTTTCTCTTCCAAGTCTCTAGGATGTGGCTATATGTCTATTTAAGCTTCATTGTTTTGTTTTAACACTTGGATTCACCTTTATAACACATGCCAATACACTTGACTGCAGTTTGTCTGCTTCTACCAAGGCAAAGCTTTAGTTATGTACGCCCCAATTATTTTTTGGTTTAATGGAACAATGGCATGGTGTCATGAAGTTTATGAGGACCCTTGTTATGCCCTCCTTTGGCCAATAGTGCCATGTTGCTTTAACTACTCTTCTAAATAGCTTGGAAAGCCACATGGCCCATTGTATATAGCGATATATAGTCACTGAATGTTTTAGCAAAGGTCATTGTCTCTTGTACTTGCATTCCTAAGAAATTGAGCTTCATCCAATATTACTCTTGACCACTCTATCTCCATCCAGGTTGGGTTTATCTAACTTGTAAACCAAGTGTACAAGTCAACAAAATAACATCGAATTCATTAAGTTCTTTCGATTTCCTCCAATGGTAAAAAATTGTTGATGCTCATATATGTTCAAAATATTAGTGCTTCACAAAGAATATCAACATGGAAGTCTTGCAAATGGAGGGCCTTGAGGTATATGATGACCTTTGCAGTTGAAAGGTTGGATCTATCTAGTATTGTAGTGTTATGCCTAAATTTGATGGGAAAGGGGGAAAGAACAAACGAACACAAAAGAAATTAAAAGGTGATACACCAAAATAGAAGAGCTTTATACTTGTTTATAGATTGTAAGCACATAATTGAATAGTTGATAGGATCAAAATAGTCACATTAATTAAGGTCATTTTGAACATACAAAGAAAAACCAAGACAGAGAACTCTTGCACACAAGGTTTCAAAAAACATGAGTCTGCAAGGGTCCCCCCTTTTTTGAATTAGCTCATTATAAATATAGAAGAGAAGCAACATAGAATAAAATATGGGGAAATGAAATGCTCACCAATTTGACCTAAGTTCTCGTCTAAGAAGACTTTTGAGATATAGAGCCATAAATGTGATCACCCCCTCATAATTGCTGCTTTAGAGGTCACATGTTTTAATTAGTCTTTGTGGTGTTTTTGTGCTTGCAAGAATCTTTCAAGTCTTTTAATATGTTTTGAGTGCTTAGCAATTATTGATCTTGAGAGATCGACAATTTTTAAATTTTTTGAAACCCTTGCATTCTAATTTTACGTTGAGCTTTTAATATCCAACACGGTCTCCATTGATTTACACATTACATAGATAAAAGCAAAAAATGTAGAGAATAAAAGAGGAGGAGATTAAATGCCCACAACTTGACTTATTGAATTCTTTTATGAGAAGGAATTTGAATATGAAGCCATAAATGTAGTCCCCTTGTCATAGTTGTCATTGCAAAGGTCAAGTGTATTAATTCAAAATCTTTGTGGTGTTTTGGCACTGACAATAATGTTCTAATATGTTCAAGTGCTTAACAACCATTGACCTCGAGAGATTGACTACTTTCTAAGAAGATATAAAACCCTCACATTTTGATTTAATGCCAAGCTTTTAATATCTAATGTCAACTCCATTGATTTATACATATAGGATCTTGATTTACCAAGGAAAAAGGTTACATACATAATTGTAGGATCTATAAAATCGCACACTTGTAATAATTTTTGTCAATTGTAGGTTTGTTTTTATTATTTGCACCCTCCTCCCCTTGCCATGTCATAAGCTTCCTCCAATAGGACTCTATCTCCTCGACACGTCTCTCAAGCACATTCAAAGTCTTGAGGGCCATTGGATATACCAAATATATGGTGGTTGAGTGTCCAAAGGGTGCAACTTTATTTCTTTTACACACAAGGGTAATTGATCTCTTAAGATCAATGCTTTCTTTAAGTTCATAACCTTCTTTTCTACCTCTCTTTAAATTTTGGAAGTCGTTGCATAGTTGTGTGGGATCAATTGTTTTGTTATATTGCACATCTATTCACCTTTATAGCACACATCAATACACTTGAAACTTAACTATTACTACTAATGTGAAGCTTTAGTTATGCATAATTTATGTGTCTTTTTTATTTAATTAGACAATGGCATTGCTTGACAACGTTTATAGGGACCCTTGTTGTGCCCTCCTTTAGCCAATACACTATATTGATTTACAACTCTGCTAAATATCTTGAAAAGCCACAAGGGCCAAGTCTATGGTGGTTGATATTTAAGTGAAGTCCAAGGCCTCATTAATCCCTCCATTCCTACAAAATTTAGCTTTATCTATGATTATTCTTGGTCATTCATCTCTTAAACCAAGAGTTTAAGTCAACAAAACAACATCAAACTCATTTCAAACTTCCTGCAATTGCCAAAAAGGGAGTGCATTTTGTACATGGCTTGATTTTATATAGTAGTGAAAATTTTGTAATACATTAACTATGTAAGTTTATATGCCTTCTGTTGGGTCCCAAAATCATTGCTTCACAATCCTCAACTTCTCATTTAGGGCCAATGATTTGTCATTAAAAAGGTAAACTAGGGATTCATCAATAGACTTAGGATGGTCAAAAGCGAATTGATGAGCGTGGGCAATCTTTCTTGCACTTTGAAATTAGCTAGATCCAAGAGGGTATTTCTAGGGGTATCTTTGATATGTTTGTACATCAAGTAAAATGTAACATGACTACACCAATCAACAACTATATCCAATTAATGCTTGATTGCTATTATTTGTCACCAAGTGAAGACAAACTAGTGTAAAACCTCTTATATAATTGATAAAACACCTCACACATCCACCTATAGATGACATTTGTATTTTAATCCCGCTAGGTGATTTCATTTATTGCTTCATACATAATGGTAAGGTGAAGACACGTGTGACATGATACATTGATGACTTATTTATTTGGGTTTGCTTAATATTAGGCCATGATTTTTAATATCAAATCATGAACATGCATATTCTAATCTAAATCTAATCTCTTGCTACTTCTAACATAGATGGAAAGTGTTTAAATGATGGGAATTTGATCTTTGATTAATGTGGATTGGTGCTTACTTCACTGGGCAACAAAGTCACTAACAACGAAGAGAAAAAAGATACCATCAAGAAAAATATCAATAGGACTAGATTTTTACATGACAATCAACGACTACATCATATGTAATGAACATACCTAATAATCCATCTTAGAACTACAATAACCCATATACAAGAAAATAAAATCCATTACAATCTTTTACCCTTTATCTAACCACTATTGCAATCACACCAACAATTGTTGTGAGATAATATGCATATTGTGACTATACATTTCTCTACATCATTACAAATTGTCAAGGAGATGTTTTTTAATAAACCATACCTACGATGTACAAGATGTACTTTAGCATTTGCAACTTAGAGTGACAATGTTTGATGGCCTAAAACCAACTAGAGACACTTGTGCACCAAAAAATTTGTTGAGTGCAACCTTTTCAACAATAAGTGTACTCAAATTTAGAGTACTTGGCCTTTTGTGCCTTGAATCCACGTGGGAATCTGACCCAAATTTGGAGAATCAAATTTGCCCACTGCATCTATGGTAATCTGTATGATTGATGACATGGAGTTGGTGTGAGGACTATTAAGAGTTGAAATTTTAACCACCATACTTATGAAATCATGGTCATGTTTTTTTTTCTTCACATCACTAGAAGCACGTGAATTTGTGCTCGTGAGATGAACAATTGTTTTTGGGTGGGATAACCCCTTAGGTGTAGCTGTGGCATCATAATGAGTTAATAATGGTGTTCTGGTTTATGCAAGGAAATAGGTAAGATGGATTGTGCAAATATGGGAATTTAGGGGATTGGGGGTAGAAGATACCTCGTGGCCCATGCCATTGTTGGGGAGTTGAGGGTGCCAGGAAATTCATCCCTTTAGGCATGCACACAATATAAAATTTGAGAGCACATAAAATCATATGTAATATAAATTGATGAAATATCGTACATATTTATAGGATTCACACATCTTAATTTAGAGTAAACAAATTCTCTATAAAATATGAGTTGTTTGTAACAATTAAACAACTTGTGTCGGATCATGGGGCTCCAAAAAGTGGCACTGGCGAAAAAAATGTGTTTTAAACTTTGCCAAACACGCCAAATTCCGCTTTTAATTTTTATATTGGTTGGGCAAAATTTGAGTTTGGTTTGTTAATACCAAACCAAAACGAATATCCATTAATAACAAATATTAACATATATTCGTTATTAACAGATATCAGTTTTGTGACATAATTGTTTGTAGATTCATAAATTGTGCCTCGTGCATTTATGACACTTATGCATGGCACCCAGTGCATTTATGACAAGGTTGATGATCGAGATTTTATCATTTTGACATCATGGCCTTTAAAGACAAAGTGTTGCCAATCCCCCTAAAGCTCTGATTGGAATTATCTCTGGATGGACGATAGCACAACACACAAATGTCTTTGCGGCGTGCAAACATCTGGATAATTCTTGAATCCAGAATGGCATATTCAACATCATCCTTTCGATGACGTGTGTCCCTTGGCTTGGGTGCATTCGAAATGGTCACTCGTGCCCATTTTTCAGTCTTGAAAGTCCATTCTCTTACTCATGTTGCTTCTTCTTGGCTGCTAGGTCTCTAGGAATCTGTGAACTCTCTAGTGTTGCTCTCATCGCCTTGATCTCTCCATTACACTCTTGGAACTCTTGCAACAACAATCTTGCCTTGAGCTTTGTCATGCTCTTATCTCAAGAGAGGGGTTTGGCTAAAACACTTTGTCTTCTCTCTTATCTCATGCATGCTTAATATTGCATTATCATATCTAGCAAATCTTTAAATGCATCCATTGTCTAGCTGCATTTAGTTTATTTATCTATATATCTCATGAAATAGGGGTTTTCCTCCATTAAGTGGGGTTTGTTTCTATCATTTCATCATTGTATCTTATGTAATAGGGGTTTTCCTCCATTAAGTGAGGTTTGTTTCTATTATGTTTATCTTTTTATCTATTCTATCAATTTGGCCGTTCCTGGCAGTGGAAACACCAAAACGGGGGTTTGACTAAGGCAAACCCCTATACAACCCCAACATTTTCTCTCATCTCAATGTGTGTAGGTGGTGAACAAGTTTTGCATTGCTAAGAGCAGATTCTATAGCACTTTTGCATATTTTTGGGTCTCTATCCGTACAGATGACAGTGCAGTGCATAGACGTCCTCGTGGCACATTGGTGTCCTGAACCCAAGACCGTCCTAGCTTTGTGGTATAATTTGTTTTCTATTTATATGCTTTTCTTATAGTTAGAATTTCATTACTCTATTATGTATTTTAATATTCAGTAGCTTTAATATATTAGTTTAGTTGTTTTATTCATGTTATTTTTATCCCCTGGCTCACTTGAGCATTAGTAAAGCGAGGTAGTGTGGTGCAGTCACCTGTTAGGAGGGACCTCAAAGAGATCAATCCGGAGCGGGCAACAAGAGTAAACATAACGGAAACAATAGGATATGATGGAGAGAATGCAAAACTAAATGAATTAGATCATGAAAACTGATTACAAATAACCGGTAACATTCGGGTTACAAGATTCGACTCACTGGCCTGCTACATACATGCTCAGTTACAAAATTGGTCAACTCCGGACCTCTAAATCTTAAGACCCATCTTCTAACTTCTTTGGAATGAATTCTAATGCTCAATTACAATGATTTATATGATCCAGGGAGATGCGGTCGACTCAAAAGGGATCAAATGTCGAAGAACAAGATCAAACATGTAAAACCAACAGGTCAACCTCCGCCAAAGAGATTCCTTTGGAAAATCCAAAGGAAGAAGTGCGGATCAAAGAGAAGGTTGACCACACACCAACGAACATTGGAATCCACGAACTGAGGCTCCGCAAGATACAAAAAGGGTTCACAAGATTCACCAATAGCAAATAGGTCCAAGCGGTTCCGGTGCCAGGAAACTATCTTGGAATTTGGAATCGATAACTTGCCGGTAAATAATCCAAATGCTCTGTGGTTTAGGAATAAGGAAGATGATTATGTCCTCAAGCAAAATCCAACTCGCAAGATCCGGCGAGCCAATGCAAGAAAATGTAGAAATAAATGTTTAAATTGCAAAACAAAAAACAAACAGAAAATAAATGTTTTTGGTTGATGCAAGATTGCCAAGAACTGGGGATGCTCCTACATCATAGTGTGAGGGTAGATTTGTTCCTCAATATTTGTCATCTTGAGAGTAGTAAATCCCTTCCTCTATATTTTGGTGAACCTGACGTGAATGTCTTATGTCGGATCTCTTTCTCCTAGATTTTGATGCATTCAATAAGGCATTCTCCAAGGATGACTTCAATATGCTAGATGAGAACTTGGATGACTTTCTAGAAATGTCTCTTCCTAGTGATGGAGATGTTAAAGATGATCTATCCCCAACCTTTTCTTCCTCCAAGAACGAGGAGTCTGTGAATGTCATTGTTGTCTCCATTGCCCCATGAAGGCCTAAGAGACCATGCATTTACGTGATTGCAACCGGTCCTTCTCCTAAGAAAGTTAAATCCATTGGTGGGAAACCATTTTAAGGTAGATGCTCCTAATTTGTATACTAAGTTCATGCAATCTAAGCAGTCTTCCCTTAATGTTGTTGCTCATACATATAATACAAGAAGGAATAAACATCCCAATTAGTCAAGTTTACCTTTACCATCATCTCAACCAAGTCTTCCTCAAGCACCTCAACCCCTAACTAAGCACCCTGGCGATTAGGATCTTATCGAGAAACTTAGAGTTACTCCTGCTAAGATCTCACTATGGGATTTGCTTCAAATTTCTCTGATGTATCAAAGTATGCTATAGGAGGCTTTGCAAAAGATTTTGTTTCGTTCTTCTACAAGATCGACAGATGTGAACGCGTTGATGGACCATATTTGTGCGGATTTATCGAATTTTGTTTTATCCTCATGAACTCCTACCTCCTAAAGTAAGGGGCTTGGTTGATCCTTTGATGATAATTGTTCATGTTAATGGTGTTGGCATTAGACAAACTCTTATTGACATGGGGTCGACACTTAATGTTTGTAGATTAGATTTATTACCAAAGATTAAAGTGGATCCAAATTCACTTGCATCATCTTCTTTATTTATTTGTGGCTTTGATAATATGGGAAAGACCGCTATGGGCACTATCATTCTGCCCCTAAAGGTTGGACTTGTTACTATCACAACCTTAGTACATGTGATGCTAGCGCCTTTATCTTACAACCTTCTTTTGGGAAGACCTTGGCTTCATCCTTTGGGATTTGTTTCTTTTACCCTTCATGGGTCAATAAAGTTTGTTGCAAATAATCAGGTGGTCACAATCAAGTCTGACCTTGATGCCATGTACCTATGTCAAATGGCAATAGTAGGTCAGACTTCGACTACGCCTTCATTTAAAAATTATACTTCAACATTATCTTCTCTGGTAATAAATTCTGCTTCTGTGACATCTCCTAAGCGAGATCTGGAATACCGATGAAGAGTTAAAGAAAAAGTCACCTAAAAAGTAGGATCCTCCAAAGGCAAACCTCCCAAAAGTACAAAGCCTTGAGTCTACCTTGGTTAATTCTCCCTCTACCAAACCATCTTCTCCACCTAAAGTGAACGTATGATTGGGGTTCATTAGAATTAATGGATTATGATGTTGGTGAATATAAGGTCGACCCCATCCATCTAAGGTTTCCTAAAATTTCATTCGCCTTGGTCATGAAGGATGATTATGCATCTATAAAGCCAAGTGATACTTATCATGTTGATCATCTATTCTACACCAAACCCCCAACCTCTAGAGATCTTCATGACATCTATTGTCTAGGGTATAATCTTGTCTCAAAGCTTGGTTATGATGGTAGAGGTCGTGGACCTAATGGACAAGGTATTCAGATTCCTTTGGAACCTGAACCCCACCATCATAACACTGGGCTTGGATATCGACCTTCATCTTGTAAAGAAAAACCACGGTTAAATTTTAATATAATTTTTGTGGATGTTATCCTTCTTAAGCTTGTACATCTTGAACATCTTGATACTGCTGCATCACTCGATGAAACTCCTTTGGACCTCTTCCCTTCCGAGGAAGCTTTGAAAGAATTCTTAGGTGTGTATTCAGAATTACCTTCTTATCATCATAAGCGAAGATTCCCATATTGTTTGAATGATCAAGCATACTTTAGGGAGTCTGTTATGAGTGTTTATGAAAAGTATCCCTTATCTCATGATGAGGGAAATGTACCTTTGTCTCATCCTGAAGACCATAGTACGCTCCTTAAGGGAGACACTATTGATGTTATCATGGATACTAAGGATTGTAGTAAGGTTATCAAAATCAAGAAATGTTTATCTCCTGAGGAATCTAAGGTACATTTGGATCTCCTACATCAGTATCCTGATGTTTTTGTTTGGTCGTATGAGGACATTCAAGGGATGGATGAATCCATTGTGATTCACAATATTGTGTTGAGTCCCAATGCCAAGCCTATAAAACAAAAGATTCGAAAGATGAATCCCAAGATAGATTTGTTAGTCAAGATAGTGACAGAGAAGCTTTTAAAGACTGGCTTTATCCTTTATATCGACTACTCTCCTTGGATCTCAAATATTGTTTCGGTAGACAAGGTTGATGGACGAATCCAAATATCAATTGATTTTTGGGATTTAAATAAGGATTCTCTTAAAGATGACTTTCCCCTCCTAAATATAGATATGATCGTCGATTCAACTATAGGCCATGCCTTATTGTCCTTCATGGATGGTTTTTTGGGTTATAATCAAATCCGTATAAACCCCGAAGATCAATACAAGATAACTTTTATAATCCCGGGGGTACGTTTTTCTATGTGGTCATGCCATTTGGATTGAAGAATGCAGGGACAACCTATTAATGAGCAATGACCCTTATCTTTCATGATTTCATTCATAAGATCCTAGAAGATTATATTGACGATATTCTAGTGAAATTAATTACTTGCCAGGATCATGCAAAAAATATTCGACAATTCAAAAGGCTTCGCTTATATAAGATGAGACTTAACCCCCTTAAATGTGTTCTTGGTGTGGACGTTGGAAAGCTTCTATATTTTATTGTTTCTCATCGAGGAATTAAAATAGATACAAACAAAATTGATGTGATTGTTAACATGGCTCCACCTAAGAACATCTCTCAACTTCATAGTTTGCAAGGGAAGATCCAAGCCATTCGTAGATTTGTTTCTCAATTGGTCAATCATACCCTTCAATTCACGTGTTTGTTGAAGAAAGGTGTGCAATTTAAATGGGATCAAGATTGTTAAGAAGCCTTTGATTCTATTAAAGAATATCTGGCTAACCCACCTATCTTGATGCCAGTTGTGTTGGATAGACCCTTTCTAATGTATATCTTTGCCTCGTCTAATGCTCTAGCTGCTTTACTAGCTCGGTATAATGATGATGGATGAGAAAGAACCGTGTATTACATCAACCGTGTTCTTGTAGAATACGAAACTCGATATTCTACGATGGAAAGACAATTCTTAGCTCTAATTTTTGCAACATAGAAGTGACAACGTTATCTCCTTCATGCAAAAACTCAAGTAATTGTTAAGAGAGCTATTCTTAAACATCTTTTCTCCAAAGATGATATTGCTAGAAGATTAGCTAAATGGATAATGTTACTTTCTGCATTCCACCTGAAATTTGTGACTCAGAAATCAATCCAAGGGTGGGTGGGCTACTGCCAACCAGTTGACCGAAGCCCGTTCTCCTAAATCATTTCCTACTTTAAACCTTTTCCTAGATGAAGACTTGTTAGTAAATACTCACAAGTCCATATGGGATATGTACTTTGATGGATGGAGATGTCAAACTGGTTCAGGAGCAGGTGTAATATTTATCTCACTTGAAGGAAAACTAGTACCTCTCCTTTTGATTAGACTTTCATTGCACCAATAATATAGTTGAATATGAAGCCCTTATTGTTGGCTTGTGTGCTGTGAATTTAGCTGAAATAAAGCATATTCACATTCATGGAGACTCTGAGCTTATTGTGAGTCACATCACAAGAGCATACAGTCTAAGTTATCCCAATATAGGGATTTAGTCATGGCTCTTCTTCAACACTTTTCTTCTTATACCATCGATAGCATACCTCAGAGAGAAAATTGTCATGCAGATGGAATGGCAAGCACTGCTTCCCTTTCAAGTTCAGACTATGGTCAAGACAAGTATCATTTTACAGTGCGTGTTATCCACTCTTCAGTTGTCTCTGGTCAACTTGATTATGATGATTTCATGTGTGCCCACATAGACTCAAAATAATAGTTTTTGCATATATATAATTATCTTAAGAACAAAAGTTTTCGTGATGACACTAGCAAAACTACGTGCGTTCAAATCCGAAAACTTGTCGCTCACTACATCTTATTGTTTGCAGATCTTATAATGGTCTTCTCCTTCGTTGTCTTAATAAGGCTAAAATACGTCTTGCCCTTCAAGAAGCCCACTTAGGCTTAGGAGAAGGTCATTTTGGAGGTAAATCTTTAGTTCATAAATTAATTCATATGGGGTATTATTGGTAGATGATGGAACATGATTCCTTTGCCTTTTCAAGAAGTGCCCTCAATGTCAACAACATGGAAATTTGATTTGAGCTCCTATGCAGGAGCTTCGGGATCAAGATTCTCCGTGGCTGTTTCAAACTTGGGGACTGGATATCATTGGTAAGATATCTCCCCCTTCTTCTAAAAGACATACTTTCATCATAACTACTACACATTACTTTACGAATTGGGTCAAAGTTGTACCGTTAAGATCCACTACCACTGAAGCAATTTGTGACTTTCTAGTGGATAATATTATTTCTCATTTTGACCTACCTTGCACCCTTGTGTCCGATAATGGTACATCATTCAAGAACAAAGAGGTGAAGCAGTTTGTCAAAAAATTCACATTAAACATAAATTATCTACACCATATTATCCTCAATCCAACAGTCAAGCGAAAGCATCTAACAAGATTATTGAATAGATCTTATGCAAAACTATTAACAAGAATGGGAAAGATTGACACACTCAGTTAGTATATGCATTATGGGATTATCACATGAGTGTTTGTACGACTACAGGAACAACTTCTTACAACCTTGTGTATGACGCAGATGCAATTATGCCCCTAGATTTTCTCTTAAAGGGCTTCTTGATGACGATTCTTATCAAACTCTTTGCCTCAATCAACTTGAATTGTTGGATGAGCACAATTTAAAGGCCCTCCAACATCTTCATGCTTATCATAAGTCTTTGTCGAAACAATGTAATCAGAATGTCCTTCTTAGAACCTTTAAAGTAGGTGATCTGATTCTTTATGAGAATCTGAGAAATGTAAATGCCCCACTTGACCAAAAAGGGAAGTTTAGCCCTAATTGGCTAGGTCCTTACATAGTTACTTTTGTATTTATTTCTGGCACTTATAAGCTATCAGAGACATATGGTACACTGCTCAAAGAGCCTATGAATTTCATCCATCTACGCCAATATTATGCATAAGAATCCTATGTGTCATGAGAAATGACATTTATTCATCAACACGATTCTTTACATGTGTGTTATGAAGTACTTATATGTGTGTGTTCTCCTCATAAGAAATGTGACATAAATACAAACCATTTTTCTACACATTCATCTACATCTATGTATCATATTAGATCATCATTGCATTTAATCAAACATGTATCAAATATATGTAAATTAAATCATGATAAGCATCTAATCTAATCATACATCACATGAGCATATATAGTGAACATGAAGTAAAAGAGCAAACATCCATAAAGACACAAAATATAGTCAAATCAGGAGTGTCCTCTATATGAATGTCGAGTCTTAGTGTACATGTGTCACATCACTACAAAAATAATGTGATGACAGTATACGTGTCTATGAAACTACATCTGTACATGTATATATCAAAAGAATGCTATACATCACTATCAGAAAGATGAATCGATATAATCTCAAAAATGTATCCTCAAGACCCTCTAGGGGCATGAGTCCCTGAACCTGCTAGTGCTGGGGGATCCTGGTCTCGACGTGATGGCTGCCGAATTGAGGTGGAATGTGATCTAGCTATTGTAGTGCTCCGTGAGCGAAGGCATCTTAGATCTCCGTGCAACTCTGCCATCATCTCCCTCTAGGTCATTAGATCCTCCCTAAGGGTGTCCTCCCGCTACCTCGTTGCATCTAGGTCTAGCATCAGCTAGCGCACTCAAGAGTGATCAAGGTCACCAGCTGCGCCCTATTGGGTGACGTTGACCTGTCTCTGGAGGACATCATCCCGACTCTGTGGGGTGTCACGTTCTCTCTTAGTACTCTTAGCCCTCGTCACTGCCTGGTCTCGCTCCATGAGAAAATTCTAAACCTAAGCCAAGGCCTAGTCCCTTTTCCCCGTCATCATGGCCAACCGTGTAATGCTCTGCAATAGTTCTGCTTGACCCTCCTCAAATGTTGTCCGTAGCCATGCTACAGGTTCGAACAGATCTGCATGTCTCCCAGCTGACTGCCGGGGCCGATATGCATCTAGGACAGATCCTCAAACGTTTACTGCATGGACGATCTCTGCAAGGTCCTGGTGGATAAAATCCAACCACAAATAGAATATCAAGATCGATATTAACATCATATCTATCAAAAGTGTATCTCTATATCTATATCACATGCAAAAAAAATTCACAGATATACCTGGATCGCCCCTCTGTCAGTCAGGATATTGTGGAGGCTCTCTGCTTGTCTCTCTCGCCTTTGTTGTAGCTACTAGCGGTGGCCCCTTCATGGCTATAGGTGAGTCCAGTAGTGAAGGAGGTCGTGGTCCTGTGGGTGGCCTCATTGGGCTCAGGATCGTTGTAAGTTGCCTCTGCCTAGGCTTGTCCTTCTACTGCTCCTCTTGCTCATCCCCATCTCTACTCAAGGCCCCAAAATCACCCTTTGGAGGATCTGGAGGGAAGATTGGGTGAGGGCCCTATGTACTCCACTAGCTGGTGAAGTCCTCTATGACCCCTAGCCGTAGTGGATAGGCATGTGCCTGCAAAATGTCCAAAGACATCGCATAGGGAAATTCAATAGGCCTGACACATGTAATGTGATCGAACATCCAAACCTGAAGAAGAGTGCACACGATCAGGCTCTGGAACTCGTGGTGCACATACCTGCTCAAATCATGGTATAAGTGGGCAAGCATGCTTTGGCCCCACACATACTGTTAAATTTTCTACATTGTAGAATACAGATCTAGCTAAGAAGTAAGAAACAAAACTTTCATAAAATAGATAAGGAAAAAAAAAACCTCCAAAAATGAAATTATATTAATTCATTGTGCAAGTTACAATTGTAAAATGTAGATTTATACAAATAAAGAACTCTCATAAGAGCTGAATTCATGGAGTAGATGAGGGTAATTTCAGAAAAGCCAGAGTTAAAACTGAGACCTCCCTTCGTTAGCTTAGATCTAATTCTGTTGCATTGCTGTCCTAACAAGCATGCAACTGCAGTCTCAGCAGTCTCACCATAAATCACTGCAAAAACAAAGAGTTTGGTAGTTGCGCTAACAGTCTTAGTTGGAAGTTAACATGACTCCAACACATACACAGTGCCCCGCACCTCCATCTCTATAATAAGTGGCACGAATCTTGTGGTGAGCTCAGATCCACATCATCTGTACACAGATTCACTCTCGGTGCCATCGTGGCAATCATGACCAGACAACTAAGATGAATGGCTACTCGCCCCTACATGAGCACCCATAAGTAGATACGGTCGGTCACATGTATGGTCCAGCCTAATGCCCATGGTTGGTACTTGGCCAGCTCGTGTGCGAAAGCTTCTATAAGGGACACTCGCTAACCTTGGATGGGCAGCCACATTATCTGGTAAACATCAAGCAATGTGACAGTCATCTCGCTGGTGGGTATAAGGTGGAATGACATCGTGTTGACATCCCATCTCTCCATCAGTGCTCGTAGCATCGACGCATGGAATCAAAACTCTCCCATGTGGTAGACCCACCAAAGTCCTACCTATCGTAACTGTGCCCACTCTGCTATCATCATCTCATCTTCTCAGACTTGCAGTGTCGAAAGTAGATGACTTCTCATACCTCTGGCAGTCCCTGCATAAAAGAAACAGTAAATTTTTCTCCGAGCAAGTAATACACAGTAAATTTTTCGCTATAACATTTTTTGTTTTCTACTAGACGCTAGCATGCCTTTTGGACGCTAGCGCGTGGACGTCCTGGTACACTAGTGTGGTTCTAGGACACCAGCATGGATTTCATCTTAGGACGAACGCACAGATCCTGGACACAGGCGGAACATGAGGATGTCTGCATTGCTCCAGATCTTAATTTAGATATAAAATCACTAAAAATCAGCTAAATAGTATGTTTTGTGGCATACGTGGTCCGACTCCTTTCCCTTCTCTATCTTGATGCGCAGTTCCTTGATCCTAGTCACCCTCAAATCTCGTCTGCGAGGCATTTTTTCTATATCTCTAATGAAATCTCAAGGAAATGCCTGCCATGAATAGTGATAATTGTTAGTTTAATTCAGCAGAGAAAACATATAAAGAATACAAAACAGTTGAAAGCAAATTAAGACAGACACACAGAATGACACAGCTATTTACGTGGTTCACCATTATTGGCTACATCCACTAGAAAGCAGGGAAATCTTATCTATTAACCAATGATCAATTACATGGCCTGTACTCATCTATTTATACAATGATATTCAGCTATCAAGTGAAGAATCCCAGAAGATGAATGGTCATGTGACCGTTGGACTTCATATTCCTAACAATCTCCCCCTTGAAGGCTAACGGGTCAAGCCATGCACAACGACATCCCTGCATTTCCATTTCAAATCTCAAATTTTAACCAGGCCTGTCAATGATTTTAATTTCACCAAATTTTGTTCGAGAACACTGCGAATTGATCTTCTCCAAATTTTGTCTGACTCAGTAAAATCTAATAGCTGAACATCTTCAAAATTGACTATGTTGTCTTCAAACACACTTATCTGCAACTCTGTTCCACATTGAAGCTTCTCATATGCGGGTTGCAACCATTGACTGACATGAGCATTAGTAGGCACATCACTTTGATACTGCACATTTGTAGGAACCCCAGGCAACTTGATGCTCCTAAACCATCCAGGTATGACAGAGGAAATACATCCTCCTTGAGGCTCCCCTTCTCTTTCCTTTTCACGGTAGAGAAACCTGAATTCTTCCATACCAGAAGGGCCATTTTCTGCGTCTTCTTCTCCTTTCACAGTTTGCTCTGTTTGTTTGCTGGGAAGACAGTACAAATTCTCCAGTTTCTCTACGTCAGGAAGCATGATGGTATAATTTGCAGAGACGGGCAAAGGCCAGGTTGCATCACCAATCAAGCTATGCAGTAAGATCCCGATCTTCTTAAAAACCGCAGTAGAATTAATGGTGAATTGGCCATCGTGCCGACACCTTTCACCATGTCTTGGGTTCTGGTAATTTTGATCTTCTTCCTTTGACATTCCTGAATCTGTTCTGGAGCCCCTGCCACTTGATGCCATGACTTCTCTCTCGCCTCCTCTGACAAGGAAGCCCTTCTGGACTCTTCCACCATAGTAAGATCCTCTGAAACCTCCCAGATAACTACTATTACGGCCTCCACGTCCCATATGAGACGTTAGAAAGAAACTGCCAAAAGTCTGTGTGCCAAATTTACACTGCGCTTGTACAGTGACGGGATTAACACTCTTGCAAAGCTCCTTCTCGTTAAAGAAATCTTGCACACAAGCTGACCGTTCTCTATCATCACGCCACCTCCATTTGGGCATTAAAACACGAGGCTGCTCCTGCCCAAACTGGCGTCGAATCCTATATAGGGGATGTGAATCGTCGAGCCACTTAATATCTCGGTATGACTCCCGTACCACATTTGCCTCCACAAAGGTTTTTGTACCTTGCTCCTCTGCTCGGGTTTGAGGGAATGGCAGTCTGCTTGCCGCCCATCTCATAATCCGGGCGCATTCTGGCAAGACATTCTCTGTATGTTGCGACTCTACCACTAGAGTGGACTGCTCCTCCTGGTTATTGGGGACAATCATCCGAGTAATGATAGCACCATTGGCATCCTTCTCAGCCGCCATATCTCCCGCAAACTTGGCATGGGCCCCGACATCATCTTTGGCCACAACACTGCATGTCTGGTTCAACTCCTGACCAAAGAGTTCATCTCCATCAATAATCTTGAGATGCTTCACATGGCCCAACACGGTGCCCATGCTGTAAGCAGCCTCTACAACAGCATCGTTTGGAATTCCATCCGCCTTTGCCAACTCCACACTATCCTTAGCACCTTCTGAAGCTTCAATTACTCTCAGGCATTGCTTCCCTACTAACTGACCCCAATTTGTATCCCCCTCATCTTGTGAGACAAACTCCTCATCAAATTGAATCTGGGTCTCGACAGGCCATCTATCTTCAGCAGTTTGGGGACAATCACCATTCTCTTGAAATTCTTCGATTTCACTATTAATCTTATCGTCTTTCAAGTCCAAATTCTCCTCATCTTTCTAGCCATCCCACCAATGTACACGACGTTTCATTTTAGCCTTCACTTGCACAATTTTACTCTCCACCGAGTCTAAATTTGCAAGAAATTCCTCAATGACTGAATCAGTGTCTTCATCATTTGGTTGCCTTTCAGCCTTCTTGAAAGACCAACAATTTCTTTTGATGTGGCCTCGCTTGCCACAATACCAGCAACCAGTTTCTCTAACTTCTAACTTTTGCATCTTCTCGAGAATTTTCAATCCTCTATCTATCTACCTTTCCATCTCTGCTCAACTTGACTTCACCTAAGCTCTGATACCAATTGTTAGTTTAATTCAGCAGAGAAAACATATAAAGAATACAAAACAGTTGAAAGCAAATTAAGACAGACACACAGAATGACACAGCTATTTACGTGGTTCACCATTATTGGCTACATCCACTAGAAAGCAGGGAAATCTTATCTATTAACCAATGATCAATTAAATGGCCTATACTCATCTATTTATACAATGATATTCAGCTATCAAGTGAAGAATCCCAGAAGATGAATGGTCATGTGACCGTTGGACTTCATATTCCTAACAATAATGACCCTTCTAGGGACCCACTCGTCAAGTATATAGGCATATTTTTGTCCAAAATTTTGAAAATTTTCTTTTGTGGCAGTTCTAGCTTGTCTTCCTGTTTTCTCCACCTCATTGGGGAAAAACACGAGGGGGAATATACTCAGTCTTTATCAGGTTTTCCATTTCCAACTCATACTAACGCTTCTTAAGCATTCTTCTCATCTAAGTACTCATACTAACGCTTCTTAAGCATTCTTCTCATCTAAGTAGTTTCTTGCATTTTTGAACTAATGATTTGGATCTGTTTTGTAGTCTTTGGATTGTCGTGCTAAACACTGTAGTTTTCGACAAGTATAAGGGGCATGGTTTGTATGTGCCTGGTCGACCTCTACAACCTCTACAAGTATCTTTTTTATTAAATAGTTACTGCATTTATTGCATTAGATTATCTTAGCAAATTCATCTTTCTGGACTACTATAGTGCACTTGATCCCTTGAATTGATAAGTTCATTAAAGTGGGGGAAATATGTATTGTGATAAATTGTGCCACGTGCATTATTGACACTTATGCATGGCACCTAGTGCATATATGACAAGGTTCATGATCAAGATTTAATCATTTTGACATCATGGCCTCTAAATTCAAAGTGTTTCCAATCCCCCTAAAGCTCCGATTGGAATTATCTTTGGATGGACGACAATACAACGCGCAGACGTTTGCGTGGTGCACAAACGTTCTGATGATTCCTGAATCCATAATAGCATATTTGATTTCAGCCTTTCGACGACGCATGTCCCTTGGCTTGGACGCATCCGAAACAGTCACTCGTACCCATTTTTCAATCTTAAAAGTCCATTCTCTTACTCATGTTGCTTCTTCTTGGTTGTTGGGTCTTTGGGTTATCTCAAAAAATCTGTAAACTCTTTAGTGTTTCTTTCATTGCCTTGAACTCTCCATTACACTCTTGGAACTCTCACAACAACAATCTTGCCTTGAGCTTTGTCATGCTCTTATCTCAAGAGAGGGGTTTGGCTAAAACGCTCTGTCTTCTCTCTTATCTCATGCATGCTTAGTATTGGATTATCATATCTAGTAAATCTTTAAATGCACCTATTGTCTAGTTGCATTTAGTTTATTTATCTGTATATGTCATTCAATAGAGGTTTTCCTCCATTAAGCGAGGTTTGTTTCTATTTCTCTATCATTTCATCATTGTATCTTATGTAATAGGGGAAATATGTATTGTGATAAATTGTGCCCTGTGCATTATTGACACTTATGCATGGCACCTAGTGCATTTATGACAAGGTTCATGATCAAGATTTAATCATTTTGACATCATGGCCTCTAAATTCAAAGTGTTTCCAATCCCCCTAAAGCTCCGATTGGAATTATCTTTGGATGGACGACAATACAATGCACAGACGTTTGCGTGGTGCACAAACATTTCGATGATTCCTGAATCCATAATAGCATATTTGATGTTAGCCTTTTGACGACGCATGTCCCTTGGCTTGGATGCATCCGAAACAGTCACTCGTACCCATTTTTCAATCTTAAAAGTCCATTCTCTTGCTCATGTTGCTTCTTCTTGGTTGTTGGGTCTTTGGGTTATCTCAAAAAATCTGTAAACTCTTTGGTGTTTCTTTCATTGCCTTGAACTCTCCATTACATTCTTGGAACTCTCACAACAACAATCTTGCCTTGAGCTTTGTCATGCTCTTATCTCAAGAGAGGGGTTTGGCTAAAACGCTCTGTCTTCTCTCTTATCTCATGCATGCTTAGTATTGCATTATCATATCTAGTAAATCTTTAAATGCACCTATTGTCTAGTTGCATTTAGTTTATTTATCTGTATATGTCATTCAATATAGGTTTTCCTCCATTAAGCGAGGTTTGTTTCTATTTCTCTATCATTTCATCATTGTATCTTATGTAATAGGGGTTTTCCTCCATTAAGCAAGGTTTGTTTCTATTAAAATTATCTTTTTATCTATTTTATTGATTTGGCTGTCCATGGCGGTGGAAACACCAAATCGGGTGTTTGATTGAGGAAAACCCCTTTTCAACCCTAATATTTTCCCTTGTCTTAGTGTGTGTAGGTGGTGAATTTTTTTTGTGCTGCTAAGAACAGATTCTGGAGCACTTATGTATATTTTTAGGTCCTTGTCTGTACAGACAATGCGGTGTACAAACGTCCTCACGACGCGCTAGCGTCCTGAACCCAAGACCAATCTAGCTCTGTGGTATAATTTGTTTTCTGTTTATATACTTCTCTTATAGTTAGAATTTCATTATTCTGTTATGTATTTTAATATTTAGTAGCTTTAATATATTAGTTTAGTTGTTGTTCTATTCATGTTATTTTTATCCCCTAGCTCACCTGAGTGCTAGTAAAGTGAGGTAGCGCGAGTGTAGATTTTTTCCTCAATATTTTTCATCTTTAGGGTAGTAAATCCCTTCCTCTACATTGTTGTAATATCACATTTTCCAAAATGGATATCCGTTTTTCTTAGAATAAAAACATACTTTAGTAAAATGGGCATAACATTTGTGTTTCTTACCAAAATTTTGATTTTTTACTAGCATTGGAAAGGTGATTTAGAGACCTATCAAAAGGATGAAGTAATTTTATTAGAGTATATAACAAAAATTAATTATAATAATTTGGAGTTAATCCTTCATTTTTAAAACTTAAAATACTCACAAATTTTGCATATAAAGTAGTTTTTTTTTTTCATTTTTTTGCTCCCAAAAGAATTAAAACATCTAAAAAGTAGTAAATAATGAAACATTTTTATTTTTAATACTAATACGACTAAAACATTTACATAAATAATCATAGAAGGTTGCCTTGTTGTCTTTGATCCTATACACACCTTTGTCAAAGTTGACATAGGATAAAATGTCCTTTTATACCTCTCTATCACTGTCTCTATTTAGTTAGGTGTAGTGTCATAAAATTGTGCCTTCTGCAATTTTAACCACATTCGAAGTCCTCACTTTAGCGACGACATCCTCCTTTCTGATCATGACATCTTTCTGCATGTTCACCCCATTGACCCCTTCTTGTTTGAGCCCTGAGATAGCCTCAGGACCCTGTCTGGGCACCAAGATAGGGGCAGGGGTGTGGCGCCCCTATCCCACCCTCTTAGGGTGGCCCCAAGATAGGTCCCCCCGACCCTATCTGCACTTTGGGGTCCCAAATCTCCCCGATGTTGACCTTTGGTGAGATGAATTAATCTTCTAAGGCATGTATAAAAGGGAGTTGGTTTTCTCATTTGCAAGGGAGGCGAAATTCAGGCAAAGGGATCATAAGCAAGCATAGGAAAAGATATACATGATCAAACATTCAAGCATTCAAGTCTTCTTCATTAATCCATGGGAGTAATATTACAACATTCATTTGCAAGCATGTGCGTGTGTTAGGGTTTTGTCATGTTACATGCCATTTCATGCAACACTTGTGATTACATTCAAGAAGAAAAGAAATCACCATCAAGTTGCAGATCTACAAGGTATACATTTCCATCGTTTACATTCAAACATTTGCAATTAATTTCTTTCAAGGTCGATTCCTCAACCGGGGTTTGACTAAGGCAAACCCCTATCCACAACCCTTCTCTCTCTCTCTCTCTCTCTCTCTCTCTCTCTCTCTCTCTCTCTCTCTCTCTCTCTCTCTCTCTCTCTCTTTTCTGTGTGTAGGTTTCAGGTGTGCAACTGTAATTGTAGGTTTGGGATTCATTTGAAGAGACAAAAGAACACTTTTCATTTCACAAATTTTGTGGAGGACCATGTACACTGTTGCCACGATCTCGACAACTTTTTTCCAAATTTGCAGGGCAAATCCGTATCAGTCTAATTAGCTTAGATCCGAAGTGCTCCTCATTTCACTCAGTCTCTCTCTTTGTTCCACATAGTCAACAAGTCAACTTTCCTAATTACAAAAGAGGGCAAAACACGCTTCAACCCTTGCAATCCACTCGAAATTCACATCCTTGCTTCTCTTGGATTTGGATCTAGTGGATTCAACCCCTCTTTTGAATGCAAAGTTCCTTTAAGTGAAAATCATCCTAGTGACTTCATTTCTCTCTCCTAGGTGGGGAGTCACTAGGGTTCAATTTCCACTTTACATTTTGGTGAACCCAACGTGTTACACATTAATTTTGATTTCTCATTATTAGATCTGATTAATTGCAATTTGAATTTCAAATTTTCATTTTCAAGTTTGATCTATTTGCAAATTTTAGAGGTTAATTGCATTAAAAAAAACCCTACTTTTTCATTTTGAGAAAATTAAGCTTGTGAAGTGTAAAATTTGAATTACTTGTTTCAGATCTGATTTCTATTTCAAAATTGCAATTCAAATCTGTCTCTTTATTTTGAAAATTTAGTGGTTAAATCATAAAACCCTAATTTTAAGATTCTTCCATTTTCGACCTTTGACTGCAAGTTTGACCAATCTAGACATCTCCAAATCAGTTGCTTTTTTGGATTCCGCATTAAAATCATAATTTCTATCATCCTTGAAAATTTCAAAAAAAGTTGGTCGGACTGTGTGCACTTTCGCCATGGTCCTCGACTTTTTTCCCAAAATTTTGGGAGACGGAATTGACTATATTTTTCTACTCAATTCCATAAAATCAGCGTACTCTATCAATTTTAACACTCTCTAAGGTTTAAACATAAAGTCAAAATTCATCACATTCAAATCTTACATTAATTTTCATAAAAGGGTCTTAATTTTAGATTTGCTTTTCCAACAACTTCAAATTTTAATTAAGAGACATTCAATGACAATTAGTTAATTGGATTTACTTGCTCTTTCACATATGATTAGATTGCTTTTTGCATATATTTACTACAATCATGTGTCAGATAAGAGTTTCTTTCATTTCCTGTTGCTTCTCTTTATTCATAGCACTTGGTCATATTGTGTTATTAGGATTTCCAGATAATTTTCTTTTTGATTAGATACCAAAGCTTTCATGTATCATTTATGTTGCATTATGGTGATGTTGCTAACAAAATGCATTTCTTATGTTAATCACCTTAAAGCTTTCGTAGATCCTAAACCTAGAGATCCTAACCTTTGTACCTCCCCTAGGGTATCTTGTGTGGATGAGATGAGAACTAATGCTTTAACCAATGATCTCTCTAAAAAAGAGAAAGCATTGGAAAGTACAATGAATCCATCTTCTTCTTCTACACATACCCTTGAGCAAGGGGGGCAAAATCAAAACATCAACATTCCCATATCTTTAGATCCTCCTTATTCTCCTAAGTCCTATCTTTAACATCAAAGTCTATGTAGGGAGGATGATATCATGCATTTTATTCATGACCTTTCCCCTCACATAGAAATAACTAAAAATGAGCTTTTAGATGATGAAGATGTTCCTTCCCAATCTTCCAAAAAGGATAATCTTGATAAAGGAAAGGAGATTGTCATTTCACATGATACTCCTCCTTCATCTACAAATCCTTTTCTTCCCCCTTACACATCAGATTTCAAAGAAATTCATGATTGTGTTCCTCCATCTAGTCAATTGCAACATTCTTATAGTCGTGGCTTTCATATAATTACAAAACAAGGTTTTAAAGGACAAGGAATTGGGAAATTTGAGCATGGAATTCGTGTCCCTATAAATTCTCCTACACAAACTACTACAAGAGGCCTAGGAAATGATGCTCCTTTTTCTATGGATGAATTCCTTAGGCTTCACAACTTTAAAGATTACCTTAAAAGACAACAAATCAAGAGAGCCTGTAAGAATGCTTCTTCTTCAAAACATCCTTTTTGTTCATTTCATCAAACCCATGACCATAATGCTGACGATTGCCCTAACTTTAAAAAATCTATTCAAGATGACATAGATAGTGGCAAAATTAGAATTATGGGTAATCAACCTTCCTCTCCTAAAAAACCCTCTCCTTTATGTCAAGATGATATCTACCTCCCTGACAAATTAGCTACAAGAATCTATTGGAGATTGAAATACGACAAGAACATTTCCTTTCCTCCTCAAAATAGAAACAATAATCTAAAGCAAGTGAAAGGTATTGAATATTGCATTTTTTATAATTCATATTCACATTCTCTTGGAAAATCTTATGCATTTAATAAATTTGTTCAACTGCAATATGATCTTGCACACATTTGTCTCACAACAGATCTAGTTGTATTTCTTGGTAAAAACATAGTGCCTTAGCACTTCTTTTCCCTTCATGTTTCTCTTCACCCTATGTCATAACTAGCCCATTTAACGGGGGCTCTTTATCATTTGTGGTGGTTTTATTTAAATTTTACATACTTTGGGGTAGCAACATGAAGTCTATTTTCCTTCTTTCTATACATTTATCTCTATCTTTGTGCATTATTCATTATTATATCTCTTTTATTGCATAGGGTTATTCTTATGTGAGCATATAATTGTTCTTTGGGTTTCCTCTTTGCTTGGAAAGGGGTATCTTTAATGAGTAGTAAACTTATTCTCTTTCCTTCATTCTCTTGGAAAACTTACCTCTTCTATGGTTTCAATTATTCGCAAGTATGATATGCCCCTTAGCATGGAATGATCTCTTGAGAAGTATGTATCCCTTCCTTGAAAGGATTTGTTCCACTAGGAAGGCATACCACTTGAAAATAATTACCATCAGAAAATGTGTAATGTTTCTCCTTGTTCTCCTCACTTGGGGGGCAAGGATTTTCACTCCTTTCTCTTTCTTTATTTCTCATTTATCATTATTTTCTTTAGGGGCTGCATTTTTCATATGTGACTATCATTTCTTACAATGGTATGCTTTTTTTTTTTTGATCGGTAATTGGCCGAAGCTTGAATAGCTTTTGATTGGAGCTATGAACCAGTGGGGACACAGTAGGGGGCCCCATCCCCATTACATATCTTTGAATTATTATTATTATTCTGTTTGATTAGATTGACCCCAAGACCTTCCCCATCCTATGGAAGGCCAAAAGTCACAACTTAGAATTCCACTTCAGATGTCCCTATTGGGAATTGAACTTGAGTCTCCACAGTGAGAACCCAGTGTTTTAACCAGTTAAGCTCAACCCCTTGGACTACAATGGTATGCTTTTATGATTAATCCCCCTTGGGGAATATGTGATTCTTTTTCTCTCTTCCTTTTGAAGATTACCACTTCTTGAGGCATGTATTTTACATGTACTAATGTCTTTTCTTGCATGTGTTCATGTAAGTTCATTGCAAATTTTCTTATGTTTAATCTCTCTCTAGTAGATTGTGTAGGCTCTTCTCATTGTCCCTTAGCTTGAGGGGCAATGATCCCTTTCTCTAGGGATCCACTTTGCCCTATTAAGTGGATGGTGTGAGTTTTATTACTTCATGTCATTCCTTGTGTGGAATTATTATTTTTCACTCAAGGGTTCTCTCTTATACAAGAGGTGTAAGTCCTTGACTACAACCTCTTTCACACTTGGTAATGCACATCTATGATAAATTCACCCATCCCTTTGCGGGCTAAAAGTGAGTCATCCCTTATCAAGAATCCCTTTCACCTATAAATAGGAGAAAGGATTGTATTCTTGTTCTAGAAGATGCTATATTTGTTTAAGACAACTCCTCTTAGGGGTAGATGTCTTTTGAACAAATATCCCTTCTCCTCCAAGGATCTCCTTTACACTTACGACAAGATATCTCTTTTCAACTATCTTATCTTTTCTTGAACAATATTCCCTCTCTTGCATAGATTTATGATATTGTTGCATAATGGATATCTTCTTGGTGTCGAAGGTAGGTATCCTTGTTCTACTTTCCTTAAGATATCAACATTAACCCATGTTGACATCTTAAGGGGGGGGGACCCACACTGCTCCTTTGTACTATACTTATCTCATGCATTATACAGTGGGACATTCTTGGAACCAGAGGGTGACCTTTTAGAGCAAGGTGTCATCACTTTTCTTGTACAGTGGGACATTCTTGGAACTAGAGGGAAGCCTCTTAGAGAAAGATGTCGTTACTTTTTTCTTGTACAGTGGGTCATTCTCGGAACCAGAGCACAGACTCTTAGAGAGAGATGTCATCACTTTTTCCTTGTACAGTGGGTCATTCTCAGAACCAGAGTACAGACTCTTAGAGCGAGGTGATGCTGCTTTTTTTCTTGTACGGTGGGTCATTCTCGGAACCAGGGTACAGACTCTTAGAGCGATATGATGCCACTTTTTCTTATGCATGGTTCTTATTCTCGGAACTAGAGCACATACTCTTAGAGAGAGATATCACACCTTTCTTGACACTTGTACTATACATTCTATACAGGTTGTAGCATACTTGGGCACAGACTCCTATGAGGCGCTCCAAACCTCACTTGAACACACACGCGCTTAATGTTGGGTGGAACTAACGGTGTTCCCACTCTCCTCCCTTACATGGATCACCAAGACAGGCTCTAGGGGCTATATTTCCATGTCCTTCTCTCCATGGATCACCTAGTTTTAGGGGCGAGATGTCCATGGTTTCTCTCTTGTTCGCCTTTCTTCTCATGGATCACCAAAGTGTGTATTCATGTACTCTCTCTCCTTCCTCTCATGAACCCATAGTTTTGCTATTGATGGTTCATGGATGATGCCAACTTTTCTCTTTTATATGATCACTTGTGTTTATGTGATGGCATTGGTCTTTGTGTTCTGATTAGTTGTTGAGACATCTGATTATTGAGGTCTCTTCGGCTAGTTGGTTTGTCATCTTGTGTTTGTCGCATGTCTTTTGTGCTTTGTTTTTGTTTTGTGTGTCTTGTTCCTTTTTGTTTTGTGTTCTCTTGCATATGTTTGAGTGAGTTAAGATCTTAGGATTGGGGGCTTTTGTTCATCAAGATTAGTGACGTCTTATAATCCTTCTGGTATTTCTCTGCATCTCTCATCTTCATCTCCATTTCTCCTACTTTACCAACAATAGTGGCGTAAGCCATACTCCTGCTAAAGTGGGGGCTAAATGTAGTGTCATAAAATTGCGCCTCCTTCAATTTTAACCACATTCAAAGTCCTCACTTTGGCAACGATATCCTCCTTTCTGACTAGGACCTCTTTCTTCATGTTCACCTCGTTGACCCCTTCCTATTTGAGCCCTAAGATAGCCTCAGGACCCTTTTCGGGCCCCAAGATAGGGCAGGATAGGGGTGTGGCACCCCTCTCTCTCCTAGGATAGGGGTGTGGCAACCCTGTCCCACCCTCTTAGGGTGGCCCCAAGATAGGTCCCCCCGACCCTATCTGCACTTCGGGATCCCAAATCTCCCTGATGTCAGCCTTTGGTGAGATGAATTAATCTTCTAAGGAATGTATAAAAGGGAGTTGGTTTTCTCATTTGCATGGGAGGCAAAATTCAGGTGAAGGGATCATAAGCAAGCATAGGCAAAGATATACATGATCAAGCATTCAAGCATTCAAGTCTTCTTCATTTATCCATGGGAGCAATATTACAACATTCATTTGCAAGCATGTGTGTGTGTGTGTTAGGGTTTTATCATGTTACATTCTATTTCATGCAACCCTTGTGATTACATTCAAGAAGCAAAGCAATCATTATCAACAAGTTGCAGATCTACAAGGTATACATTTCCATTGTTTACATTCAAGCATTTGCAATTACTTTCTTTCAAGGTTGATTCCTCAACTAGGGTTTGAATAAGGAAAACCCCTATCCACAAACATTCTCCCTCTCTTTTCTATGTGTAGGTTGCAGGTGCGCAATTGGAATTGTAGGTTTGGGCTTCATTTGCAGAGACAAAAGAACCCTTTTCGTTTCACGGATTTTGTGGAGGACCATGTACATTGTCGCCGCAGTTTCGACGACTTTTCTCCAAATTTGCAGGGCAGATCCATATCAATTTAATTAGCTCAGATCTGAAGTTACAACGTGATCCCAAACCGGTAGCTCCTCATTTTACTCAATCTCTCTCTTTCTTCCACATAGTCAACAAGTCAACTTTCTTATTTACAAAAGAGGGAAAAATGCACTTCAACCCTTGCAATCCACTTGGTATTCACATCCTTGCTTCTCTTGGATTTGGATCTAGTAAAAATTCAACCCCTCTTTTGAATGTAAAGTTCCTCCAAGTGAAAATCATCCTAGTGACTTCCTTTCTCTCTCCTAGGAGGGGAGTCACTAGGGTTCAATTTTCCACTTTACATTAGGTATATCTCAATCTCTCTCCCTATACTTATATCTCCCTTTCAAATACATCTCTCTCCCTTTCCCTTACTCTACTTCTGTATATATCTTTCATCTATCTCTTCCTTCTCTACTTAACTCACTCCTTTTCTCATCCCATCTAGATCTTTTCCAAGTTCATCTATCTTTACATATATCTCCCTCTTTCTATTCCTATCTCTCCCTCTCCCACTCTATCCTTATCACTCCCTATTTCTCTATCTCTCTAATATTATCTCTTCTCTATTTTTATCTCCCTCCTCTACCTTCCTCTACCTATACCTATTTATTACTTGTCTCTATCACCTTCTTTCTCTCCCACTCTTGCCCCCTCTATCTCTATCTCCCTATAGATCTATCTTCGTGTATATCTATATCTCATTATCTCTTATTCACTCTATCTCTCCCTCCATTTGTATTAATCTCTCTATCAATTTCTATCCATATCTATCTCTACCTCCATCTTCACATCTCTATCTCTTTCCATATCCATCTCTCTTTATATAACTCCCTCTATCAATATATCTCTTCCTCTATACATGATTAATATACCTCTCCCTATCTTCCTCTATCACCCTCTCTATGTATCTTTTGCTACCTTTATCTCTTTATATACTCCCTCTCTATATATCTCTAGCTCTCTCCCTCTATCCTTCTCTATACACGCCCCCCCCCCCCCTCTCTCTCTCTATCTATCTATCTATCTATCTATCTATCTATCTATCTATCTATATCTATCTATCTATCTATCTATCTATAATATATTTTTCTCTCTTTATTAGTCTATCATACTATCTACATCTGTCTATGTTGAATGCTTGGACAACTAAGAGGGACGAGGGTGAATCAATTATCAATCAAACCTTTTAATTCTTTCACACATCTAGAATAACCAACCTATTATTTATTTAACCCGAGCAGTTGTAAACATGAAAGCACACATATACTCAACAAAATCATACACACAAAACACCAGATATGATTTGGAAAAATTAAGAAGGGAAAAACCACATATAATGTTAGTTCTCAATATATAACACCTATTAGGGTGACACTAGTTAAGGTGATTTTTACAAAGGTGGCTCACTGCAAGAGAGATTAAGAAAATCCACCACTGTGATACAACTACCACAAATAACAATGTTAGAACAGTCTTCGGTGCCTAACAACACATTACACACCTTCGCACAACTTCTCACATCAATCATCGGTCATATTTAGCTTTTTCAATCTCACAATCTTCCATTACTTCATACATTTTGATCATCCTTTACTTATACTATCCTCTTGACTACATAACCTTCCAAGTCGGCCAAATATAATTTGAAATAGGTTTGCACTAAGAATTCTAGTGGTGGAAAGGAATGAGAAGTTGACCACACCACAACACACTTCATCGATCAAATCAATATGCTACACAACGCTACATAAATGCCATTAAACAGTCTCTAATTCTGAATCGGACCGAACCTAAAATAATATTTCTTAACTTAGCAAAAGAATGGAACCAAGATACACATGAATCGAAGAAATCAACACCATATCCAGAATATGGAGAAATACAGATCACAACCAACACAATCACTTACCAATCAACACTGAACATCATTCAAAACACGACTTCTAGAGCACCAAAACAGTTCGGGAAACATATTATGGATCGCCAACTCAGAAAACCACATGTTGACATCAATGAAAACCATGACAAACATATCAACACCATCAACATCACATTTGCAACAATATCCCCCTTTGTCATTGATGGCAACATCCATCAACAACAAACAAAAAAACTTGCATATTGTATCTTTGCAACTCTGCATCATCATTTACTCTACATCTCTCCCCATTTGACATCAAGGACAACTTGTTTTTAGTTTGCCCCCCCAAAGAGGAAACCCCCAAGAATTAGTCCAGACAAGAGTGATCATGCAATTTACTGGACTAATGCACATCCAAATGCACATAAATTCAAACTAGGAGGGGGTAAGACCCATAACTTCTGCTAGAGTTACTCAAATGTATCTTTACACAACACCTTGGTGAAGATATTTGCAATCTGCTCTTTTGTAGGTACATACTCAAGCCTTGCTTCATTATCCAACACTTTTTCCCTCAAGAAGTGATACCAAATAGATATATGATTTATTCTGGAATGTTGTACCGGATTCTTAGAAATGTTTATTGCACTAGTGTTATCACGCATAATTGAGATGGATTCATCAAACAACACACCAATATTCTTCAAAGTCTATTTCATCCAAAGTACTTGCATGAAACATGAAGATGCTGCAATATATTCATTTTTAACTGTGGATAGGGAAACAAAATCCTTCTTTTTACTTGACCAAGCAACTAATAGAGAGCTAAGGAGAAATGCTTAGCCACTTATACTTTTTCTATCATCAACACTTCCTGCCCAATCTGCATCTATATAAGTTGTCAAAGTAAAATCTGAATCTTTGGGATACCATAATCCAAATTCTTCTATTCCCTTTAAATATTTGATTTTTTTCTTCTACTGCAACAACATGTGATTCTTTGGGTTCTTGCTGAAATCTAGCTACTAAACAAACAACATACATGATATCTGGTCTAGTTGCAGTCAAATATAATAGTCCTCCAATCATTGATATGTACTTACTTGCATTAGCTTTAGGATATTTATCATCTTTTGTTAACTTGCATCTGGTTGTCATAGGTGTACATATTGGTTTAGAATTCTCCAACCCAAACTTCTTCAATAATTCTTTCACATATTTAGACTGAGAAATGAAAATTTATTTCCTATTTTGATTCACTTGCAATCCTTGAAAGAAATTACTCACCGATCATTGACATCTCAAATTACTTATGCATCTCACTAGCAAACCTTCTGCACATACCACCATTTCCTCTAAATGTTATGCCATCAATATATACTACAACAATTAAAATTTTACCTGAATCAACTTTGAAATAAAGATTACTATTAGTAGATCCCTTTTGAAAACCTTGACCAATCAAATAATTGTCTAGCCTTCCATACCAAGCTGTAGGAGCTTGTTTTAATCCATACAAATCCTTCTTCAACTTGCAAACAATATTTGGATCATATATCAACTTAAATCCTTTTGGTTGTTCAATATAAACTTCTTCTTTTAGCTCTCCATTCAAAAATATTGATTTTACATCCATATGATAAACTTTGAAATCCTTGAAAGTTGCAAAAGCCAAGAACATCCTAATAGCTTCCATCTGAGCAATTAGAGAAAATGTTTCCTCAAAGTTAATTCCTTCAACTTGAGTGTAACCTTTGCAAACCAACCTTGTTTTGTTTCTTACAACCTTCCCATCTTCATCCAACTTGTTCCGGAACACCCACTTTGTTCCAATTACCTTTTTATCTGTCGGTCTGTGTACGAGTTCCCATGTTTGATTTTTCTCAATCTGGTCTAGCTCTTCTCTTATTGCGTTTATCCAATTTTGATCATTGTAAGCTTCTTCTACTGACTTCGGTTCAGTCTTAGAAAGTAAACATAACAAAACTTGTTCTTGAGCTGCCTTCTGTTAGCATTACATTATGTGTTGGCATTGATGTCAAATCCTCTGGTCCGGATGTGGTATGATGAGTAGGAGTGTTTGAATTAGGTATATTGTGTGCTTGGTAGTTTCTCAGTTTCACCGGATGAGTTTGGTATCTCGAAAGTTGTTTCTCAGTGTTATTTTTAGGTTTGGATTGTTCTGAAGCTCGAGGCATTGGACCAGACATTAAGGTTGTATAACGTGTAGGTGCATTTTGTGTCTGGCTTTGGCAATGTATGTTCGATGAGGAATGGTCTGATATGGTCCACTTCTCATTCCTTACCACCACCGAAATGTTTAGTGGAGACCTATCCTAGATCTTTGTCTTAGCCAACATTGAGAAGTATGATTTCAGAGATAGTATATATAGGAGTTTGATTTGATTAATTGATATGTGGCTTTTTGTGTTGAAGACACGTGAGATTGAAATAATCCAGTAGCTGTGTGAGTATAGTGTTGTAGATTGTTACCGAAAGTAGTTCTGGCAATGCAAACTATGTTTTTGTGGTGGATTCTCTTTATCTTTCTTTCTTCTTTGATAGTGAACCTTTCAGGGTAGTAAGCCCACTTGCAGTGAGAAAATCGATAGTGAGCCTTTCAGGGTAGTGATCCCACCAACAGTGAGCACCTTGGCAGTGAGCCACCCTTTGTAAAAATCACGTTAATCGATGTCACCTTAACTGGTGTTTATATATTGATAATTAGCATTCCTCATGGTTTTTCCCTGCTTAGGTTTTCCATGTAAATTTTGGTGTTTCTTGTGGCTGTTTTGATTCTTGCATGTGCTTTCAAGTTCTATTAATTCCATTTATTATTCTGAATCTGTGCATTAAGGTTAAAAGCAAAATTTCATAGTCAATTGATTCACCCCCCCTCTCAGTTGTACGAATATTCAACAAATTCTTGTAATAATTCCTCTGTTCTTGTTACCATTAATCTGATCCTCAAAGTGATTCCTCTATACATACCTTGGGGTATTTGATGTAATTTCTAGAGCCTACTGAGTTTAATTTTTCTATTCTTATTTATTTTCTTCTTCTCTTATTCTATTAGTGAACTCATTAGATTCACATCCTATTAATTTATCAGTCTTTAGAAATGTCTTCATCAAACTTCACATTTGCACTTTCAACAATTTTGTTTAGTCTTTTATTGTAACACAGGTTTGCCTTGCTCCTTGTAGCGTATCCTAGGAATATGCCTTCATCTGCTTTGCTGTCAAATTTTCCAAGATTATCCCCATCTCTCTAGATATAACATCTTCTTCCAAATACCTTGAAATACTTCCATGCCATAGTTTATATGATGTCTTCCCATATCTCTTTCGAAATAGAACTCTATTGAGGGTATATATTGTTGTGTGTATAGCTTGTTTCCAATAAACTTCTAGTAGTCCTAATCCTTTGATAATTGTTCTAGCTGCCTCTTGCATATTTCTATTCATTCTTTCCACTACACCATTCTGCTGTGGTGTCCTTGGGGCAGATAACTGTCTTCTAGCTCCATGTTTCTCATAGAAATTGTTAAAATCGTTAGAAATAAATTTTCCTCCTCTATCAGATCTCAAAAATTTGATTCTTCTATCAAATTCATTTTCAACTCTTGCCTTGAATATCTTGAATTTTTCTTATGTCTCTGATTTTTTCTCTTTTAAAAATCCAAGCCATGTCATTCTATAATGATCATCAATTAAGAGCATGAAATATCTCTCACCTTATATAATCCTTACTCTAGTAGGACCACATAAATCTGTGTGCACCAAGTCCATCAGTCTAGTAGAAGATTGTTCCTTTCCTCTAAATGTTCCTTTTGTCTGCTTTCCGTCTTGACATTCTTTACAAATATTGTTATTCGGTTTGGCCAGCCTTGATAAATCTCTTATTGCACTAGTCGAACTAAACTTTACCAAAACATCAAAGTACACAAATCCAAGCAATCAACATCATATCTAGAAGATGGAGAAAATCAGATGACAACCAAAACAATCAATTGTAACCAATCATCACTGGACATCATTTAGAACATGACTTTCAAAGCACAAAAATAGTTCAGGAAACATATTTCGGATCATCAACTCAAAAAATCACATATTGACATCAATGACAACCATGACTAACATATCAACACCATGAACATCACATTTGCAACACTCTATCTATCCATATTCTTCTTCCTTTATCTCTCTCTATCTCTTCCTTTTTGTATCTCACTCTATGTACCCCTCTCTATCCATACCTCTCTATCTCTCTATATATTTATCTCTATATTTACCTCTCGCTTTCTATATATCTATTCATCTCTCTCTCCCTTTATCTTCATTTCTATCTTTGTCTTCCTCCCTCCTTTTCTATCTCTAGATATGTCTCCCTCTTTCTATCCATCCTTGTCTTTCCATCTTTCTCCCTCTCTCTTCATAGACCTTAATATCTATATCTATATTTGTGTCTCTATCTCTTTTCTAGGTGTGTTTATCTCTCTCTATTTCTCATTCTATCTCTTCCTCTCTTTATCTCTTCATCTCTCTTCACCCTTATATGTCTCATTTGTATCTTTATCTTTATACATCTCTCTCTCTCTCTCTCTCTCTCTATATATATATATATATATCTCTCTCTCTCTCTCTCTCTCTCTCTCTCTCTCTCTCTTCTACCTCTCTTTATCCCTCTCCTCTCTATTTATTTGTATCTCCCTCTCTATATCTATTTTCATCTATATAGATCTCTCTCCCTATTGTTAATGGATCTTGATTATCTTTTTAATTTAGATGTTTTTGTGTTAGCTATATTTGTATCTTAGTTCTTTATGAGGTTTGTGGATTATCTTTTCCCTCTAACTTTTAGAGAGAGAGAGAGAGAGAGAGAGAGAGAGAGAGAGAGAGAGAGATTTGGGGGTAATTAGGGGGTAGGAGGAGAGGGGGGAGGTGGAGAGAGAGATAGAGAGAGGGAGAGATGGGGAGAGAGGTGGAGAGATAAATAAAGAGAGAGAGATGGTAATTAAGAGGAGGGGAAAGAGGATAGAGGGAAGTATCAACAAAGGAAGAGGCGAAGTGGAAGGTTGAATGAGATAGAGAGTTGGGGGTAATTAGGGGGTAGGAGGAGAGGGGAGAGGGAAAGTATCAACAAAGGGAAAGAAGGAGAGATGAGGAGAAAGGTGAAAAGAGAGACATTGAGTAATTAGGGGGAGGGGGAGAGGGGAGATGTGTGTGAGAGATAGGATTATTAGGGGGAAAGAGAATGAGAGAGAGAGTAATTAGGGGAAGGGGTAGAGGGGGGAGAGGGGAAGAGAGGCAAGTATCAAGAAAGGCAGAGGAGAGATGCAGAGAGAAGTGAAGAGAGAGATATAGAGAGGGTAATCAGGGGGGAAAGGATATATATATATATATATATATATATATATATATATATATATATATATATATATATATATATATATATATATATATATATAGAGAGAGAGAGAGAGAGAGAGAGAGAGAGAGAGAGAGAGAGAGAGAGAGAGAGAGAGAGAGAGAGAGAGAGAGAGAGAGAGAGAGAGAGAGAGAGAGAGAGAGAGAGAGAGAGGTTATTAGGGGGCAGGAGGAGAGGGGGAGGGGAAACTATAAAAAACAAGAGAGAGGGAGAGATGGGGAGAGAGGTTCAAAGAGAGAGGTCCAGAGGGGAGGTAATGAGAGAGAGTCTGAGAGAGAGAGGAGGGGTAAGTATACACAAAGGAAGAGAGGGTAGATATGGGGGGAGATCCCCTTAATTACCCTCTCTCTCTATCTCTTTGTTGATACTTCCCTCTCCCCCCTCCCCCTTCTCCTAATTACCCTCTCTATCTCTCTCTTTAGCTCTCTCCACATCTCTCCTTCTCTCCCTTTGTTGATACTTTCTCCCTCCCTCTTCTCCCATCCACTAATTACCCCAAACTCTCTCTCCCATTCTCTCTTTCCCCCAATTACCCCCCTCTCTCTCTCTCACCTCTCACCTCTCTCCCCATATTCCTTTATAGATACTTCCCTCTGCCCCCTCTCCCCCTCATCCCTCATTATTCTCTCTCTCTCTCTATATATATCTCTTCATCCTTCTCCCCATCCCTCCTCTCTCTTTGTTGATACTTCCCCTGTCCCCCTATCCTCCTACCCCATAATTACCCCCAACTCTCTCTCTCTCTCTAGAGAGAGAGACAAGTCTATATTTTAGGTGAGAGAGAGAGACAAAGAGAGTGATGAAGAGGTAGAAATATAAGTGTAGATCTTGAGAGAGATATATGGAATAAGGGATTCAACAAGAGTTAGAGAGATAGGTCTAGAGAGAGATGTATAAATATGGTTAAAAAGAGAGGGAGGGAGCATTAGACGAGTGGATTGATAGATTTAGATCATAAGAGTGAGAGGTAGAGAAAACAACAAAGAAAGATGTTCATGGTTTACCAAAATTTATTGCAATCCTTAGAAAAATTCCTAATTTTTAAAATTATTAATTACTCATTTAATGCTTCAATTATTTTGAGAAGATTGTTACAAAGAAAAATCATGAAAGAGGGAATTCATATGCAAAAGTTGTGATAATGTTTCAAAAACGAAGGATAAATTTAAATTGATTATATATTTTTTAATATATAATATATAAAAACTACCTATTCCATAGCCTAGAGCTCTGAATCATCTTTCCGACGCTTGTAAAAAATAAAAATTTCAATAAGAAACATAAAAGTTATACCCATTTTACTAAAATGTGTTTTTGCAAACTTTTCAAAATGGATATCCGTTTTGGTTTCCATAAAACATGACATCACAATAATGATGTCAGGAAACAAATATCTGTTTTTTCTGATATAATTTTTCTCTCCATTTTTCCCCCAAGTTTGCTTTGGGATTTGGCATGGATTTGCCAAACTTGGAAAGTGAACACAAAAAACATGTTTACAACTTTTCCTTGGTTTTCCAGATTTTGCCCATGTGGCTGCCAACTTTTTTTTAACCCAAATCGATGAAATGAAAATATTTTTTATAGAGAAATTGTCAGCTTTCTACCAATATAAATTTTATGTTATTTTGAATTAAGAAATAATTATTATTGATTTTTTACATTGATTATGTCTAAAGTCCTGATTGATAGGTTGATTGAAAAACATCTATAACTTTAACATGGTTAAACATTTTTCAAATCCAAAAAATGATGCACATTCTATGCTTTGTCTATTATAGGAATAAAAAAAATTTGAATTTCATGGATTTTTGACCAAGTTATGGTTCGTAGAAAAACTCGTTTTTTTATTTTTAAAAAGTTCTAATAAAAAATTTGCAATTAATTATTTACTTGCCAAAAATTACAAAAAAAAATATAACACATCCGGACGTGTGCTCTCTACTTATATTGAAAATTTGAAAAAAAAAAATGTTTTGTTTGTACTTATGTTCCGCAGACATAGACCTGCTTTTTATTTTTTCCTTGAAATTTTAGTACTACTGCATTGAAATATCAATTTTCACCAAATAGATTTAGATTTTTCCAAAAAAGAAACTAGTAGCTTAGAAAGTAGGTTCATTTTTCTACAAGTTTTGTTTTTACATATTTTCCAAATTATGTTAATAACATATTCAAATTTTTATGTCAAGTTGCCTAACTTTGATTTCCTAAATTTTCATTGCCACTTAAGGGCCTAGTTTGGACCCCCATGATCTTGCACACACCCACAACTAATATGATATAATAGTTCACATAATCTAAAAAACCTATAACCAATAATGTGACCATGTAACAAATATACCAATACACTCTTAATGAAAAACCTAATAAGTTTCGTCATTACAACAATATGAACACACACAAACACTTTTTGAATGAACATGGACATAACAATGTCATAGTACAAACAAAAAATAAGATCTACCTTGTCACTAAATTTTACAAATTTGAATCGATTGAGTGGATTTATCATTATGTCAACAACTTGTTCATTTGTGGAACAATATTGAAGATAGACAACACTGTGGGTTGTATGCTCCTAAATGTAATGATGATAAATTTTGAATATGTTTGGTGTAGGTACATGATAAACTAGATTCTTAACCATCGTGAAAACACTTTGATTGTCACAAAGATTATGTGTTGGTTCATGTTGATCTAAGTGAAGATCATAGAGAACTTGATGTAACCAAACAAATTCACAAGTTGCACTATATGTTGCTTTTGTAGATGGTAGTTCAATAGTGTTTTGTAGTTTTCTTTACCAACAAATAGCTTCATAACCAAGTGAGAACACATATCCAATACTCAATTGACAATAATCAATGGAACTTGCCCAATCTGAATCTGTATAAATGTTCAAGTGAAAGTCATATGTGTTGATACGATGTACCAAAGTTAGGGGTACCTTTGATATATTTCAAAACTTGTTTTGTTGCAAGCAAGTGTTCTGTCTTTGTATTGGAGATGAATTGAGATAGCTAGCTAATTTCAAAACATAGGTCTGGCTTGGTAGTAGTAAGATAGATCAAACTACTAACCAATTGTTTTTAAATGGTCTCATCAACTTGAGAGGAATCTAAATGGGTTGACAACTTTAACCTAACTTCCATAGGTGTAGCAAGAGGATTACAATAAAGCATTTGAAACTTCTCCAAAAGTGTTTTGGCATACTTGTCTTGAGAAATGAAAACCGTACAATTGTCCTACCAAAATTCTACACCCAAACAATAATGGAGCACAACATCTATCATTTCAAATGCAAAACAAAGATCATGCTTGAATTTTTGGAGAAACTGAGATCCACTACATGTGATGACTAGGTCATTCAAATATATAATGAGAATAACAATGTCCTCATTATAAAGTTGTACATAGCGATTACGATTTGAAGGACTTCCGCTAAATCCAAAATTTCTAAGATGAGTGTCAATATTAAATTACCAAGCTCTAGGAGCTTTCTTTAATCCATACAAGGACTTGATTAACCTACAAATAAGATGCTCCTTCCCAACTACTTGAAACCCTTGTAGTTGGACCATGTAGAATTCTTCATTTAAGTCACCATTCAAGATTGCAATTTTGACATCCTTTTATTATAATGGCCACCCAAACTAAGCTACAAGAGAAGAAATAAGAGAGAGGCATACCGTTTTGGTTGTAGAGGCAAATGTCTCCTCATGGTTTATGCCTTCTTGTTGAGCATATCCTTTGGCACCAAGTCGAGCTTTGAACTTGTCAATGGACCCATCTAATTTGTATTTTTCCTTGTACACCCATTTTCAACCAATGGGCTTCTTTCCACGAGGCGATTTACACTACTTACATGTGTTGTTCTTTGTTAAATCATCAAATTCCGCATTCATGGAAGTTTCCCATTCTAGTTTACAAAAGGCTTCTTCAAATCGGGTTGGTTCAAACTCCTATGAGATTAAGGAAAAATTGGAAATATTATATAACTTTGGCTTTCCCTTTTGTAGCTTGTCACGTTCAAGCATCTCTTTGTTTATCTTCTTTCACATTCTTAATGGTCTTATGAAACCACTTTAGACGAGATTTGGGTATCTATTGTTGATTGTCAAAAGGTTGACTTGGAGAATAATTCACTATATCGCAAAGGATATTTTGCATACACCAATATGGTCTATCCTCTTTCTTGTCATCTTTAGACTTTGAATGTCACCTACTTGATGAATTATCATTTGTACTTACAAACTCTTTCTTGATAAGAAATTCACTGTCTGGAACCTGAATTGGGTTACCATCATCTGCAAAGTAAGGTGTCTTTTCCTGAGCAATTACATCTATATTAACAATTAATATTTTAGTATTTGCATTAGTTAAGTGACATGCTTTTGATTTTTCACTATAGCCAACAAAATGAAATTCTAACTTTTGCATCTAGTTTATGTATATTGTTTTGTTTAACTTGTTTAGAAGCAATACAACCAAAAATAAGAAAATATCAATAGTAGGCTTATGACCACTCTAGACTTCTTTAGGAGTAGTATTTTGCATAGACTTACAAGAGCATCAATTGAGAATGTGTACAACAGTTTGTATTGTTTTTGGTCTAGTAACGGTATGATGCATTCTTACTATGCATCATACACTGAGCCATTTCAACAATTGTCCTATTTTTACATTCGACCACTTCTTTTGGCTGTAGAGTGTATGGTGTGCTATACTATTGATGGATTCCCTCTTGCTTTCAAAATTTGGTGAATACCATTGAGGTAAATTCTGCACCATTGTCTAAACTCAGTTTTCATATTCCTGCTTATTTGTTTTTCAACCAAAGATTTAAACATCTTGAGAAACGAAAAGATTCATATTTCTATTTCATGAAATGCATCCACATTTTTCTTGAATAATCATATGCAATTAGTAATAAATATCTAGCTTCACATATGGATGTAGTTCTAGCAGAACCCTATTTATCCATGTGAACAAGATCTATTAGATCTTGTTCTCTTCGAGATTGCTCCTTTGCAAAAGGAAATCGACTTTGCTTTCCTAGTTGACAACCTTCACATTCATGTTGTTGATTATGTATTGTAGGAAGACCATGGACCATACTATCCTTGGTTAACTTAGCTAGATATTGATAATTTAGATGACCATATCTCTTATGCCAAAGTACATCACTATGATCTTTTTCTGCTAAGGCATATGAGTTGGATGTACCTATGTCCACAAGTTTGTACAAACCATTTTAACCAATTCCAAGGGCTATCAAATTGTTGTTGTCGATGTTAGTGACTTCACATCTATTACTCTTAAAACTTACTAAGAGATTTGGATTCTTAGCAGTTTCATTGATAGATAACAGGTTCTTATCCATATATGATCCATATCTCACATATTTGAAAGTGTATGTAGCATTAATATTTAATGTTACACATACATCACCATGTTCTTGAAAAAATTATGTGGCACCATGTTGTTGAACAAAGTATGTGGTACATATCTCACATATTTGAACAAACTGGAAAATAAGCATACCATTTTTTTCGACATGTGTAGTGTCTTGATTCTCCTGAGTCAAAGTACCACTCCATGGAATTATGCAAACCTTCTTTTTATGTGATGAATTTAAACTCCTCATTGCTTCCATTAGGCTCTTCGGTAGCAACATTAGCTTCTTTTCTAGGTTGAATATTGTAACACATTGCCAAAGAACCTCAGAGGATCCAACCTAACTAACTCAACTAAGAAGAGGTTTTTTCCAACCTAACTAGCTCCACTAAGAAGAGATTTTTTTTTGAAACATCATAAAGTGTATTCTAATGCAATATTTAATTCGAGATAACATTATGAACTCAAATACACAAGTAGAAAGAAAGGAAACCAAACCATCCTCTAAGGTTCCTTAATGTTGCTACTTAACAACTCAAATAATCATAAAAGAAATCTATATAACATAATCACCAAATTATCCATTTATTATGAGATGAGTATTAACAAGGAAGTTACTATATTATGAAAGATTCATTTTCATTTAATTTCACTATAATAAGAAACTAATTGCATTCATTTAATCTTTAAGTCTAAGTTCATTTTAGGACCCAAATCCAAATGTTCCTATAATTCTTTTGAACAATAAATGACCAACACATGCTTAATCCAAACTATACAATTACATCATTACCAACTAGCTATCATAAATCCTACCATCATTTCACATAGATTACATCATAATTACATTATTGTTTACATCACCCACCTTGTAGGCATGTCCAAAATTAAAATTACATTTAATAACCAAATAACATAGCAATAATATAAAGAATATATGAATATATATCTAATCTACATAGCGAATAATATCCAAGAGAAGCATCTTGAGTGAGAAGCAAAGCCAACCATGCAACGAATAAGTCCAAAACACTCGATGAAAGTAGGCAACTACCACCCGACCATATGGAACCTGGAGACTCACCCCCTATGCTAGGAGATAAACATATGGACCACATTCACACAAGAAAGGGGTAAATGAATACATGGTGACTACCTACATCCATAAGATAATACAACAAGAAGCAAGGAACACCAAGATGCAGAACATAACAAGGTCAACTCCAAAGGACTTACAAATCAAAACACAAGAGTACGAAACTAGTGCTCACAAGGGAAGAAAGTCATCACATAGCTTGGTATGGGTTGTCCTAGTAGATATCCATAGACCCCGACCCCCATACTGAGTTATCTTGGTAGTCCCTCTTAACCCTCGACCCCCATACAAGACTCATGTGGAACCAACATACCTTTCATGAAGATGAGGTAGTTGATATTGCCATTCCAGACCTTCCAAATCTCATCCCGAGCCTAAATAAGCACTCCAGGCCATGAGGGGAATTTCCATTATCTTGATTAATGTGAAATTCTACCCAAATCCATATGTTCATTAATTAAGGTTATCACTTATTAGAAAAACTCTCCTAATGGGTTGTCCTGACAATCACTTAGGATCCCAACCCCATGGAGAACCACTCTCCCATATGAAACTATGCCTACCTAAATCCAAAATAAAACATAATATGAAACATGGATCATCATAAAATGAATATTATAATATGATTCAATTGGGTCTCTCAACAAAGATCTAAAATAACATTACATCCATAAAGAATCATTACCAATATCTCAACAATGGAGCTCAATCCAACAAAGGAATATAATGAGATAACACCAAAATATATTTAAGCCACCATGGACATCCATAAAGAAATCCAATACAACAATCTGATCATAATCTTATTGACAAACATGACCTAAAACCAAAACTCAGCCTCTGGGAGACACCCAAAACCCAAAATCCCTAAAATGATTCAAACCCCAACACTTGTGAACTTTCAAGCCTGATTTGTGACCTATTAAGCCTAAATTTCATCTTTGTAAGCCTTAATTGCACCTTTGTAGGCCAGTTTTGTGCCCTTGTGCAAAAACTAGGGTTTTTAGAAAACCCAAACTTTAACCAATCAATAGGCATAAAAGTGATTCAATTTCAAAATATAATCAAGACCCATTTGAGAAGTATGAGTATAATATCCATAAAATCATTTAAATAGGAAAAATAGAAACATAAATATGGTACAATAATTCAGTTTCCAAAACTGCTTGTTTAAAACTATGCAATGGTGAAGGGAAAATCACTTTTTCATTCAATCGAACAAATAGACATACAAAATCATTTTCAGAATTGAATATAGCATTAACATACACATAAAAAACCTTTTCAATAATTACTTTCATTTTTATTTCAAATAAACAAGAGAAAAGCGTAGAAATCCTACCTCAAATAGAAGCAATTGGGTATGAAATTGAAGAAGACAAAGTTGCAGAAAACTCCAGCCAAAGAAATCCAACTCCCAATCAACTCTTGCAATCCAAAAGCCTTCCAAAATCCAATCCAATACATTTCCTCAATCCTCAAATCCTCCCTGACAAATCACCTCAAAGACCTAATTCAAATCCTCCACAAAAACTCTCCAAAATTTCTAGCCAATACCCTTTGAAATTTACAGCCCATTTCCTCTGCGAAAAAAAATCTCTTCCAAAACAAAAACAATAAAAAAACCTCTCAACCATCTCATGGGAAAAACCAACTCCCAACTCCCAAAATGATTAATTAAAATTAATAAACCTTAACTCCCACACAACCAATAAAAACTCAAGAAATAATAATACATAAAACACTATTCCAAAGTTTAGTTGGTGGAATTAGGGTTTCCCACCAAACACAAATTCAAAATACAAAAAATACAATTGCAAATATAAATAAACTTCCTTAAAAATAGCGACCACAAGAAATGCATCCAAAAATATTAATAAAAAGGGAAATAATATATTGTACACATAAGTATAAGATCCTACAAAATATATACATATAATATTAATAACAATACCAACCATATGATTAATATCTATAAATAACAATTAATACAAAGGACAAGGACAAATAATCACTTGCACATAGACATACATACACAACTAGGGTTATCAGATATCACCTTGATGACATTCTGATTAGGTAAACACATGACTAGGATCATTGCCCTTATGTAGAGCAAAGGTTATAGATTAGGTCAATTGGGGCAAATATGCTATCTCCCACAACTACCATTGAGATTATTTAGGCACACTCAGACCTATGAAACCAGGTGGAGTTGATGCCCCGTACCTGCAACCCTACATCACAAATGCACACATATACAAATATAATATATACAATATGTACACCCACATTGATGAAGGGGAATTGTGACATCATATGTCTCTCCTAAGAGAGGGTGATAAGACATCATCCCCTCGCACCACAATCAAGAACAAACACATAATATATGAATCAATATCTCAATACACTTCAACTATCATGATCAATCACATCTCATAATCTAACTAAATCCATTAGTACATGGGTTAACAACCATAAAATAATATGCATCACCTAACATAACTTATTCATAACGAAACATAATCATAATCCATTATAACATGAATATTATCATGGCATATATCTAACTCTAACATCATAATAGAGTCTAATAAAGATAAACCATCATAGAATGTAGCATTACCAAAACCACATATAAAACCAAAGAAATCATCATGAGTCCATCCAAAAAAAATTAATGTCTAAACATAGAAGGGGTATCGCACATAAAAATAACTTCAATAATTATCCAGAATGTAGAATCAAAATCATCAAAGTAATCATAATGAATATACCAATATCAAAGTGAATATGAATATAAATAATGAAATGAGAAGTAAGGAGCATCAAGAACATGAACAAATCCATAAGTATCTATCACATCCTATCATAAAGGATGAATCAGGGAGAGGTACTACAAATATTTTGGGGGTTATGCCAGCAAATATTGCCATGATGTCCATATTTTTCACAAATGTAACAAACCACACTTGGTTAAAATGATTTACTTGTTATATCTTATAGACTTCTGATAGAGCTTCAACTCTTCAACTCCTAAATACCATTACATTCTGCTGTTTTCCACAGCCTCTTACAGCTCTATGGAGCTGAACTCAATAGGAAGTAAGTAGTAGTTTGCATTACATTCTATTTATAATCATAGTGAGGGAATTAATATTGATATCTTATTCTACATAGTAGTTGTGAAGATAAGGTAACAATAAATAAAAGAGAAATATTTAGAATGTTGATTGGGAAAGACATCTAGAATGCAATGGAAGCTTTTTCTTTAAAAGGTTGACAATTTCCTAATATTTAGTAATTGAAATTATATCTACCAACAACCAAGCCGCTTCGAATGAAAGAGATGATAGTACATGCTAGTGTGAACATCATCTATAACAATAGGTTCTAGATCTACAAATACAATCCGAGGAACATGTTTGCTACAAAAGCGTATTGACAACATCATCTCCTTTGATGAACTAATCGCTAGGCATCAACTCGCCATTCCTTATCACTCCCTACGCCACGATAATATTTCTCCAACTTGATTCACTTATTAGTAAAATAAACTCATTGTGAAGCACTAATCTAGTTCCTACAACAACTCCATAGAATATACACCTTATCTTAGGAATCCACATGTTATGCTTATATCCCACTCTGATACAAAATTAAATTTGAGAGAACATAAAATCATATGTAATATAATTTGATTAAATGTCATACATATTTATAGGATCCACACATCATAATTAAGCGGAAACAAATTCTCTAAATATATGAGTTGTTTGTAATAAATCAACAAATGTAAAATTAACATAATATAATAGTTCACATAATTTAATAAATCTACAATTGAATATGTGAATGTGTAAGAAATATACCAACACATAAGAATAATTTTGAACTCACAATTTTATTACGTTGAAGGCGTATTACACTCACATAATAGATGCAAAAATATGTGTTAATAAAAACTAGAAGCATTAAATTTGACGTGTCTGTAACACTTAAATGCATAAAAAAACAAAAAAATATTTTATTTATTTTCTCCTCTCAATTACCACTCACTTTGAGTTTAACTATTAATCAATTTTATCTATCTCCATCATATTAATATCACCAATCTAATATTCTAATAATAATATAAAGATACGATAATATAATAAAAAATAATAATTTTAATGTTTTTCTTGCTATTTATTTTCTCATCTAATTCTATCTATCTCCATCATATTAATAGTTAACTTTGTTAATTTTGTCAATAAAAAATTATAATAATAATATAAAGATATGATAATATAATAATAAGAATTAATTTTAATAAAAAAAAATGTTGACAAGTTTTGGATGCAGAAATATGTGTTAATACAAATTAGAAGCATTAAATTTGGCTTGTGACACTTAAATGCATAAAAAATTAACAAATATTTTATTTATTTTCTCCTCTCAACTACCACTTACTCAAGTTTAACTATTAATCAATTATATCTATCTTTATCATACTAATAGTCAACTTTGTCAATATGATATTATAATAATAATATAAAAATATGAAAATATATTAATAATTAATATATTTTATTTTTTTAATTAATAATAATATAATATAATAATAAAATAATAAAAGAATAATAATATCATCATAAAGATTATTATTCTTACTATTATATTATTATTAATATTAGTATTATATTATCGATTGAAAAAATATTAGTGTTATATTATTATATAATTCTTGTTATTACATTGGTTTTATTATTATACTATTCTTATTATTATACTAATAATATTAAATTATTATATGATTAAAAAGTAATTTGAAACAAAAATATGCTAAAAATAAAAGATTTTTATAAAAAAAATAAATTCAAAAATATGAATTAAAATTGAAAGGACTTTTATAATATCTTAGAAACATATGAAGGCAGATATCAAAACAAAGTGAACATTAACCTAATTGAAATTTTAAATCTATCCCTAATTATAAGTTAACTTTAACAACGATCATACGTGAACAATAACTTTTTTTTTTCTTTGATCGGTAATTGGCCGAAGCCTGAATAGCTTTTGACTGGAGCTATGAACCAGTGGGGACACAGTAGGGGGCCCCATCCCCATTACATATCTTTGAATTATTATTATTATTCTGTTTGATTAGATTGACTCCAAGACCTTCCCCATCCTATGGAAGGCCAAGAGTCACAACTTAGAATTCCACTTCAGATGTCCCTATTGGGAATTGAACTTGGGTCTCCACAGTGAGAACCCAGTGTTTTAACCAGTTAAGCTCAACCCCTTGTTGGCAATATAGCATTATAACAGACATTGAGAAGATTGTTGATGATTATGGATATAACTGATTAAGGATGTTTACTGTCTTGATATTATTATTTTTTCATTGATGTCAAGAAATTTATTTTCTAACTCAGTATGATGTTGCCATATCTTGAGAAGTATGATTTGAAGAATATAAAGATGTCGGTAAAAGACACAGAAAGAATATGACGAATAAGGGGATGAATAAGGTATTCAATGGGCAACTATTACCGAGTCAGACAATGATGAGATCATGATGTTTAGATTGTTTTAACATCATACAGATGTTGTAAATTGTAAAGGTTAATACTATACTATGTTTTCAAGCAAAGAATCTAGTCAGTAAACCCTAAGGTTATCGCTATCGATTAATGAAGGCGGAATGTCTACCGAGTGAAGTTTAGTATTTACCGAGTTGTAACCGAGCTATAACAGAATGCAATAAATGGTTACATGCGTTATTTAATGAAGGAAGCTGATGAGCTGGAATTGATTGAATGATTGGTATGTCGTAAATATAGTTTGTTAATGAATCTATGACAAAGGAAAGTCGGCATAAAGATCTACAGCGTAGATTGAACCGCAATACCCTGGCATAAGTTCCAAGAAATATATGCAAGTTCCTAGGCGGGGTAAAACGTTTTCAGATCGAAAGATGCATTGAACCTGGACAAGATTGAAGATCTGATGGCTATGATTGATCATGGGAAATGTGATCAAGGAGATTAAGCGGTTAGCTAATTTTTTATAAATAGGGAACTATTGATAAACAATGTATGTGGGCAAGTGTATGCACATGGATGCTACATAGTGATTACCAAGCACAGAAGCTTGAAGACCTATTTGAATAACAGAGTATAGAAGCCCAGCAGATGGACAAGATTAGTTCTATGTCTATATTGTATTGAACAAATAAGAATCTTCTTTAGCATTTTAGATGTGAAGTTGCAGATAGATTTTTATTACTGTTATTTTTTGAAAGTGACAGAAAATCTCTTAACCGAGTGGACTTAACAGTCTTATTTGTAAAACCCTCTAGCAAGGTGACATTCTGATTGAGTGTTTGAAATCCTTTAACAAGGTCACTTCTAACAAGGTGAAAATCCTAACAGATCTGAGGGAAATCCCTTAATCGGGTCACATCTAGCAATGTGTTTGTAATCTTTAACAGGATTTGCTTTTAACCGAGCATACTCTAGAAGAGTATATTTCTTAGTGGGTCCGAAATCCCACAGTGGTTTTTCCCTATTTGGGTTTCCACATTAAATCCGGTGTTATGAGGTTTATGATGTTTCTATGCTTTTGAGTTTGCATGTTTTACAGTTATTGTTATATTACTAAATTATATGTTTTTTTTTTTTGATCGATAAGAGGCCGAGGCCAAAATTTTTTATTAATTATTTTGAAATTTACATTCCTCCACTCGTGCAGGCACCGGTAGGAAAGAGTGGAGACGAGAAAACCTCTGGCCTTGCCCGGGACCATAGTCCAGCTAGTCCTAACTTAATACAAAAATTCCAAATTTAGATACAACACCACCCTGGGCCAGGGTGATTAGGAGGGGTGTTTCTATTTTACCCCTCCCTTACAAGCCCTAGTTTACAAATTTAAGGTTTTGAATTTTAGAAATCATTTGTCCCTTCAACTCCTCCTGCATGGCTCTAAAGATATTCTTCGATTGTAAATACTATCCTTTAATAGCTCAAAAAATACCTTTTTGGCCTGCATGGTTAGTAATTAAAACACTAGGCAGATATGTTAGTATCGATCAATCCTTTATCATAAATGAAATTTTAACTGTCCATCTAGAGAGATTCTTTAGTAAATTATTCTGTGAAACCTATCCTCACAAAATATGCATAAGAGATGTAAAACTCGAAACTAAGTGATTAGCCAAGACTTCATTAGATAAGGGATCTCCAGCTTACCAACTCTTGTTAATGCTCCTAGATGTGCTCCTTGAGAAGGATGAGATCCAGGCTACAATAACAATAATAGGTAAGTGGGATTCAGTCATTCTCCCTTCCCTATCCCCATTATTTCTAGCAAAGAGGATGACAGAGTATGATTACACCCTACAGTATATAAATTTCTGTCCAGACCCCGAGTTCTGCATGTTAGCTTCCCTTAAACCATAATCTTAAGATATGACAGGCTAGTAGTGCTAGAAATACTCACATAGATACACATTCTAAAATATATATCATCAGAGTAAGTAAATACTAGTAAATGCATATGATCGAGTGCTTTGCTAATGTCTGAAGTAAATGTACAATTTACTGGGTATGCAGAGCAAAATTCTACAATATGACTATATATACATTTGACTTAAAGAATCAATGTACACTACTATATTGCCTCATTCAATGTTAACTATAGGTAAAATCCTATTTTACTAGATTTGGTAAACAACTTTAAAAAACTAGAATAATCAAACATTTTAGTGGAGAAATTATCTCCTGCCAAAGGGACCCTGATCTATTATCCGGAGTGATACCCTATTAAGACTGAAGATAAGAATGTAAGAATGCGAAGGCTGCAAACTAAGAGAGGGAAAGAACAACAAATTTTCCTCACTTAATGTAAATATAGTTATATAGGTTGATGTTTAAGAATAATCTTGAAAGATAACCAAGAGTATATATATATATATATATATATATATATATATATAAGAATATATATATTTATATATATATATAAATACGTATACATATGTTTATATGTGTACCTATGTATATATATATGAATATGCCAATATATGATTTTATGACTATAAATGAGTATAAATATGTTTATATATATATATATATACATATATATATATACATATACATATATATATATACATATATATATATATACATATATATACATATATATACATATATATATATATACATATATATACATATATATACATATATGTATATATACATATATATACATATATATATATATATATATATATATATATATATATATATATATATATATATATATATATATATGAAAATATGTTTGTATATATATGGGTATATATATATATATATGGGTATATATATATATATGGGTATATATATATATATATATATATATATATATATATATATATATATATAGAGGTATGAAGATATGTATGTGTATATATCTATAGAACGAGATTGTGCTAATGAGGGCCTTAGGATGACTACTGGAAACTGAGACTACCATTACTCGTATCAAAGCACAAAAACCCTTATAAAAGCAGCCTCAAAGCATAATTGACACTTCCCCCCTTTTAGCCTAGAAACATAAGAAAGACTCAGGAAAGTAGATTTCTTTCAGAAAAAAACAGAGATTAAAAGATCCATATTTTGCCTTTATATAAACACCTACTTTATAGTACTTATGGATAAGTAGCTTCATGTCTTCGTAAATCAAAAAATAGCCAAGGTAAAAAACCATCTCAAGTCTAAATGGAAAGTTTGAAAGATTATCTATGCAACATTCCTTTTCAAAAAATGATAAAAAGGTTGTTAAGCGTAATGTCTCTGAGTATTCTTTAACTTCTTAAAACAAAAAAGATTATATCTGATAACGTGACCTCATCCTTAAAGAATGCCATTCCAGGGGCCTTTATCCTTTCCTGCTCGGCTTGTGGGGAGGATGAGGCCCGAAGCCCTCTGGTGCTTCTGCTGAGAGGGCAACAGGGGAATGACGGAGAGGCATGTGATCAGGGATGACTGTGATATTTTCCGCCTCCAGATAATTCTGCAACCACTTCTCCCGTGGGGGTTTCTTGACTTGGAGAATCCAAGAGAGAAATAGGAAATTCCTACTTCTGACAGAGCGTTGAGCTTCGAAAGCCATTGGGTCTTCAATAAACAGAATAGGGAAGCGAGGAACTTGGTTATTTTTCTTGATTAGGACATCATAGTCCCGTGGCTTGGGAGTTGTGAGTTCTTCATCTATATTAACCATAACCCATTCCAATTCACCAAGAATGTCTTTAATGAAGACCTTTTTACATAATTTCGCCACCGTATCCCTATCCCTCTCAAAATGCATTTCCAGGGCTAGAAACATTGCGGCAATATCTGAGTTGGCTCTAGTTCGATCCTCGTTCATAATGAAATCCCTCCCAAGAAATTTCATTACCACTCCAGAAATCAAAGGGTTCTATTGGACAAGAATACCTCTCAGCCTTTCATCCTTAATCTCATTGATGAAGGCCATTTGACGTTTCAACCCCAAAAGTCTGAGCGTCATATCCATTGTTGCTTAGCAGGAAGAAACTTAGCATTCCAAAATAGGACTCGCACTCTTAAAGCTGAATAATGAGCAATTACTAAATAGTAAATATCAAACATGGAGTGTGAATTTCAAGGCGTAAGATCATTAATATTAACCTTGTAGCCATCAAGCATAGGGTACCTCAACTGTCCCATCACTACGGAGACATAAACTCAACTTTCACAATTAGCTGTCAAAAGGCATTGATCGAGAAAGGAAGCTGATGTGTAATGTCCAACAATAATGTTTCATATGGCCATTGAAGCTCTCCAGCTAAAGGGGTTCGGACAATGGAAAATATAGCTACAGATACCTAGAAAGGCTTAAATCTTAGAGGAAGACTATCCTTACATCAATAATGTTAGCTTTATATCCATGCCACATATACTTAGATGAGATGTGAAATCATGTTTATAAACCTATACTTATTTAATGTAAGGATTAGTCTTCTTCTAATCCTCAAGCTTATCTAGGCATGACATCGTGGCAATAACTAAATTTAGGTATAGCCCAGAAAGAAGGGAAAATGATACCAATTACATCACAAAGTATCCGTATGATTTGGAGCCTATCTGAGTGAGGTTAAAGGAGAAATTCCTAGAGGATTAATTAAATAATTGAATATTTAAACAATGGCTCTGAGGGTCTTGAATAAGCGGTTTGAAGGATTTGAGCAATTAGGGATGACTCTAAATCTAAAGATAGACTTGCTGGGATCCGAACCTATCTTAGACATAAATAAGTTTGAAATATATGTTTATATATATATAAGTTTATATCTTAATAAATATGAATATATATATATATATATATAACTTATACATGAAAATATATTTATATATATATGTGAATATATATATATATATATAAATATATCTATCTTCAAGGATAGGTATATATATATATATATAGATATATATATATACATATATATATATAGATATATATATATACATACATATATATATATATATATATATATATGTACATACATATACATATATATATATATATATATGTATATGTATGTATATATATATATATATATATATATATATATATATATATATATATATATATATATAAGAAGAAATATATGTGTGAATGTATGTAGATACATACATTCGTGCATGCATACATCCATACATACATACATATAATTGTATATATATATATCTATATATATGTATTTATGTATGAGTGTGTGTATGTATTTGTATCTATGTATATACACACACACACGTATATATCTAAACATGTATATATATACTATATATATTCATACATCCATATATATATATTAGAGAAAGTTTTGAGGTCGTCCCAAATCTCTTTATAGATCTGAATATGGAAATGAAAACTATCTAGATATGCCTAGATATGTCTATAAAATTAATGATTATCTGAACTGCAAGGTTCAAGGGATGGTATGAATATGGAGCTAAACCGAGGTGACTAAGATCCAGACACACGGATGTGAGGGAATGAAGACAGATCTTGTCTTAGGTTGGCATAGACATGAACTTTATGCCATCAGCCCCCATGTTGGCAAGCTCATCTGCCCTTTTATTACCTTCCCTATAGATGTGATTAACTGTAAACCTATCAAAACTTTTGCATAGGTCCATAGCCTTTGATAGCAAGGTATTAAGTTTCCAATTGGGCATGCTACCTTTTCTTAGAGCATTGACAACTATAGCCGAATCTCCCTCAATATCTAAGCATTTAGCTTCAAGTTTCCTGCATAAAAGCAAGCCTTCCACTAGGGCCAACAATTCTACCCAGTTGTTTGTATTGATGCCAGCCGAAGAGGCAAGGGATGCTACTTCCTTACCTTCCTAGTTATGAACAACGCATCCTATCCCCGCTTGCCCTGGGTTGCCCCGGGCAGCCCCATCAAAGTTTAACTTCAGCCACCCTTCACCAGGGGGTTGCCATCTGCATGTTGCTCTAGATCAGAGGCTGGCTGGAGGGCCTTCTCCTACAAAGGGAGGAAAGGACAAGCCCTTCCATAATTTTTTAAGCCTTTCATCCCAATAAGATATAGAAGCATTTTTAAGTGAACCTGAGGTGAGTCTATTGTTCACAAGCTCAGTGACAGTTGACTCTATCTTATTGATGATTCTTAGGACATCTAGTTTTTCATTCTTAAAGATGTGCCTATTTCTTTCTTTCTAAAGTTCCCACATTATGGATGATGGGAGAGCTCTCCATAAACCTTCAAAGAGACAACCACGCCTAAGGAGAGGCCAAGCCATAAGCATCCCTAAGATGGTGTTGGGGAAGGCTGCAGACCATTCAAGTTTATTGGTGAACTAGGTCCAACATTGATGAGAAAAGGGACAGTTAAGGAGTATATGATTGGTATCCTCCTCCTCTGCTTCACATAGGGGACATCTACTAGGACCCTCATAGCCCATACACTTAAATTTGTCCGCAGTGAGGAGTTTGCTTTGGATTGCTAGCCAGGAAGAAATGCATGCCTTAGGCAGACAATTTCTATCCCAGTAGAGATGCAATGGAAGTTCTATCTTAGGTCTTAAAACTGCTTTGGATATGTGAGAGTACCCATCCTTGGAATTGTATTCTCCTTTTAAGGAGCCTTCCCAAACGAGATTGTCCTCATCATGACTTAGGACAAAGTTCCTAGAATTGAGAATTGACAAAAGTTTATGCTTGTCCCTCTCCGAGATGGCATCATCATCCCTTTCGATCCACTACCAACCAACCCCTTCCTTTGAAGGGGAGAGATAACTTTTTAACAGGGGGCCTCTTTTTGCTTCAAGAAGGGCCCAGGTAATCCCAAAGTCATGGATGTTTTCAATGCCTTTATACCCTCCCCAAGAATTTGACCAGAAGAGGGCTTTGTCCCCAAACCCCAGGTTCCAAGTTAACCTATCCGAGATGATCTTCCTACAATCAAGCATAAAATTCCAAAGGCATGAACCTTTGGGAGGGTTGGGCTCCCTGAAGATTTGGGTTAGATCATCTCCATTAAGGTACTTGAGGTTAAGTAATCTTGCCCATTTGAGGTGTGGAAATCTGAATAATCTCCAAACCAGCTTTGCCCCCAACACTCTACCTTGATCTCAAAGGTTTTTGATGCCAATACCACCGTCCTCTTTGGGTGTACATATCTTGTCCTAGGAAATGAGTGAGATTTTGTGGTTGCTATCAGTTCCTTGCCAAAAGAAAGTTCTAAGATGCTTATTGATCTCAGCAAGTTTGGAAGAAGACAACCATTGAAGGGAAAGCTAGAAAATGGGCATAGCTGATAAGACTGATCTAACCAAGGTGGCCCTACCAGCCGAGGAGAGCCATTTCCTTTTCCATGTGCTAATTCTAGACTTGATCTTATCCACTAAGTTGTCCCATAAATTGGAGGGTCTCCTACCTCTGTCAAGGGGAATGCCTAGATATTTGCAAGGAAGGGATCCTATACTAATTTCCAAAACTTTGCAGATTTCTTTTCCTAAAAGGGGGTCTATGTTGAACAAAAAGATGACAAATTTAGCTAGATTAACCTCTTGACCCGAGGCTATCATGTAGGAATTGAGAATGTCTTTAAAGGCACGAGCCTCCCCCTTGTCACCTTGCCCAAAAAGCATTGTGTCGTCAACGAATTGCTAGTGGGTGAAGGAGGGGAGGCCACTAGTGATGGGAATACCATGGATCTTCCCCTTCTCTTTGGCCATTGAAATAGATCTGCCTAGGGCTTCAGCCATAATAATAAAAAGGAAGGGAGACATAGGATCACCCTGCCTGAGCCCCCTCAAACTACTAAAGAAGCCTTCCGGGGAGCCATTAACTAGAACCAAGAATCTAGGGGTGGATATGCATTTGAAGATAAGATTGATCCAGGTTTTGGAAAAGCCAAAGGCCTCCAAGCATTTGCAGAGGAAGCACCAATCAACTTTATCACAAGCTTTACTTATGTCCAATTTGATTAGCATGCTTGGTGATTTGTTAAGCTGAACTGAGTGAATGGCTTCCTAGGCAATAATCACCCCATCATAGATTGATCTATCCATTACGAAGCCAGTTTGTTCCTCGCTAATAATTAAGGGAAGGAGATTTTGGAGTCTGGCTGCTAAGATTTTAGTTAAAAGTTTATATAGAGTGTTGCAGAGAGCAATTGGTCTGAAGTCATTGAAGCTCTCTGGGTTTTCTTTTTTTGGGATGAGGGCGAGGAAGGTATTATTGACTTCTTTAATAATCTTTCCCGAATTCCTTACCCCCTCCAAGGCCTCCGTGATTTCTGTTCCCATAAAACCCCAACATTTTTGAAAAAAGCTAGTGGGGAAGCCATCTGAGCCCGGAGCTTTATTTGGATTCATCTTGAAGAGGGCATATTTAACCTCCTCCACTAAGAATTTCTTTAAAAGGGTTTGGTTGTGGTCATTGGTAATAAGTTTCAGGATATTCCTAATGATATCGAGTTGGCCCTTAAGGTTGGAGCCTTCAAGATTGTTTAAGATATTCTCATAGAACTTAACTGCTTCAGATGCAACCTTATTTGGTTCAGACAGAATGGATCCTTGGCTATTCATGATCTTATAAATTTGGTTGACCCCTCTCCTTTCCTTGGTGCTATTGTGGAAGAACTTGGTGTTCCGGTCCCCATCATTCAACCAAGTCTCCTTGGATTTTTGTTTCCAGAAAATCTCTTCGTAGGATAGTATCTTTTCATACTCTGAGAGTAGGGCCTTCTCCTTAAGGAAAAGATGCTCATCCATCCCCTTCTCAAGTATCTTAGTGTTAACCATATTGAGATCATTCTTTATTAGGGTTTTTTTGTCAAAGATGTTACCAAAATTGGTCCTATTCCACTCTAAGAGCTTCCTTTTTATAAGCTTTAACTTACTAGCAACAATAAACATCTTCGAACCTGAGAAAATGGAGCTACTCCACCATTTCTCTAGTAAGTTTAGAAAGTTGTCATCTCTAAACCACATATTCTCAAATTTGAAGGGGCATTTTTTAGGGGCATTGTCGGATGATAAGTTTAATTGGAGTGGGAAATGGTCTGATCCAGATAAAGGGAGAGGCTCGACCTTCAAGGAGTAATTTAGCTCTGAGAGCCCTCCATGGATAAAGAACCTATCAAGTTTCTCTGCTATATTACAGAAACCAGATCTTCTATTGTTCCAGGTAAAGGCATTCACTGCCATCTGGATTTCCAGCAGGGAATTCCTATTGATCCAGAGATTGAAATCTACAGCTGAAGGGGGAAGCTTGCTACTTCCTCCTCTCTTATCTGATGCTTTAGTGATGGCATTGAAATCTCCACCAATGATACTAAGGTCATTTGGGAAGCTTTTAAGAAAGGTCTCAAGTTCCTTCCACACCTTCACCTTATCCTTGTTCTGGATGGGGCCATAAACGTTAATTAGTTTGAATCTAAGGTTATTTTTGTAGCTTACTAGCTCTCCTCCTATCCAATTCTGCTGAATCTCTAATGGTGTGAATGAAAGGGTTCTAGAATCCCAAATGATAGCTAAGCCCCCTAAAGCACCTATGGCCGGGGAATGTTTTAGTTGTCTAACCCCTAGTTTTTGCTCAAAGAGGGAAATCTCAAATGCGTTCATTTTTGTTTCTTGAATTAACATTAAGTCAAGTTTAGAATCAGAGATACAACGCTTTAAGATGCATTGTTTGTTAGGGGCATTCAATCCCCTAACATTCCATGTTATGATTTTCATGGCTCTGTGGGGAGGAACTTCCCCTCCCCTACATTAAAAAGAGTAGATATTTTGGATTAACCTCTAGCCTCTCCATCCTTCAGTCTTAATTCAGCAAGGGATCTTCTGCCCCTTCTTTTACTAAATTTAGCACAATCCGGAGAGTCTTTGCTTTTAACAGAACAGAGAATGCCAAGGGTGTTAGGTTGCTGATTTTCCAAGTTCTCTAAGGCTATGAAGAGTTCATCTGTTTCTAAGTTAACTCTAGTAATATTTACTAGATTATTAACGAGGAAATCCCTTTGTCTTTCCAATTCCTCATCGTCACAGATTTCATCAACCAATTGATCCATGAGGTCGTTTACTACTTCTTCCCCTATATAATTGGCAATGATGTCCACTTCCTTAGACACTTGGTCACTCTCAGAAACTATAGTTGTAACAGGGTTAGCCCATGGCGAAGAAGGGCAAGCCTCCTCCCCTAGAGGGGTCTTAAGATTTGAGACTAGGGAGAATTGTTGATACTGCCGAGAAGCCTTTTCTAGATCTTGGGGAGAATTATCCTTTTCTTTTGATAGCGATAGGGTGATGAGATTCCGCAGAGGGGAAGTTTTTGAGGAGTTCACTCTCTCTAGTGGGGTAAGAGAGCAGAATGGTAACATATTTGTCATACCAGGTTGTTCTTTCTGGGGGAGCCCCTCACAAATTTCCCCTTCTTCCAAGTTACCAACCCCGAGAGAGGTCTAGGGGGGATAACAGAGGGAAGTGGTTGGGGCGGAGAACATAGGGTCTTGATTGGGGATCTCTGATGACACAGAGTTGAGGCAGGGTGATTAGTGCTAGAATTATTAAAACCCTTAATGGAGAAACCCCCTCCATCCACAAATCTGATTGGAGCTATTCTCGACTCAGAGATTGATTTAGGGAAAGTGTTTTTAAAGGGAGTCTTCCTTGGTCTTTCAATTTCGAAAGGACCGTTGTAGAAGGGTAATTCAAAGGATAAACATAGATTATCATAACATAGTGTTACTGGTTCGATGTTTTTAATGTTCATATTCATGTTAACAATCAGAAGATGGTTAAAGAAGCTTAAGGCTGACTTTTTAACTCCTACAAATTTACCTATTTTGTTCCCTAAAATTCTTAAAAAATCATTGTTTCGTAATTCAACCAGAATTTTTTCGAGTGATATAGCTCTATTGACCATGCATGAATTTAATTGCGAAGGATGAAAGAGGGTTTTCCATCGCCAATAGTCAAACCCTAAGCCCATGAACTCTGATAAACCCTTATTTAGCAATGAATTTCTTAAATTTTGATTACTGCATTGAATAGCTAAGAACTGATCAAGAAGGATGTCAATTTTTACCTGGTTATTGAGAGAAGACACCACCCAGTTAGCAATTTGTTCAGTCGGGATCCCCCAACCTTTCCATCGTGCAAAAAAAATTCTATCATTGCAATGCATTTGATACATGTCCACTATTTGGGAATCAATATCAATGATTATCCCATTGGGGCTGGCATTGGGTGATTTGCCAGCGGACATTTTAGTAACGGAAGCGGAGGGCTTGTTTGTCCGGTTAGGTTTTACAGAACCTTCCTTCCACCCAAGGTTGGGATTTCGTTTAAGACAATTTGATTGCACTTCTACCTTGTTATTTCGACACCTTACCAACTGCCAATTTCGATCCCTACCTTGGATCGAAGGAAGGGGAGCCCTAGTTGGATCAACCAGTGAGTATTTTGTTTTTGCAAAGAAAGCTTCTTGCTTGATGATTCGAGATTTTACTCTGCTCAGTTCGTTTGCCCTAGCATCACTAGCCAGAACTGCAAAATGATTTCCATAGCCTTGATAAACACCTCACAGTGGAAAGGGATGTTCGCAGAGAGAAAAAAACTTGATTATGCTTTTCGCACGCAGAGCCATCTCAATTTCTTCCGACAAAATAATGATCTTATTACTAAAGTATATGTTATCGAGGTTGAATCTGATGTTTTTATGGAAGATTAAGTTTGTATGATTCACCCCCCCCTCTCATCTTGTTGGCTATTGGATCTGTACTTACATTAAGTATCAGAACTGTCACCCCTTGGACTACGTAAACAATAACTTTAATTGAATCACATAATAAAAATTAAAAGTCAATAAAAAATAATTATCAATGTTTAATTTTAAAAATAATTATTAAAATATAATTATTAATACCATCTTATATAATTAATAGGGGAAAAAAATGGCAACATGGGGGAAGCTAGCCCAATGATGACCAAGGTGGAATGGTAGACATGATCGACATGTGGATCTGGGTAGAAGGATCAATGACGATAATGTGTCTGCATGGAAGTCGTCAAACTAGGTTTGGGAGGAACATAAGAGTTTTGGACCTGAAAAACTCTTTAGAAGCAAGGGGAATTTTGTTGCACGGTAGGCTCCTAGAGGTTGCAGGGGTTTGTAAAGACCTAAATTAGGATACAAAAGATTGCTCGATATACCAGAGACAAACACCAAGATTGTCTTTGTAAAAGAATGGAGGATGGAGAAAACTCAGAACACAAAAGATACTAGCAAGGTATGCATTCAAATTGCTAAAAATAGATTAGTTTCTCTCTCTTCAGATACACTGAAATGGAATGAAACGGTCAATTGTATCAAAGAAACAACATTTTTTATTAAGTGGGTAGGGGAATGGTCGACTTATTGCTGCATTAGGAAATGGTGTGATGAAACCTAGGGTTTTAAATGTGAAATGAAAACCCTACCCATTGGTTTTTATTTAGTCATAGATGAAAATGCTAAGTTGAAAACCTAGGTTTTTAATAATGGGTCATTCTTCATGGGAGGCATAGGGTTTTCTTATTAAGGATCAAGAACCAAACTTTAACCCAATCACTACCACCATTGATGAAGTTCTAGTTTGGTTAAGACTATATAATTTGCCTAGGGAGAATTGGGATCTAGAAACCCCCAAAAAGATAGGGAATAAATTAGGAAATTTCATTAAAGCAAACCAAGCTATAGAGATAAGACTTCAATATGTATGTAATAATATGCATTAATTGGAAGCCTATCCCTCCTCTACCCAAAGTGGTGGAAATAAGGAAAAAAATTGGGTATTGGTGCCAATTAATTGAAGTTGAAAAGGTTGTAAAATATTGAAAACAATGCAAAGTGGTAGGGCAATTCAGTTACAGCTAAAAGGTTGAAAAATAGAATTTTTGAGGTAAAAAAAAGAGGAGTTTAATTAACAAAAGAAAATGATATTAATAAAGAGGTGGTTAGGTTTTTTCGAGGACTTACTTATGAAGGATGGATCAAGGGATGGATCTTTGGTTGATGATAAGCTGGAAGTAGTGCCTAATCTCATTACAGAACAACAAAACTCACTCCTGCAAAAACAAATTTTGTTGGAGGAAGTAAAAAGGGTAATTTTGTCTATGGAAGGGGATAAAGCTCCTGAACCAAATGATTTTCCAACATTATTCTTTCAAACCTTTTGGGATGTTATTGCCACATAATTGTGGGAGGTGGTGGAGGAATCCAGGTTGAAGCATACATATCAAGGGACTTTAATAACACTCTAATCGCTCTAATTCCAAAAAAAGAGCAAGTACAAACCTTTGATGACTTTAGACTAATCTCACTATGCAACATAAAATATAAGGTCATAGAAAAGGTGATGAATTAGAGAATGAAAATAATCTTAAAAGGCATAATATCTCAAGAACATAGTGGATTTGTTCCACAAAGATCAATTGTTGAAGGAATCATTATTGTGTTAGGTCCCCGAGACAACTGAGAGGGGGGAGGGGTGAATCAATTGTCTAATAAATTCAAACCAAAAACTTATTAAAACTTAATGCTTAATACCGGTAAACCAGTTAAGTATGCCGGTAGACAGTGTTAACAGTAAATTGTTATACCAGTAAGAATTAATGCATGAAACATAAACACAAAGTCATCCACAACACATGACACCAATATTTGTATGTGGAAACCCTGTAAGGGGAAAAACCACGATGGGAAACCTTACCCACAATCAGATGATACTACTGCAGATAGTAAGTGTACAAAGAGGGGTCTGCACATGCAGAAAGGCCAATAGCCTAGAGCTCACTGCTCAATCACAAATGGGAGTCACACTGACTACAGTTGGATGGTTAAATCCAATAAGAATGTACTGTACAAAATCGCATCTTCATATGCTGAATTCAGTACCGGTGTAATGCTGATATGCTTCTACAAAAACCTAACTTCACCTTTAGATGATGTCTTCGTGTATACCTCTACTTGATCTCGCATATATCTTCACTCAAATCTTTTTCACATTCCACACTTGATCTTACAAATAAGATCTTACATTTATACCATACCCTAAGACCAATTTTAGTAGGTCGGCTCTACAAGATATTACGATAAAACATTTTACAAATAATATAATATCTGATGCAATAACCGATAAAACATGTTAGCTTAATGCATTTACAACAATAATAAATCATCTCCATAGCGTGCCATGCTGATCTGGAAAAGATAAACCTACCGGTGTAACCCTAGATAACCTAGACCTATTTGCCGGTAAAAGCAAATATGCAAATAAGAATATATCAATGATTATTACTTCAAAATAAAGTGTCCACATGATGTCTTCGACATTACCAAGTGTCTTCCATGTCATTCCAAGTACCGGTGAACAATATATCCTGCCGGTGAACCATATACCAGTAACTGTTGCACAGTTTACTGTTTGCCGGTGAATGTTGCTGGATCTCCAAAGTAGGTGTATTTAGTAGGTGTTGACATCAATGACAAAACCATACCAAAATACCAACATATTGCCTATGAAGCAATTCACACTATTAGAAAGGCCAAGTAGATGGAATGATGATCAAAATTGATATAAGGAAAGCATACGATCAAGTGGATAGGAAGTTATTTCTTTTAGTTATGGAGAGATTTAGATTCTATAAAGAATGAATTGCATGAGTGAAGAGCTACATCACAACTCCTAGAATCTTAATCTTAGTGAATGACAACCCACAAGGTTTTTTTCAATCTACTAGAGGATTGAGACAAGGGGACCCCCTCTCCCCTTTCCTCTTCACCAATTTGGTAGAAATTTTAGGGAGATCCATCTCCAAAATGAGGCAAGAGGGAAAATGACAAGGGGTGAAAATCGCACTTGGTATGGAGGCCACCACTCATCAATAATTTGTTGATGATAATTTTCTTTTTGGGCTGGAATATTTGAGGGATGCTAGATGCATGCAAAAAACTCTAGATAATTACTATTGTTTTGTAGTAGAAGGTGAATTGGCATAAGTCAAAAATCCTATTTTTTAACACAAACTTGAATAGATATAGAGAAATCCCAAGAATCTTGGAAATTAAATCAAGGAAACTTCCAAGAAGGTTCTTAGACATCCCAATTTTCCTAGATTCTTGCAAATTGAATGTGTGGAACAAGATAGTTCATAGCTATATGGGGAATCTAGAGGGTTGGAAGAGTAAGTAGTTGATGATGGTGGGGCACCTTATCATGCTTGAGATTGTTGTTTCTTCCATACCAATCTTCTCTATGATGTGTTTGAAATTTCCAACTGAGATTTTGAAAATGATTGAACAATTAATGAGGAAGTTTTTGTTGGATATTGTTTGTCATTTTTGATGCTAGGATATGTTGTTTTCATTGATGTCAACATATTCTTGTATATTGTTCCGGTGATTGAAGATTGGGAAGATCTTATGATCCGGTCTGTAGTGTTGATTTGTTGATCAATGTTTGGCAGATCTCACTATATTCCGGTGTGATGAGATCTTATGATGAGTTTTTGGGATATTGCTAGGGATGGTCTTGTGTATCTTCATTTTAGATGGCTCATGATTTTGTGCTCTGCAAGTTATCTTTCTTCATGACAGTTGCTGATTGGTTGTGTTCTTAAGCTTTCAGACGTTGACCGATGAAGATTTGATAAGTGGTGTTGGTGCAGTTATTCCTGATGATTCTAACATGCTTGCTAGTGTTTCTTAGTCATGTCCTATTTATTTTGATGATCCGCATTGATTATTGTGCAATTTTTTGGTGGTTTCTATCAATCGGTGATGATTTTCGTGTTATGCGGTTTTCCTGGTGGTGTAGTGTGTTGCAGTTGATCTTGGTGTGATTTTCGGTGGTGTTGTGCGTTTGGGAATTTGAATTAGAACCATGTTATGCTATCTAAATAATTACATTGGTCCGGTGGTCGATCTTTGTATCGTGTGTTGTAATTTTGTAATTGAGGTTTGAGGGTTTAGTCGACCTTGTTATCAAGGTTGATGATTTGTATATATAGGTGATATATTCATGTAATTTAGGTGTTGATGTAGCGTGTGCATTATCAGAGATAGGTTTATGTGTGAACAAGTGATTCATCCTTCAGTGTTGTGATTGAGGAGAGATTAGTGTTGCAGAGCATACATTTATGCTTAACCGGAATTGTAATCAGACATTTGGAGATGTTATTCTTTCAGTTCATTTCTTCCAAATTGTAGTGTGAATCTTGTTGTAAGTCAACGAGACTTCCTTGAGGGTTGTAGCATTCCGAGCCATTATCTTTTGAGTAGTGAGCTCTAGGTAGTGTGCTTGAATGCATGTGCATTCCCAATTGTAATATGTTCACATACTATTGTAGAGTATCATCTTATTGTGGGTAGGTTCCCACCGCGGTTTTTCCCTTAACCGTGTTTTCCACGTAAAAATCTTGGTGTTGTGTGTTGTGCTTTCAATTTGCTTATCTATGTTATTACTGCAGTTTATCAGATCTGTGTTTTGTGATTAGGTTTGATGTTCCGGTGAAGACTGATTCACCCCCCCCTCAATCTTCCTTCTTGGCTGCTGCAAACAATTGGTATTAGATTAAGGTCCTTTGGTAGAAGCTTAATCACTTGAGGAGATCCAGGATGGAAACTCAAGGTGTTATCTTTAAGAAGGACAATTTGATATTTGATATATGCTATATGGAAGGACCAGATGGAAGTACACCTGAAATGTCTTGGTGAAGATTACTAGAAGATTACAAAGAATGCCTACACTGTTCCTCCCAGTGGACCGACTACTCTTGATGAGATCAAGGAAGGTGAACATAATATTAGAGAAAAGGAAGCATTGTTTAGTGCCTCGATTGATTCTGAGATGACAAATGTGTTGGGACTTCAGACCGCACATGAAATTTGGGTAAAGCTTGAGATTCTGTATGAAGGTGATAAACATGTGAAGGTTGCTAAGTTGCAGAGTTTAAATAAAAATATGAGATGTTAAAGATGGGAGATGGTGAGAACATACATTCTTACATGGATAAGGTGAATGATCTTGTCCTAAGTATCAAATGTGCCAGTGGAACCATTGAGGAAGATGAAATTGTTGCTAAGGTGTTGAGATCTTTGTCTCCTACTTATAAACATAAGGTTGTTGTTATTGATGAGATCCAGAGTGTAACTACAGTAACAAGAGATATGCTACTTGGAAAGCTTGTTGCATTTGAGCTGAGTGAGTTTGGAGAATCATATGGAAAGTCTGAGACTGCATTTAGAGCATCTGCATTTCTATCCGGTAAGTAGAAATATGATCTCGATGAGTGCAGAATATCTAGATATGAGAGAGAGAGAGAGAGAGAGAGAGAGAGAGAGAGAGAGAGCTGGATGAACTTGGAGCACTAATTGCCCGGAGATTGCCTAAAGGTGCTGGTAAGTATGATGAAAATTTTCCTTTGAAATGTTTCTCTTGTAATAAGATATGACATTTTTGTTCTAGATTCCTGAAGAGAATGGCTAAATATGATAGACACGATAAGTTTGATAAGCATGATAGGAATGACAGATATGACAAGCATGAGAAGTATGATAAGCCGTAGAAGCCTAACTGGAAGTATAGAAATCAAAAGAACTTTTATTATGCCACTGATGAAGGTATTATAGATGAAGAATCAGAAGGAGATGAAATTATGTTCCTTGTCATTAAGGAAGATGGACCTATACATGTTGATTCCACTAGTTGTGTTATTGAGGAGAAAACTTTAGTTGCAAAAGTTGAGGAGAAAGATGGATGGGTAATTGATAGTGGTTGTTCACATCATATGACCAGGGATAAAAGAAAATTTGTGAGCATGGAAAGATATGATGGTGAAATAGTTAGATTTGGAGATGACAAAGCCTGTGTGATCTATGGGAGAGGTTCTATTTCTTTTGATGGTAAGCATAACATTGATGATGTCTTGTATGTTGAAGGTTTGAAGCATAATCTTTTGAGTGTTAGATAGATGGTTGCTAAAGGTTATGATCTATAATTCAAGGATGGAAAATGCAAGATCTTAAATGCCTTCGGTATAGAAATTGCATTTGGAACTAAGACTAAAGGTAACATTTTTCATTTGAATGTTGGTGAGAAAAGTTGTATGATTGCTCAGGTTGATAAAAGTTGGTTGTGGCATAGGAGAATGTGTCATGTAAATTTTGATTCAATGATCAAGATCAGTTCTACACAAGCTGTTAGAGATCTGCCTAAGATTGTTAAGCCTGCTAATCTGTTATGTAAGGAATGTCAATTGGGTAAGCAAACAAGGATTTATTTCAGAGGCAATTAATATACATCAGATGGACTGCTAGATATTGTGCATACTGACCTATGTGGACCTACAAATATTAGAAGTGTGCAAGGTGATAGATAGTTTATGCTACTAATTGATGCTTATTCTAGGATGATGCGGGTTGTCATTTTGAAGGAGAAATCATAAGCATTGGACAAATTCAAGATATTCAAAGAAAAGGTTGAGAATGAGTCTAGATTGAAGGTGAAGTATTTGAGATCTGATAGAGGTGGATAATTTTGTTTCAGTGAGTTCAATTCATTATGTAAGAAGCATGGGATTAGAAGACAATTATCTGCTCCTAGAACCCCTCAATAGAATGGAGTTGTTGAGAGGAAGAACAAAATTGTCTTGGATGCTGCAAGGACTATGCTGATTGAAGGGAATGTTCTAAAGGTCTACTGGAGAGAAGCTATTAGCACTCGTGTTTACACATTCAACAAAGTTCACATCAAAAGTGATACTGGTAAGATCCCTTATGAGCTTTGGTTTGGTCATGTTCCTACTGTGAGATATTTCAAATTATTTGGTAGCAAATGTTATATCAAGAGAGATGAGGATATAGGAAAGTTTGATGCTAGAAGTGATGAATTAATTTTCTTGGAATATTCTACAAAAAGCAAAGCCTATCGGTGCTACAACAAGAGACATAAAGATAATGGAGAGTGCAAATGTGAAGGTGGATGAGAACCTTGGAAAAGAGATCAAAGCATGTGGTTATGATGATGGACAACATATTATTTTAGCTCCTATTTAGATTGAAGAGCCTAAGCATAATTATTCGGTAGAGACAATTAACCCAGATGTTGTGGTTGTTGGTGAAGGCGTGCAAGAACCTTATAATAAGAACAATTAGAAGACTCCGAAGTATGTAAGACTGAATCATTTTGAAAATCAGATTATTGGTGATAAGAATAAAGGTGTAATGACTAGAAGAAGGTTAGTTGCTGAAGAAGTATGTTTATTTCTAAAGTGGAACCTAAAGATGTTGTTGAAGCCTATAAAGATGAAAATTGGATGAGAGCTATGGAAGAAGAACTAGATCAGATTGAAAAGAGTAATAGTTGGGAACTTGTGCCTAGGCCTAAGGATAAGAATGTTATTGGTACTAAATGGGTGTTTAGAAACAAATTGAATGAAGCCGAAGAAGTTGTCAGAAATAAAGCTAGACTAGTTTGCAAAGGACACTCTTAGAAAGAAGGAATTGATTATGAAGAGACTTTTTCTCTGGTTGCCAGATTTGAAGTTGTTAGACTGCTACTTATTTATGCTTCTTATAAAGATTTCAAGGTATATCAGATGGATGTAAAATCTTCCTTTTTGAATGGTGATCTTGAGGAAGAAGTTTACATTAAGCAACCTGATGGATTTTCACTGTCAGATGATGGAGACATGGTATGTAGATTGATGAAATCTCTCTATGGACTGAAATAAGCCCCTAGATCCTTGTATGACAGACTAGATAAATATTTGTCAAAATTGGGATTTAGTAAAGGTGATGCTGACAGTAATCTGTACTTTAAGATAGAAAATGATAACATCCTGATTGTTGAAGTCTTTGTTGATGATATTATCTTTGGAGTTGATGACAACTTGACTATGAAGTTTGTCAGTGATATGCAGAAAGAATTTGAGACGTCTATGATAGGAGAGATGAATTTTGTCTTAGGTTTGCATATTTCACAGACTGAAAAAGGTATATTCATATCTCAAACTAAGTATGTGAAAGAATTGTTGAAGAAGTTTGGGTTAGATGACTCCAAACCTGTTCGAACTCCTATGGTGACTAGTTTTAAATTGTCTAAAAATGATGAATTTCCTAAAGCTAATCAGAGTTTGTATAGATCTATGGTTGGTGGATTGCTATACCTTACTCATACTAGACCGGATATTATGCATGATGTGTGGATAGCTTCTAGATATCAAGCTGGTCCGAAAGAGAGTCATGTCACTATTGTGAAGAGGATATTGAGATACTTGAAGGGAACTATGGATTATGGTTTGTGGTATCTAAGGAATGATGATTTCATACTATGTGCCTACAATGATGCAGATTCGGTTGATGATGTTGATGACTAGAAGAGAACTATTGAAGGAGCATTATTTTTGGGTAAGAAGTTAGTTTCATGGGCTAGAAAGAAACAAGATTTAGTGTCCTTATCTACTGTTGAAGCTAAGTACATTGTTGCTGCTAGTAATTGCACTCAGGTAGTTTGGATGAAGCAAATGTTGAAGGATATCATATTTATCTATGATGAGCTTACTATTATATGTTGTGATAATTTCAGTGTTATTAACATGTTAAAGAATCCGGTGCAACATTCAAATACTAAGCACGTGTCAATAAAATATCACTACTTGAGAGAACAAGTTAGTGAAGAGAAGGTGAAGTTGGAGTATGTATTTACAAACGAACAAATCGCTGATATTTTCACTAAGCCTTTGCCTACAGATACATTTTTCTATTTGAGAGACAAGTTAAGGGTATCCACCCCTCCAAATGAGAACTAGATGCATTAAGTTGCAACAATCTGGTGGACTACACAATCTTATCTTTTTATCCAGATTGGTGAGTTGGTGTTGCTCCTCTACTGGAGTAGTCTGTTGTTTGGGGAGAGAGATTCATGTTTTATATTCTAAGGGGGAGAGTATGTTTGATTTTTTATTTTGATATCTTTGGCATTGTTGTCAAAGGGGGAGAGAGATCATGTGAAAAATTGTTTTATATGTCTTGATCTTAGGGGGAGTTTGTTCGAGATATTTTCTTTCTTTGCATTGATTATTTTTCACATTCATATATTGCTATCAATACCAAAGGGAGAGATTCTTGGAAATTATTGGTAATTGTTTCTACTAGGATATGTTGTTGTCATTGATGTCAACATATTCTTGTGTATTGTTCTGGTGATTGTAGATTGGAAAGATCTTATGATCTAGTTTGTAGTGTTGGTTTGTTGATCAATGTTTTGCAGAGCTCGGTATATTCCAGTGTGATGAGATCTTGTGCTGAGTTTTTGGGATATTGCTAGGGATGGTCTTGTGTATCTTCATTTCATATGGATTGTGATTTGGTGATCTGCAAGTTATCTTTCTTTGTGAGAGTTGTTGATTGGTTGTGTTCTTGAGCTTTCAGACGTTGACCGATGAAGATCTGGTAAGTGGTGTTGGTGTAGTTGCTCCTGATTATTCTAATATGCTTGCTGGTGTTTCTTAGTTATGTCATATTTTTTTTGATGATCCACATTAATCGTTGTGCAAATTTTTGGTGGTTTCTATCAACCAGTGATAATTTTCATGTTATGCGGCTTTCTTGGTTGTGTAGCGTGTTGCGGTTGATCTTGGCATGAATTCCAGTGGTGTTGCACATTTGGGAATTTGAATTAGGACCATGTTATGCTATGTAAATCATTATATTGGTCCGGTGGTCAATCTTTTTATCGTGTGTTGTAATTTTGTAATTGAGGGTTGAGGGTTTAGCCGACCTTGTTATTGTGTGGGGGAAAAAGCGAGACTAGGTCAACATACCCTAATCCTACTCTTTGACACACATTACGGAATACGAAAGAGCCTAGAGATATCGCACGATTGGCTACTTCTTTTGGTGAAAGAGAGAGCCATGGGATATCTATTAGGATTCCTATTCCCTTGTTGAAATTGTAAGATCAAGTAATGCAAGTTCAAACCCTAATCCCAAAATGCAAGTATGAACCAATAACAAGATTGCAGAATTGAGATTAAACAATGAACAACTGTAAATGTAAGGATAAAATAAGAATGCAGATATGTACCCAGAGTCAAAATCGGACTGAAAATATTCGGGACGGGGGTGCGGGCGCCACTGTCCTGAAAACTGCACCGGAAACCACTGTTCTGCACTCTGAAACACTGTCTGGAAACTGTCTGCAAACTGTCTGTCCGGAGGACCAGGGCGCCCAGCGCCTCTGTCCCAGGGACCAGGGCGCCCAACGCCCCTGTCCTGGCAGGACCAAGGCGCCCAGTGCCCCTGTCCCGGTCTCCTGCTCTGCAATTTCACACAGAGTGCTATTCCAACTTTCTCTCTCCGGATCTGTATCCTACGGCGTCGTCCGAATCCCGAAACCTGCAATAATATCTGAAAAGGGGGAGGGGTGGCTATATAGGGTTTTGCCTTAATCAAACCCCCGCTTCGGTGATTTCCACCTCCACGAATAGCCAAGTTGTTTTGTAAAATATATTGTGTGTGCAGACCTAGTGTGTGTGCAAGGTCCAAAAATGCAAGAAAGCAAACTAGAGCAACCTAGAAAGTAAACCCTAATTGCTTGTAAATGATAATGCAAATGCTCTAAATCAAGATGCAATGTGATCTAAAGCATGAATAAATGATGTATTGAAGATTATGCAAAGACATGAAAACAATACGAAATCATACCCAGCCCTCAAGGGAGGAGTACAAGCCAATCTTCAGTCGGTAATCTCCTATTTTTCTTCAATGTCTTCCAAGCCCTAAGTGGATGAATGAATTTGATAGATGCTTGATAGAATGATGTTGAATGTTGTTGAAGTCCTCAAAGATCTTCTCTTTCGCTGCATATGAAGTTCCTGAAAACAAAAATCGAATCCTTTCAAATGAGGAAAGAGAGCTTTTATGTATGAAACCCTAGGTCGTAAATTCGTATTTTGGCCGACCTAGAGATTGAATATCCCACCAATTTCTTGGGGTTAAGCTTTATTTTATGATTGGATCGCGCTCCTAAAATTTTGAGAAAAATGTCCGGGACCATGTGCACCGGGCGCCACGGTCCCGACAACTTTTCACCAAATTTTCAGGGCCATCGGATATGATGATTTTAGAGAGAATCCCGAAGTTACAGGTGATTTCGAGATGTTTTGACCCCGAAACCAAGCCCCCAAGTTCGGAATAGGACTTAATTAGGGTTTTTGATTAAGTGATGTATTGAAGGAATAAAATGCGAAGGGCGCGCTTTAGTGAAAGGGCCCAACTTTGTGATGTAGAGAATGATGAAATGGAACCTTAGACCTAATTAATTTGATTAATTAAGTGCTTAAGGAGAAATGCAATGCAGAATGCCAAATGCACTAAGGCGGGTGCTAAACTAGGTGTGAAATTGTACCACCCTAGCGAGTGCGTACAATTTACGATGCTACATTTAGCCCCCACTTTAGCGGTCATATGAGTACTACGTGCATATGCAAGCTAAATTATAGAAAAGTAAACATCATTTGAAAAAAGGATATATCCATAAGATGTCGGACGAAGCCCCCAGTGGTATCTACAGTACACAGTTAGGAACCGCACCCTACAAAACAAACGTTAGATCACAAAATCACCTAATGCTTACTAGGGAAAGTGATGAAATCTATGAGTAGCTATATGCCCCCCCCTGTTTCGACTTGCTTATTAGGGAGGTGAAACAGGGTAGCATGTTTACTTGCGACAAATTGTGTAAGAGAGTGTTGATGAGGGGTGTTCGCGAAATAGGCTTCATCAGAGCACTTTTTGGAACATCCCGAGAGTAGGAGAAGGAAAATACGATTCCAACGCAACAAACGGCTCAAAAATCGCATCTCCCAAACCCAAGTTATGATAAAATGAATGATAGAGGGAAATTAGGGTTTCAAAAAGTAAGAATAAACAAACAAGAGTATATACTTCGAAAGTGACACTTGTATTCGTCACTTTGTCGATTTCAGGATACTATTCAGTGTAGCGGAGCCCACCTAGCCATCATCATGCCTTCACGACAACCGGAGCGTCCTACGAGGATTGAGAGCCTGCGCCAAGCCGTGATCGACGACGAGCCACTGGACGAGGTGAGTTGACTGAACGTTTGACTTTTGATTTTTCACATGTTTGACTTTTTCGTGATCGTATGCGGGCCTCGAAGGCTGACCAGGGCCCACCCAGGGCGCCATGGTCCCTGAGGGGCGCCCTGGTCCCCCCAGGGCGCCATGGTCCCTGACAGGGGCGCCATGGTCCCTGAAAGGGCGCCATGGTCCCCATCAGGGCGCCATGGTCCCCAATCAGGGCCTGGCGAGAGGTTACAAGGCTAGCATACAATGTACAACAGTTTGCAATTGTGATTTTGATGATCGAGTACTGATTATCGTCATGTTTTCGTTTGCAGGGTCTCCCGTACATGAGAGAGCACACAGTGGGACATATTCTTCGCACTTTGCGAGATCAGATTCCACGGCTGACTCAGTCAGAGAGAGACACTCTATCTATTGTAGGATTGTGGTACGTGATTCTGATGCCGGCCATTCGATTTCATCCTGCGATGCTGATGGCCTTGATGGAGCGATGGGATCCTGACACATGTACTTTTCACCTTCCAGTAGGAGAGCTGACGGTCACACTTGAGGATGTCTACCGTATACTTCGTCTTCCTATCAGAGGAGTGACAGTTACATACACGACCGATCGGTCAGCGGAGGATCATCAGAGAGAGTAGGTGTATTGCATAGGGAGAGTCATGCCGAGCGAGATGAGAGGTCGCATCATGGTCAGCTGGCTCCTGCATCCTACAGGGGAGGTACCACTTCTGAGACGCCTTATGATAGCCATCAAAGCACTAGCCGTCTACCCTAATGGGCGAGGCACGCACATGCATGGGGGTCTCACATGGTGTATCAGAGCGATGGAGAGACATAGGAGAGTTTATGCATGGGGTCGGAGTATGCTTGCACATCTCTATCACGACCTTGAGGAGTATGTATTCGGACAGGGGTTCAGTTTGATGACATGCACACTTCTGCAGGTGTGGATTTTAGAGCACTTCACATGCACCAGGCCCAACGGCTTCCCACTGAGTACAGCGAGTGAGCGACCTAGGGTGTTTGCTTATCCACTTACCCGCGAGTGGAGATTTGGCGATTTGTTATATTGGAGAGTGATTGTTGACAGACTGATAGCCGAGATGATAGTGTGGAGACCTTACCTACTGATGCACAGATGGGATGGTATGGAGAGACAGTTAGCATGTCTATAGAAGAACCGCCTACTGCGAGGACGATATGCACACATCATAGTCCCTTTCTACTTTGACCGAGTACGGAGGCAGTTCGAACTAGAGCAGTGTGTTCCAGCCGATGTGCCCATCTATACTCGACACTCACGGGTCCTTCCCAGACCTGGAGCAGTAGCGAGACTGATGGTAGATGATATTGAGACGACAGACTTAGAGGGATCTGATCAGGATGTAGTCACCGACTATTCTGCAGAGCCTGGAGCACAGCGTAGATATGTTTCATGGTTCATGAGATCATATCCAGGTCCTATCTTTCCACCAGATCATCCGACAGGCTATCTAGGCCCATGGAGACATGGAGACTGAGACGAGGACGAGGGATCCAGGTCAGAGGAGCCAGAGGAGGGAGAGGGTCATGAGGAGGTGAGAGATCCTGATCCACCTACAGGCGATCAATCCAGTGATGAGGAGGAGGAGGATAGAGATGATGAGGAGGAGTCGGATGCAGCTCCCCACCATTCAGGAGACGATACCATAGATCTGGATCCACCTCTTATTCCCCAACAGGGGGAACAGGAGGCGATACGGAGACCTGTCACCAGTACCGTCCAGCCTACACCCATCATGGATAGAGTATGCGAGCGAGGGGAGCCTAGCAGTGCCCAGGCACAAATACTACCATATCATGATCCCTACTGGCACGAGGGAGATCCAATTATAGTAGGTTTATATTGATTGATTAATGTTTTGATGATATAGAATGGTACTAACAAAAATCTGTTCTACTGCCACAGCTAATGTGCAGGAATGGCGTTCCTTGATTCAGCAGGCAATGACAGACATTTCCATGATAGCACAGATCCCCAGTTCCTCACAGATTGCCTATAGGCCTCAGGGGAATGCGGGTCGGCATGAGGATTTGTTTTTCCCATTCTGAGTACAGGTAGATATATGGAGGGAGAGAGAGAGAGTCCTATCAGAGGACCTTCAGCAGGCGCGGCAGAGAGAGAGAGTCCTATCAGAGGACCTCCAGCAGGCGCGGCGAGATCTAGCAGCGGCTCAGACCGAGGCTACCACCTATCGCGCGATCCTTATGGATAGGGATCGTAGGAGTTCCTCTCGGAGTCACTCACGATCTGTATCATGCTACACACCCATGGGTCCACCTTCACGGCCAAATCAGGAGGGAGTGTCCAGTCGACACTCTCCAGCCACTAGCCCTAGGGATAGGAGATGATTTTATGATGTAAAAGAGAGGTCACATTTTGGATATACAGTGACCTGTTTTTGTATACGATCCACATATATATATGTATATATACATGCTTCTCTTTGTCTCAAATGTGTTATCTTTAATGCTTAAAACAATGTATATTTTGTTTTGATTAAATCTAATACATTTGGTAAATGTACATGTATGTTCATAATTTAATTTCCATGTGATTGACTTCTCAATGCTCCATGATTAAATTGATACATGTGTGACTTAATTAAAATGTTTAATCAAGTACTACATTGATGATAAGGAAGAAATATGCATTAAGCCTAAGAATCATATAACTAATGTGATTTAATTCTGAACTTAAACACAACATGATATGATTCTACTTAATACATAAAGACATTGTATAATATGCTAGCATAATGAGAAATGTAAACCTTTTACAATTTACATTAATGAATTCGAGACAAACTATAAAGTAAGGAGACACGCTTGTCAGGAACGAAGCAATATAGATTAAACAACATAACATTTAATTCTATTTTGCTTTAATTAAGAGATACTACCATATTATCCAATGTTGAAGAATTGAAAAAGAAGATAGATGAAGAATGAAGAATTAAGCATAATATCTACGCAAGTGCATAGCATTTATAGGTTCTTTAAGAGGCGTACCGTCTACATCCGCTATTTTGTAAGCACCTGATCCATAATCCTCAATAATGATGTATGGTCCAAGCCAATTAGGACTGAATTTTCCCTTTTCTGCAGGCAAGGCATTCACATTGCGCTGATTCTCATAAAGGACTAAGTCACCTACTGAGAAGGAACGTTGAATAACCTTGTCATTATAGCTTCGTTGTAGAGTTTTGTGATACGCTTGAATATGCTCAAGAGCGTTTATGCGCTGTTCATCAAGCATCTCAAGCTGTTGAAGTCGTTGTTCCCTATAAGAGTCATCATCTACTATACCTTTGAGAGAAACCCTAAGTGATGGAATCTCTAATTCTAAGGGCATAATAGCATCAACACCATAAACAAGATTATAAGGAGTAGTTCCCGTAGCAATTCGTACACTCGTTCGGTAGGCCCAAAGAGCATAGATCACCTAGTTACTCCAATCCTTACCATGCTTATTCACGGTTTTATGAAGAATTTGTTCAATTATCTTATTGGATGATTCGGCTTGGCCATTTGATTGAGGATAATATGGTGTAGAAAATCGATGTTTGATATGATACTTCTCAAGGAATTTCTTCACATCCTTGTTTTTAAACGATGTCCCATTATCTGAGATAATAGTGGAAGGTATCCCAAATCGAGAAATGATGTTTTCTAGAAGAAATTGACAAATCACTTCAGCAGTAGTAGAGCGAAGAGGAATAGCTTCTACCCTCTTCGTAAAGTAATCTATTGCAGTTATAATGAAGGTGTGTCCTTGAGATGAAGGAGGAGAAATTTTTCCAATAAGATCCAAACCCCATGCGGAGAAAGGCCAAGAAGCTACTTGAGAACGAAGTTCTTGGGCAGGAGCATGAATTAGATTATTGTGTTGTTGACATTGATGACATTTTTTAACAAATGAAAAGGAATCCTTCTGCATAGTTTGCCAATAGTATCCCATACGAAGCAACCTATGAACTAGGGATTTGCCCCCAAAATGCCCCCCACAGGCACCTGAATGTGCCTCTTCAAGAGCAACGGGGATTTCCGACTTGTTAAGACAACGAAGGAGAAGACCATCATAACCCCTTCGATAAAGGACATTAGAAAGGATGATATATCTAGCAGACAGCTTGCGGATTCTAGCCCTAGTGTTCCTATTAGCGGAATCAGGAAAGGTACCATCGGTCAAATATCTTACGATATGCGAGAACCATTCATCTGAGTCTACAAAGTCACAACATGTTATCAAGCTAGAATCATCTTCAATAGCCGGAGAAATAAGATTGTGAATAACGAAATTAAGATCGACCATAGGGTCCTCTAAAGATACTAGAGAAGCCACACATGCCATTGCATCCGCATGTCGATTATCTTTTCGAGGAACGGGTTCCATGGTATAAGAATCGAAATTTTGTAATAAAGAGATAGCAAGATCTTTATATTGTGATAATTTGTCTTGTTTTGCTTGATATATTCTTGTTACTTGTCTTATAATCAATTGTGAATCTCCATAGATATGTATGTGTTTTATATTCAGAGCTAAGGCTGCTTTTATTCCCACTATAAGAGCCTCATACTCAGCAATGTTATTGGTACACAGGAAATTTAGACGATTTGATAAAGGAATGGACTTCTTTGTAGGAGAAATCAGAACAACACCTGCCCCCGATCCCGTACGACACTTAGAGCCATCAAAGTATAACTCCCAAGTTTCATCTTTCTCTATAGAAAGAATGAAGTCATCAGGAAAGGACTCAGGGTTAGGGAAGGAGAAAGGCGAAGGGGCCTCAACTAAGTGATCGGTCAACGCTTGTCCTTTAATTGCTCTTTGGGAAACAAACTTAAGGTCAAATTCAGTTAACATCATAACCCACTTAGCTAGACGTCTTGATTAATCAGTTTTAGAGAAAAGATGCTTCAAAGGATCAAACTTAACCATGACATGGACTTCTGAATTTAAAAGATAATGTCTCAATTTCTGAGTCGCAAACACCACGGCCAAGCATTGTCTTTCTATCGCAGAATATCGGGTCTCATAATCGAGTAAGGTACGACTTATGTAATAAACCGGACATTCCTTACCATCTTTATCATGTTGTGCCAACAATGCTGCAAGAGCATGAGAGGAAGCAGCTGTATACAGAAGGAAGGGTTTAGAAGGTTCGGCAGGTTGAAGAATAGGAGGACTAGCCAAATACACTTTTAAATCTTCAAATGCTTGCTGACAATCCTCATTCCATTGAAAAGTGATATCCTTTTTAAGAAGTTGAGTAAAAGGAAAGGTATGATCCGCAAGTTGAGACACGAACCTACGAATAGCTTGAATCTTTCCTTGTAAGCTTTTAAGTTGAGACACATTTCGAGGAGGTGGCATGTTAACAATAGCATCTATTTTCTTAGTATCCACCTCAATCCCACGATGCGAAACTATGAACCCTAATAGTTTTCCACTATCCACACCAAAAACACATTTTCGGGGATTCAAGCGCATGTGATATTTACGAATTCTTTCAAAGATTTGATGAAGGACTTTAACATGATCCATGTGAAGAAAGGATTTGGCCAAATTATCATCAACATAATCCTCTAAAATCTTATGCATATAATCATGAAAGATAAGGGTCATCGCTCGTTGATAAGTTGCACCGGCGTTTTTAAGTCCAAAAGGCATCATTATCCAACAAAACGTACCCCAAGGAGTGGTGAAAGCAGTTTTGAATTGATCTTGAGGGTTTATGAAAATTTGATTATAGCCTGAAAAACCGTCCATGAAGGATAACAAGGCATGTCCTGCCGTAGAATCAACTATCATGTCAATGTTTGGAAGAGGGAAATCATCTTTTAAAGAAGCCTTATTTAGATCCCGAAAGTCGGTACACATCCTTATTTTGTTATCTGGTTTAGCCATAGCGACAATATTTGAAATCCATGGGGAATAGTCAATAGGGCGGATAAATCCAGCCTCCAATAGTTTTTCAATCTCAGCTTTAACAAGCAGAGCCACCTTAGGATTCATTTTTTGAATCTTTTGTTTCACGGGCTTAGCATCAGGAACTAAGACAATATTATGAGTAACGATCTTAGGATCTATACCAGGCATGTCAGAATATGCCCAAGCAAAGATCTCACGGAATTCATGCAATAGTTCTTCATATTGTTTCTATTCCTCTTCATCCAAACATTTCCCAATTTTAATAACTTTCTCTTTGTTGCAAGGATCCATCTTAACATCAGTGGTGTCACTTATGAGAAGATTACTTTGTTGAAGAGTATCCTTTAACTGAGGGAATTCTTTCACAATCTCATCATTATCAATCTCTTTTCCAAAATAAGCTTTGGTGTTCAAACAATAAGGGAGTCCCCTATTGTGATGATAACGAGGAAGAGTGTCATAAGCTCCCAAGAACTCAGCTAAAGCATCATCCGTAGGGAAGATATCCAAAGCATAGGCACACGAAGGATCCCCATCAATATACTCAGGATGTTGTATTGATAAAGATGTAGAGATAGCATTAACACTAATGCATGGTCTTTTAGAAGCTTTAGTACGTCTGCAGGGATTAAAGCCAAGTCCAAAGGCATAATTGTGAAAATTAGTCTCTAGAGGAACTCTTATCCCTTGTTCATGAGCACCACAACCTTTTCCATGATACCCATGCTTAGCAAAAATGTGAAAACCACGACCATAACGATCAGCCATTTCAGGAAGAGAAGGTGGTTTTTCATAAGACAAAGAATCAAACTCTTCATAATTATAGATGTGAGGAGAAGAAGTTTGAGAAGCAGTGACAAAATTATTACTCATAGATTCAGGTAAGGTTGATTGATTTTTAGTTTCTTCTTTCTTTTCAACTTTATGATTTTTAGCTTCTTCCTTCTTTTCAATTTTAATTTCTCTAGAAGGAACCTTATATTCACCTACAAAGGTAGGGTTAAAATCAAGAGATCCCCAATCATCCTCTGCAAGAACCTTCTCAGGATCAAAATCCTTTTTATGTGTAGTTTCAAGTCGAGAAGGATCCTCTTTAGGAGCTCTAGACTCATCCAAAGAATTTTGATCATCAAAGAGCGAAGACTCATCGATAGGTATCTTGTTTAAAGAGTCATCACTAGACGAGGATGGCTTAGAAGAACCTCCTTTGGAAGTAGATGTTTGTAGACAAGCTTGAAAATTAGTATCACCCATCAAAGTGTATGTCTTATTGTTATAAACAAATTTAACTTGTCTATGCAACGTAGGGGGGACAGCTTGCATGCTGTGAATCCAGGGCCTCCCTAATAACAAGTTATATGTTAAATTTCCCGACATAACATGGATAGGAGTAGGCAAAGTAATAGGTCCCACTGTGAGAGGTAAGGTGATGATACCTAATGAAGTCTTAGCCACATTGTCAAAGCCACGAATGGGACGAGAGTCAGGCTCCATAAGAGACGTATCCACATTCATCTTATGCAATAGATTAATGCTACACACATTAAGGCCAAAGCCATTATCTACTAGTGTTCGTCTTATAGCAGTGTCTTTCATGACAACCACAATCATCAAGGGATCATATTGTTGTTGAATTTCACTAGTAGGCAACTCATCTTGAGAAAACACAATTTGAGCTTTAGGATTCATCACAGAGTTAACAAAAGATGCTATATTACTAGACGTATTTGGTGGAGGAACATTCAAATCTTTCAAGGCATCTTGTAACATTCCATGATGAGCGGAAGAAGTTTGAATCAAATCCCAAAGGGATATCTTAGCAGGGGTAGCTTTAAGTTGTTCTATGAGATCATATTCCTTACCCATAACTTGTGAAATACGGGGAGCTTGAGGAAGAATTGGTTGAGGATTAGGAAGGGAAACTGGAATAACAGGAGGAGGATTAGGTTGCCTATTATTTCTATTATGATAAGTATGGGCAACCGCATGATAACTCTCTCTAGTTATTTGTTTAGCATAATTGTAAGGACTTATAGGTTTTCTTCCTTGTATAGTGATGATTGGTTTATTCGGGGTACGAAAGGAATCATGATCATACCTCCCTTGGACAGTAAGGAGGGGTGATTTAGGAATTTGAAAGGTAGGAGAAGGATAAGCACCTTGGACTTCAAAGAGAGGCTTATTATGTTCATTCAAGTTTATCATGTTAACCAATTTAGAGGTCTTGTTTTTGTTTATAGGTTTCGACAAAGCCACAAAGTCATCAAGAGCATCATCCAACAAAGCATGATCATATCGGTTAAAAGGTTTGTCTTTTGATTCAAAAGGAGACATCTCCTCATAGAGGGGATTATTAAAAACAACCATGTTACTAGATTCAAGGGAAGAGTTGATAGGAATGTATCCTTGAGAGGAATCATTCGACTTATCTTTCTCATCACACCTAAATGGCATAGTAACAAGGTTTATGAGTTTTTGGTAAAATGAAGGTTTAGCATCCTTAGGGTTTAAAAACTCAGCTAAAGCTTCATCTAATTCATCATGGCTATACTCATAATAATCATCAAAAGCATGAACATTTTGTAAATAAAAATCTGACATTTTGAAAAGATTGCATAAAATTTAAACACACAATGCAAAGAAACACACTCTTTTTTTTTTTCTTTTTCTCTTTTAATGAAAATGAAATGAAAACACACTAAATATAGATCTAGATCTAACAAATGTAATGCAAGAGGAAGCAATGATAGATTCACGTCAGGTTCACCAAAATGTGTGGGGGAAACAGCGAGACTAGGTCAACATACCCTAATCCTACTCTTTGACACACATTACGGAATACGAAAGAGCCTAGAGATATCGCACGATTGGCTACTTCTTTTGGTGAAAGAGAGAGCCACGGGATATCTATTAGGATTCCTATTCCCTTGTTGAAATTGTAAGATCAAGTAATGCAAGTTCAAACCCTAATCCCAAAATGCAAGTATGAACCAATAACAAGATTGCAGAATTGAGATTAAACAATGAACAGCTGTAAATGTAAGGATAAACTAAGAATGCAGATATGTACCCGGAGTCAAAATCGGACTGAAAATATTCGGGACGGGGGCGCAGGCGCCACTGTCCTAAAAACTGCACCGGAAACCACTGTTCTGCACTCTGAAACACTGTCTGGAAACTGTCTGCAAACTGTCTGTCCGGAGGACCAGGGCGCCCAGCGCCTCTGTCCCAGGGACCAGGGCGCCCAGCGCCTCTGTCCCAGGGACCAGGGCACCCAGCGCCCCTGTCCTGGCAGGACCAGGGCGCCCAGCGCCCCTGTCGCGGTCTCCTGCTCTGCAATTTCACACAGTGCTGTTCCAACTTTCTCTCTCCGGATCTATATCCTGCGGCGTCGTCCGAATCCCGAAACCTGCAATAATATCTGAAAAGGGGGAGGGGCGGCTATATAGGGTTTTGCCTTAGTCAAACCCTCGCTTTGGTGATTTCCACCTCCACGAATAGCCAAGTTGTTTTGTAAAATATATTGTGTGTGCAGACCTAGTGTGTGTGCAAGGTCCAAAAATGCAAGAAAGCAAACTAGAGCAACCTAGAAAGTAAACCCTAATTGCTTGTAAATGATAATGCAAATGCTCTAAATCAAGATGCAATGTGATCTAAAGCATGAATAAACGATGTATTGAAGCTTATGCAAAGACATGAAAACAATACGAAATCATACCCAACCCTCAAGGGAGGAGTACAAGCCAATCTTCAGTCGGTAATCTCCTATTGTTCTTCAATGTCTTCCAAGCCCTAAGTGGATGAATGAATTTGATAGATGCTTGATAGAATGATGTTGAATGTTGTTGAAGTCCTCAAAGATCTGCTCTTTCGCTACATATGAAGTTCCTGAAAACAAAAATCGGATCCTTTCAAATGAGGAAAGAGAGCTTTTATGTATGAAACCCTAGGTCGTAAATTCGTATTTTGGCCGACCTAGAGATTGAATATCCCGCCAATTTCTTGGGGTTAAGATTTATTTTATGATTGGATCGCGCTCCTAAAATTTCGAGAAAAATGTCCGGGACCATGTGCACCGGGCACCACGGTCCCGACAACTTTTCACCAAATTTTCAGGGCCGTCGGATATGATGATTTTAGAGAGAATCTCGAAGTTACAGGTGATTTCGAGATGTTTTGACCCCGAAACCAAGCCCCCAAGTTCGGAATAGGACTTAATTAGGGTTTTTGATTAAGTGATGTATTGAAGGAATAAAATGCGAAGGGCGCGCTTTAGTGAAAGGGCCCAACTTTGTGATGTAGAGAATGATGAAATGGAACCTTAGACCTAATTAATTTGATTAATTAAGTGCTTAAGGAGAAATGCAATGCAGAATGCCAAATGCACTAAGGCAGGTGCTAAACTAGGTGTGAAATTGTACCACCCTAGCGAGTGCGTACAATTTACGACGCTACAGTTATCAAGGTTGATGATTTGTATATATAGGTGATATATTCATGTAATTTAGGTGTTTATGTAGTGTCTGCATTATCAGAGAGAAGTTTATGTGTGAACAAGTGATTCATCCTTCAGTGTTGTGATTGAGGAGAGATTGGTGTTGCAAAGCAGACATATGTGCTTAATTGGAACTGTAATCAGGCATTTGGAGATGTTATTCTTTCAGTTCATTTTTTCTAAATTGTAGTCTGAATCTTGTTGTAAGTCAGTGAGACTTCCTTGAGGGTTGTATCCTCCCAGGCTATTATCTTTTGAGCAGTGAGCTCTAGGTAGTGTGCTTGAATGCATGTGCATTTCCCATTGTAATATTTTCACATACTACTGCAGAGTATCATCTTATTGTGGGTAGGTTCCCACCGTGGTTTTTCCCTTAACCGGGTTTTCCACGTCAAAATCTTGGTGTTGTGTGTTGTGCTTTCAATTTGCTTATCTTTGTTATTACTGCAATTTATCATATCTGTGTTTTATGATTAAGTCTGATGTTCCGGCGAAGACTGATTGACTGATTCACCCCCACTCCCCCTCTTAGCTTTCCTTATTGGTTGCTGCTAATAGTTTTCTTAGAATAGGAAACAAGAACAAGACAAAATCCCATCCTTGGCATGGGAGAAAGTATTTAGACCAAAATTGGTAGGGGGCAGGTATGAGGAATTGGAGTATTATGAATGAAGTGATGGGAGCAAAGATAGTGTGGGGTATGTATACTAACCCAAATTGGAAATAGATTAAAATCTTGAGGAACAAATATCTTAATTCTCAGTAAAGGGGGCGAATCTTCACCATCTAGAATCCCCCTGATGGTTATGTGATCTTGAACTTCTTAATTTTATGTCAACATGTCATTTTCTATCATGTTACATGGAAATTAGGTAATGAATGATTCTTAGTGTGACTCTTGGGAAGGACATAAAGATCCAAGGGAGGAGCTTAATGTCAGAGAAGTAAGGAAAATTTTGGAAAACAATTGGAGCAAGAAAGTGTGCAATTATGTGGAATGTTTTTTGGAAAATGGTGTAGAAAAGTGGAAGTGTAGAGATGTGCAGATATTGCATCTTAATGATTAATAAGAAGTGTGCTTCAAGATAATTTTGGGAGGAAGAAATATATTTTTTGATAGGGAAAAATGTTGAAGTAGTATGGTGTGGTACTAAATGTGGGCAATATTCAGTGAAAGTTTGATACAAGTTGTTGGAATATGATCTTGATGATAATGGGTGGCCGATCAAATTATGTCAGGATAGATGTTTCCTCCCTAAATCGGGAACCTTTGTGTGGTTGGCTTTAAAAGAGAGAATTTTGATAGGTGAAAGATTAATTAAACTAGGATTTCATGGCCCTTTCAGGTCTATGCTTTGCAAATATGCGGAGGAAACTCTTGATCAGTTGGTTTTGAATTGTGAATTCACCATAAATTGTTGGATTCTTTCTATAGAAGCTCAACTAGCAAATCCCCTTACCATACACAATGAGTAATTTATTGTAAAGTTGGAATATAGTGGAGGACAAGTTATTTTATTCTAGTATTTGGTATGTTGCTCCATTGGTTATTATTTGGGAAGTGTGGGAGGAATGAAATAAGTGACTCTTTCAAGGCAAGGAAGAAAAAATGCAACATATGTTGGTCCATTTGGAGTTTGTGATCTCTAAAGCATTGAATGCAACAATGTATAATCATAACTTCAAAAAATACCCTTTTAGTATGATAGACAAAGTAATTCAATTGCAATAGCCTCTACTCAAGTTTCAACTCTTTAATGGCCTTCTTGGGTTAATCCAACTCAATAATTCGATGTATAAGTTGTTTGGAAAAGGCCAAAGAAAGGGCGGATTAAGATAAATTTTAATGAGCCATCAAAAGGAAATGTTGGCCCTCTAGGTGCAGGTTGCATGGCAAGGGACGAAGATGGTAACATCCTTGCAATCAATGTCCAAAAATTGAAAGAAGGAACCAACAATGAGGCGGAAGCTCAAGCGGCTATTCTTTCAATTAATCTAGCTTCTTACCTCTCAGCTTATAAGCTTCAACTTGAGGGCAACTCCCAAGTGATAGTAAATACAATTACAAAGGGTGAAGCCAAAAATTGGAAAATAAACAAGTTCATAAAGGTCATAACATCCAAAATCAATCAACTCCAAGATTTTTAAGTCTCCCATATCAAGCGGGAAGGAAATGGGGAGGTGGATAAATTGTCGAACTAGGGGTATATTAATAGAGATGTCAATTTGATAAAATTGTGGGATGAATTTAGAGGGTTGCAACTGGCTAGTGAAGTTGGGAAAGATTAAAGAAGTGACTGATGGGACAAGAGTCTATCCATGCATGTGAAGAGATGTACAGAGTTTGTAGAATGGTGGATAACAACTACTTGTAGTATGCAACTGTTGGGAGTTCTACGAGGACAATAGAAGGATTGATAGTAAGAGGTGGCAATGCATGCAAAGCATATGAAGTGGTCCACGTCATGCTGCCTTTGCTTTAAATGTTTGTGTACAAGAGTTTTTGAAGCAGTTGTTCTTAGAAGACGGTGAAGGAAGAATGAGTATGGTGTTGCAGTGAGAGTTGGAGTTTGGCAAGAATTCTCAGAGCAAAAATGGAGGCCAATTTCTCTCTTTTAAAAGATAATCAACAACTTGTCATAATGCATTGGCTTCTACCAGGCTAAAATTAATACATCTCAACATATGCCACCTGTCATTGCGATGCCACTTATCGTTGCCCTAAGGCCGACTCCCGCTGCCATCCAACCTCATGTTTGTTCCCCTGGTGAGGCTGTTGTCCTGCCTGTGTGTGCCGTGAATGGGGGCTCTGCAGGGGTTTTTGTCTCTCGACTACAGTCTTCCGCATGGGCCTTACCCTCTTCAGGGGTGGGTGTTGTGTCTGGTCCGCCTCTTGGGGGTACCCTTGCTGGTATGAAGTTGAAGGTTGATCATATGGTTGAACCTTGTAGGTCCAAGATTGATCGTGTACTTGTTGCTAATTCAGAGGACAGTGATCCGGTGCATCCGACGCCCTCTGTTGCAGATCGGGTTACTTGTGGCTTGGGGCCTATGGCTATTACCATGTGCAAACCCTTGGCTTTCAGGGTGTCTGTTGATACTAAAAAGGAGATCATCCACAACTCCTCTGTGTTTGAATCTCATGGTTTGATTTGCAAGTTTCGGGGCTTTTGGCCAAGCCTTCCTCAGTCGCACACTTGGATTTCCCAAAGCTGGGAACCAATCTTAAAGGGTTCAGTTAACATTTTTCCTTTAGCAAAGGGTTTTTTCATTCCTAAATTTGAACATGCAGAGGATAGATCAAATTTTTTATGTAATAATCCTTTCAGCTGGGAGGACAAATTTATTTTGATGGTTAAACCCTGGTTCTCAGATTTTAGCCCATCTACTGATTCATTTAATGAGATTCCTATCTGAGTTAGGCTCCCTAACCTTCCCCTTCATCTATGGATGAACTCTCTGCTAGATGAAGTGGGGGAGACTTTAGGCGAATTCCTAATGATTCATAAGGATTCTTACCATATTTATCATTCTACTTATGCTCAGATTTTGGTTAACACTGATGTTTCTAAAGGGCTCCGAGTTGAGATAGAGATTGAATCTTCCTTGGGATCTTGGGTCCAACCGCTTGACTTTGAGGGTATCCCCTTTGTATGTCAAAAGTGCTTCTAGACTAGGCATGTTGCTGCACGGTGTGAAACAGAAAAAAAGAAAAAAAGATCTATTTCTTGGTGGAAGGGTGCCTCCTTTGAACACTATTTTGTTCAAAAGAAAAGCTTCTCCCAGGTGGTTGCGCAGGTTCCTCAGGCTGATGGTATTGTGCCTCTGGCTGCTGCCTCTGATTCAGGTGTTGCTTTGCCTTAGGAGTGTGTGGATGCTTGTGGTGGCATCTCGACTAGTCGTTGTAAGGATTTTGGATCTTCTTCTTTGGTGGAAGACCTTCCCGCTTCCCAGATTGTTGCTGGGTCTTTGTCTGATTCTCAGATTTTTGTTGTCCCTGCCTCTCCGGATGCTGGCTTTGTTCCTCCTGGTGATGGGAGGTCCTCTATTCTATATCCATATTCTTGGCAAAAGGTTGTTGCTAGGGTTGAGGAGAGATGGATTACCATTAAAAGTAAGAAATCTAAATTGTCCCAGTCCTCTTTTGATATGACCCTTCGATCCCACAAGGGTAGGTCAAATTCTTGATCTGTCCTGCTTGGGTTGGGGCTGCTGTTTTTTGTAGCCCATTGGTTTTTGTTGGGGGTCCTTTTTGTGTTGTACCCCATCTTTTTTATGGTTGTGCCAAGTCTCATTTGTGTTCTATTTCTTAGAGTGGACTTTCAAGCTTATCTTTCGGTTTGGGTTGCAGGTCCTTCCAAAACTTGTTTTGTATAGGGTTTCAGGTCCCTTCAAAACTTGTTTTCCCTTAATAGAAAACAACTTGCCTTAATGGGAAAGATTTCAAAAGAAAGGATGATAAACATCTTCAAGATAGAGGACCCGCATATTTTGAGGATTGTTGACAAGTTTTGGGGGAAGGAATACATGAAATCTAAGTTTATATGTTGCATGAACGTGGACATGGCCTCTATGTCTTTTTCTTGGTACCTAGAGTTGGGAAACAAGGAGGATGTGAAATGGGTAATGCGAGAATGTGTTAGGGAAGAATGAAAGTTTGAGATGGAGACTCTAATGGCAATGTCATGACTGGGTGAAGGCTTCATAACCAAGAGTGGGGAATGGTTTTAGGATGCAAATGTTATGCTTCCATTAAGGCCTATTTTGGTATTGGGAGTGGATAGTGATAGAGAACACTGTCAGGTGGATGCTCAAGGAAGATAGAATCTCATCAAAGAGTACCTCTACAACAATTAAAAAATGGAGCAGGCTTCAGATAGAGTGGTGTCCAAGAAGGCAAAACAAAAATATGTCTTTAGCAAGGAAGACTATTGGATCAGTTGTGAGATGTTGAGGGACAAGGAGATGAAGCAATACGATTTTTGTAAGAAGCAATAATATTTTGTTGCATATGACGATTGATCTTGCAGGAAGATAGGATAATATTTTTGGGTTAATTGTTTATGGTTATGATATTGCGATAGACACTTATGTTGTCTTTTGGTTGGGTCTGTAGTTGGGAATCCATTTTTGGAAGGGGAAGATGATATTTTATTAAAAATTGCTTGTCGAATTCCAAGCATAAGTTATATGAGCACTATGTAACTTCTTAATATTATTAATGTAATATATAGACTATTACTGGTAAAAAAAATCTTATATAATATTATTTATTATAAATATAAAATAATATAATATAATAAATATTAAGATAATATAATATTATATAACTCAAAACATAGTAAACAATTATATATTATATAATTATATTTGATGGTATGATGAATCAATAAGGACCCATACAACTACTAAGAGGGGGGTGAATCAGTAGATAGAAAATTGACTAAACTTTCACCAGACTCAAAAACAATCTCTCAAGTCAAAGTCTGAACTAACTGGTTCAAACACTGAACTACAAACTTCAATATCACTATCAAGTATACTGGTTGACTGTCATAACAAAATAACAATATAGCAACTCTAAAACTCTCAAACCATTTATCCAAAACATCAAAATACTTTACTAACAATAGTAAAAGCACATTTCAAATTACTACCGATCATCTTATCATAACTAAGTGAATTTAACAACTAAGCGAATTAACCATATCAAACATAACCACAAAAACCATTCACCACTTGACACAATGATTTTTGACGTGGAAACGCAAATGGGAAAAACCACGGTGGGGATGGATACCCCCAAGTATTCTGAACTCTTCTAAAGTTTGCCTTGTTAGGAGCCAAGCTTGTTAAAGGTTTTACAAAAAGTCTTGTTAGGAACATATCCTATTAGGGACCACCCGGTTAAGGGATTGACTATAATGCCCTATTAGAAGCAATGCCCTATTAGGAGTAACCTCGATAGAGGATTTGAAATGCAAGCTAATGGATCATCTGGTTAGAGAATTCAGATAGCACCAAGTCTGTTAAAGCTTACCTGGTTAAGGGATTTGACTGTTGTAATTGTTAGAGAACAATGAGGGTTTGTTGATTTGGTAAATAGAACTACTCTTCTTGATCAGATCCTTTTCATGCTTCTATATGCCTTCACACATACTGTAGATACACCTTTTGGTTTGGCAATCAATCAGACTAACACCTAACCAAAATTTCCAACACTACAACAAAACAACTCATCGACCTTATAAGCAAAATAATAGATCGGTAACACATCACAAACCTAAGATCTCATAGAGATTACAAACAAATCGGTTCAAGTATGACCATTAGATTACATAGAAATCATTGCACATTGTTCAAGACAACCTCAATCTCTCCTTGATCACTACTTCATCGGTTCCAGTAACTCATCACGCGGTTTCCTCTCCATGCAATGTACTCGCTCATTCCCACGATAAAATTGTTATCTCTACATGCCAAAAACCATTTGAAACTCTTCACATACAATATGCATACATGACATAATCATTACTGCTCATCATTTGATCATAAACCAATACACCTGATTCACCAAGCTCCATCGGTTAGGGTTTGGCACATCAACAGGTAGGGTTACAGGTTGATCTCACTGCTTCTTAAGTAATACTGGTTTCCTTCACTAGCTCACCTACTGGTTGCTCATAACAACATCATTACCAGTTATAATTGACATCAATGACAACATAATAGTTCATCAATGCAATCTTCATGCAAATGCCAAAAATCTCCCCCTTTGGCATTGATGGCAATACAAATATCAATACCCTTGATTGTGATGATTGAGAGTACTGCACATACACAGGTATAGGAATCTTGGTTTACATTTTACCATGTACTCTCCTTTAGTAGAGTCTCCATGTCTTTAGTTGGTAACTGGCTATAGATCTTCTCTCTATCAATCATGCAGTTCTTCTCCCCATAATCATATAGCTCTTCTCCCCCTTTGACAACAATGCCAAAGTGAAAGTAAAACATGCAGTGCCATAATTCAATATTCTGCATCAACAATATGTAACTTGATGCTCCCCTTGTGGAATAGCTCCACTCTACGCCAATCGTACTTCAAGATTCTTCAATTAGCTCCGGGACTGATGTAATCCATATCTTTCTCAATTGACCTCATGTAGGGGCACAACCCCTAGCTAGCCTCTAAGATACTCAAAAGTAGTCTTAGGCAGAGGTTTAGTAAAGATATCCGCTAGCTGCTCCTTAGTAGATACATGCTGCAATAATATATCTTTACTCTGCACTTTCTCCCTCAAGAAATTATATTTTAACTCAATATGCTTGGTTATAGCATGCAACACCGGGTTCTTTGAGATATTTATTGCACTAGTGTTATCACATAAAATCTTTACAGGTTTTGTAATCTTCAGCTTGAATCCTTCAAGATTGTGTTTCATCTAGATTGCCTGGGTACAATTCATTTACGCTACAAAATATTTAGCTTTAGCAGTGGATTGTGATATACAACTCTGCTTCTTGTTGCTCCAAGATACAAGTCTCCCACCAAGAAAGAATGCACCACCGGTTGTTCTCTTCTTGTCATCAACATTTCCTGCCAAGTCTGCATCTATATAAAAATTCAAATCAAAGTTACCTGCATATGGATGCCATAATCCATAATCAACAGTACCTTTCAAATATATGAATATCCTTTTAGTTGCAATCATGCGTGTCTCCTTTGGTTTCTTCTAAAATCTGGCAACTAAACCAACTGCATGAGCAATATCTGGTCTATTGTGAACAAGATAATGTAGTTTCCCTATCATTGATCTGTACTCCTTTTCATCAACAGATGTGGCATAATCCTCCTTAGACATTTTACAACTTGTAACCATTGGTGTCCCAACTAGTTTACAGTCACTCATTCCAAATGTCTTCAATACCTCTTTCACATATTTAAATTGTGTGATAAAAATACCACTCTTCATCTACTGAATTTGCAAACCTATGAAGAATGTTATCACTCCTACTAGAGACATTTCAAATTCACTTTTCATCTTATTTGCAAATTCATCACTCATGTCATCATTGCCTTCAAATATGATATCATCCACAAACACTTCACTAACCAGTATCTTATCTCCTTCAGTCTTGAGATATATATTGTTGTCTTCACTGGTTCTCTGAAAACCTATCTTCATCAGGTGTGAATGTAGTCTTTCATACCATGCTCTTGGTGCTTTCTTCAAACCATATAGTTCCTTGTGAAGTTTACACACCATATCCTTTGCATCAGTCAAAGCATACCCATCTGGCTGCTCAATGTATACTTCCTCTTCCAGTATTCCATTTAGAAATGCTGACTTCACATCCATCTGATATACTTTGAATCCCCTATATGCTACAAATGAAAGTAGAGTCCTAACACTTTTCAATATAGCAATTGATGTAAATGTATCACCATAGTCTTCTCCTTCTTCATGTGCATAACCTTTGCATACCAATCTAGCTTTGTTTCTAACTACTACTCCATCTTTATTCAGTTTATTCATGAATACCCATTTAGTGCCTATCACATTTTTATTCACCGGTTTGGGTATTAGGGTCCATGTATTGTTCTTCTCAATCTGGTCAAGATCCTCTTCCATAGATTTGATCCAGTGATCATCTCCAAATGCAACCTTAGCAGTTCTAGGCTCAATAGTGGAGATCATGCAAGAATTCTCTCTAATTCTTCTTCTGGTTAACACTCCAGCATCTTTATCTCCAATAATCTAGTCAGGATTATGATTGAGTCTCACATACCTTGGAATGACATGATCATTATCTACAGGTTCTTCTTCCTCACTATCATCATCTTCTTCTTAATCGACCTGTTTTGATTGAATTGGTACTACATCATTCACTTCACCAGCTTTTGGCTTCACTGAGTTTGGTTCCAAAATCAAAATGTAAGGGTCATCTTCCTTTTTCTCCTCACTGGTTTCTCCTAAAACTTCAGGACACTCATCCACTCAGACATCAACACTTTCAATGATTTTTGTGTCTGGTTGTTGTAATATTTGTAGGCCTTACTCTTGGTGGAGTAACCAAGAAATATGCCTTCATCACTCTTAGCATCAAACTTGCTAACATAGTCACCTCTCTTGATAAAACATTTACTACCAAAAATCTTAAAATAACTGACATTAGGTGATCTACCATACCAGTATTCATAAGGAGTTTTATCCTTACCTCTCTTTACCAATATCCGGTTCATAGTATTGATAGTTGTGTTGACAACTTCTCTCCAGAAAGTTTTTGCTACTCCTTGTATTTGCATCATTCTAGCACCTTCAACAAATTATCGATTGTTCCTCTCTGCAATACCACTCTGCTATGGTGTTCTCGATGCAGAAAGTTGTCTCTTAATTCCATTGTATTCACAATATCTAGTGAATTCCTCTGAAGTAAATTCACCTCCTTGATCAGTCCTCAGACACTTTATCTTCTTATCACTTTCCTTTTCAGCTAAGGCCTTGAATGCCTTGAACTTACTAAAGGATTCTATTTTGTCCTTCAAGAATGTGACCCACATCATTCTTGAGCAATCATCAGTGAAGATCATAAAATATCTATCAACTTGAATACTTTTAGTCCTTATTGGTCCACAAAGATTTGTATGAACCAAATCTAACAAATGTTCTGCTGAGAAAGATTTGCTCTTAAAAGTTGAGCATTTCATCTTTCCTAACTGACACTCCTTACATATAGCATTCATCGGTTTGTCCAACTAAGGAAAACCTCTTACCGACTTGGACTTACTGACTTTGACAATATTATCAAAGTTTATATGACAAAATCTTCGATGCCAAAGCCAACTATCATCTACTTTAGCAATTAAACAGTTGTTGACTTTATGATTCAGGTGAAACAAGTTACCTTTTGTCTGCTTGCTGGTTGCAATCTATTCACCTTTTCTCCCATAGATTTTGCACATTCCATTCTTAAATTCCAATGGATAACCTTTGTCATTGAGTTGAGCTACACTCAAAAGATTGTGCTTTAATCCTTCAACCCAGTAGACATCATCTGCACTGCTCTTTCCATTAATAGAAATGGTTCCCTTTCCTTTTACCATACAGGGTGAGTCATTTCCAAATCTCATAAATCCTCCATCAAATTCCTTCAAAGTAATAAATTTACTTCTGTCACCGGTCATGTGGTGTGAACAACCACTATCTATGATCCAATCATCAGAACTATCCATGCGAGAAACTAATGCCTTTTGATCAGATGTCTCCTCTTTGATGGCAACAAAGACAATGTCTTCATTAGCATCTCCCTTAGATTCCTCATCAGTGATACGACCATCAACTACAATGAGACAATCTCTTTTTCCTTTCCTTTGTACTTATTGTACTTCTCACGCTTATGCTCATTTTCACCATTAGGATAGTTAGCTGCAATGTGTCCAATCTTGTTACATGCAAAACATTTCAAAGGTAATTTACCTCTATACTTACCAGTACCTCTGGGTAACCACTTGGCCAACAATGCTTCAAGCTTGATCAAACTATCTTCATCATCAACTTCTCTATTGGATCTAGACTCATAACTGTGACTAACATATCTGCTTTTCCTCACATGTGGGTTAGAAACTAAAGCTCTAAATGTAGATTCGGATTTCTGAGCACTACCATCATAACCATTTAATTCAAATGCAGTAAGTTTACCAATGATGGAGTCAACAATTACCTTAGTTTTATCAATAGACTTTAGCTCCTAAATGGTTGCAACTCAGATAGTGTCGACCAGTAGAAGGTTTCTCAACACTTTACTAACCACTGTGGCATCCTCCACTTTACCATCAACACTCTTGATCTCACCAACTATCACCATGATCCTCTGACCATATTGTTGAATATTTTCACCTTCAGCCATTTGCATGTCATCAAATTTACCTCTCAGACTCTCTTCTTTGGCAATATTCACATGCTCATCACCACTATAGATCTCCTCAAGTCTCTTCCACACATAATAAGCAATCTCCAGACTATGGACATCAACATACTCTGAATCAGAAAAAGAACTGATAATGGCCTCCAATGCTTGATTATTTTCTTATTGCTCTTTCTTTTGATCATCAAACATAGTCCCACTAGTTGCAACATATTGTGTAACAACATGCTCCCAATATTGACTTCCTAGACTCTTGATATAGATTTTCATTCTATCACTCCATATTCGGTAGTTTTTCCTATTAAACTTCAGACCTTCTTTCTTCACCATTTTCTTCTAGATATTTACCTCAAGTTGTTAGAATTAGACACTAGATGACCTGAAATGCTTTCATACCAATTGATGGTATGATGAATCAATAAGGATCCAAACAACTACTGAGAGCAGGGGGGGTGAATCAATAGATATAAAATTGACTAAACTTTCACCAAACTCAAAAACGATCTCTCAAGTCAAACTCTGAACTAACTGGTTCAAACACTGAACTACAAACTTCAATATCACTGTCAAGTATACCGGTTGACTGTCATAACAGAATAACAGTATAATAACTCTGAAACTCTCAAAACATTTATCCAAAACATCAAAATACTTTACTAACAATAGTAAAAACATATTTAAGATTACTGTCAGTCATCTTATCATAACTAAGTGAATTTAATAGTTAAACAAATTAACCATATCAAACATAACCACAAAAACCAATCACCACTTGACACAATGATTTTTTATGTGGAAACCCAAATGGGAAAAACTACTGTGGGGATGTGTTGACGACTGTTTTGACACACTCGCCAACAGTCAGGTAGACAATGTGAACACTCACCACCTCTCCTGAAAAGAAATAAGTTATGGGGAACTAATCACTTCAAGGTCTCTAAAGTTGGGTCTCGACGGTGATGGGTAGCCCAATAGTTGATATGGTTGTACCTGTTAAGGGCCTTGCTGGTTAAAACTAAATCTAACTAATAATTAATAACTTAACTTCCTTTTTTTTGTGTATTTTATGGTTTTAAGATTCTTTTGGAAATAAATTGCAAGAGATAAGGAAACAAGAAAATAACAATGAAACTAATTCAATGACAACTTAACGAATTACTTAATCAGTACCCTGCAATCCAAATATCATCAAATATTATCTAAATCAACATTCAACAACGGACCTCTAGTAAACCTACAAAGTCAATAAACTTACAGAGTCATGGAAAGAATATCACCACAATATTGCCTATAAAGCAATAACAGGAAGATCAGAAAACGTTGCTAATTTCAGACAATAGACATTAATGGATTACAAAGAACAAACTCGTAGAACATATGCATAGATTAGGAAATCTATAAGCGGCTTCTTGTATTAAATTCAAAGAATGTATAACAAAAATAACTCAAGTTCATAACAATCTACAAAATAATCTAAGATTTCTAAGTGGGCCTCAAATCATCAATTTGTGGACCCTTACAAATGAATCAAACTCCTAAATTTATAGAGTTTTTTGCCCTACTTTGTAGGAAATAAACCTAATCTAAATTAAGAACTTAAAAGCTACGAGTCACAGTTAACTTGCAATTTTTTGCCTCTAGACTCCAGTTAACTACTATGAAACAGAGGTTAGGTGAGCACTACGAAGAGCATGCTGTATGAAATGGACTTTCATAGTCATGCAAATTTTTATTCAAAAGTGGAACATGAGTTGGAGTTGCAGTCGGAGTACCAGTGGAGAAGTCATGCAAAATCTCCCCTCAAAAGTCCTGCTATTTTTAGTAACTATGTGTTTATCTTCTACTTTTTTTTATAGGATTTACAATTATTAATGATGCATGCAACTACCCCAGCACTAGGATCAACAACATGCTTGATTATGAGTTTATACTTTTTCAAAATTTCCTCTGCATTCTCTCTTTTCTTCTCCAACTCCCCTATTGTTTATGTTGCCTCTTAAAATTGTGTAATTAAGTAAGTATATATATCCATTAGTGTGACATTGAACTGATCCAGATGTCCCAAATTTTGGGCCTCGTATGCATCCCACTGACTCAGTAATTTCTCTTCCTCAATAACCCATGTGTCAGTTATCCCTAATCCAAAAACTCCAAGTAAATGCTTTACAAAATCCTCATATTTTAAAACTACCTTGAGGAGAGGAACTCAGATGTCTGCCACATCCTTCACATACTGCTGAAGCATCTCGATGTTCAGTTCCAAAATCTATGTGTAAGACTGCAGGTTCTTACAAATATCACCACCCAAGAGGTCTTCCTCTATTATGACCTCCTCTCCTAGGTGTAAAAATTTACTTAATATCTGGAATTGTTTACTAAACACATTGAGTTTCCTCTCCCATTTCTGAGAGCAAGAAGCTAATTCTCCTCCTACCTGTACTACCTCCTTGTACTCCTTCATAGTATTTTGCAAAATAATCTAATTTTCAAAGCATTTATTTGGGCCCATGACTTTGTTGTAGCAGACACTTGTCTTACCTCCATTAATGCTTTTACCTCTCCTTCCTTCTAGGAGTGATGAGGGTGAAGATAGATTATCATTTCAACAAGTATCTAAAGGCTTACCCATTTCTACCAGTAGTTGCTTGTACTGCTCCAGCTATGCTTTGAGATCTACATGAGAGGTATGCTCTTTCTCTATTTGTCCCCTGACGACACTTGTAGCTAGTTCCAAAGTATCCAACTCCCCCCACTTTGTTTGCTTACCCAGTTTTACCTGAGATACATGGTACTTCAGGGAGGTTTGACCTTCTATTTGTAGTGGAACTGCCACATCTGCAACCACTTCAGTGGAACCTGTTCTCGACAGATAATGCACCATTTTAGGTTTCTTAACCTTCCTTGGTTCCTCCATGATTGCCTGTTGTAGTGTAACCTTAGGTAACACTGCTTTCCTCTTCTTCCTCTCGAAGGTGAAATCCAACCATTGTGGCACATCTTTATCCTTATCACCTTCATGAGGTACTATGTCAGCGGTCACGTTGTGCACATCCGACTGTTCCTTTGCTTCATTCTTCTCTTTTGCTTCTGTATGTTTAGGATCTTGAGGTGAAGCTGATAACTTAATGATGAACGAATAGTACCAAACTAGTATTGAGAAGGGGGGGTGAATCAGTACAGGAAAAAACTCAACTTTAAACTGGTTTGTCAACTAACACTTATGCACTGACAGATAAACAACAACACCGGTCCTTCAATAGAGTTCAACCAGCAGAACCCAGTGTAACTAAGACGAGAAAAGACTGGTTGACACTTATCTTCTCATATAATCTAACTCTTCATTCCCATTTCACTCTAATGCATGAACAGGCAATCTACCATCAAAGATGTACATATTACAACAAGATCAACATGCATCACCACTTAATCAGAAAAAAAATCATAACATCACACATGACACACATATTTTTCACGTGGAAACCCAACTGGGAAAAACCACGGTGGGGATGAATACCCACAAGCTTGTTTTTGAACTCTTTGGAAGTCCGCTTTGTTGGGAGCCTTGTCTGGTTAAAGACAAATACAATAGGTTCTATTAGGAACTGATCCTGTTAGGGATCACCCAGTTAAGGGATGGCTACAATACCTGGTTAAGGGTTAAACCCTATTAAGGGTACCTTGTTAGAGGATTTCAAGAACTCAATAACTAAAGGATATCAATGACTCAGTAGCTTCGAGTTACCTTGTTAGAGGATTTTCAACAAGCCGGTTAAGGCTACTCTGTTAGGGGATTTCACAACTATTGAAGTAGTTAAAGATCAACAGGTATATCAATGACCTGATAATAACACTCAATGCCAATGCAGATCCAATTAAGCTCCTCTTCACCTTTTGCACTTACACTTTGCAGATATGACTTCTCTCCTCTGGTCTTGCAAGAATCACGTATCTCTTCTCTTAGATACACACACACAACTTTTACCAACAAAACTCTGAAAGGATCACAACATCGACCTTATAGAAAATAGTTAGGTCAGAAGCATAAACCCTAAACCCTAAACCTAATAGGTTAAGGAATTCAAACGGTTCAATCCTGACCGTTGATCATACTGTATTGAATGCAATAGTCTTGATCCAATCTCAAGACATTCTCCATCATTCATTTTCCACCGATTTCATGGCGGCTGATAACCCATCACACGTTATCACTGTTTACAAACTTCGCACATTCCCGAGCTAGATAGGAACACTCTTCTTTATGTAAGATGCTTCACGCGCACAAGGCTTACGTGGAAAAATTATTTGTTCTTCATTACCATGCTAACTTCATCATATAAAGATCACTGATTGAGTCACACAGGCTTAAGATACTCCAACCGGAAATCCTGAAGTGGAAACTACCTACCAACCGGTAGTCATCCAATGCTTCCATGTGCCGGTTCCCATGACTACATGCCGGTTCACCTTGACATGCTGGTTCACCTTGAACAAATATATCACTTTACTTTGGCATATATACTGGTTCTCTCTTCATATCACATATTGACATCAATGACAACATACAATATCATTATGTCCTCATACCGGTTCACATAATGCCAACAATCTCCCCCTTTGGCATTGATGGCAATATACAAAGATGTCTTTCTGCAAACTCATCTTCTCCCCAAATTCTATATCTTCTCCATCTTCTCCGCACACTTCTTCTCCCCCTTTGACAACAATGCCAAAGTGGAGGCACAAACATCCCTATTCCATTATGCTGCTCCCCCTGAGGAGTAGCATCTTTCAACACATCAATAAAAAAAAATGACTGTGCAGTACCTGACTGATGTGGAGCATATGCTTTTAGTTCACCTCCTGAAGGGGTAGTACCCCTAATTCACCTCTTAAGTATGTAAATGTAGTCTTTGGGAGAGACTTGGTGAATATGTCTGCTAACTGCTCCTTACTGGAAACATGCTTCAATTCAATCTATTTGTTCTGAACCTTTTCCCTCAAGAAATGATACTTAAGCTCAAAGTGCTTGGTTCTAGAATGTAAAACTGGATTCTTGGAGATATTAATTGCACTAGTATTGTCACAAAATATGCTTACCGGTTCAAATACAAGAATTTTGAAGCCATTCAATACATGCTTCATCCAAATTATCTGAGTGCAGTTCATGAAATCTGCAACATACTCTGCTTCCACTGTAGACTGAGAGATACAACTCTGCTTCTTACTCATCCAGGAAACCAGTCTACCACCAAGGAAGAATGCACCATCGGTTGTGCTCTTCCAGTCATCTACATTACTAGCCCAATCAGCATCTGTGAACACTCTCAAGTTGAAATCCTTACTATATGGATACCACAATCCATAGTCAACAGTTCCCTTCAGATACCTAAGAATCCGCTTGACTGCAACCAAGTGGGATTCCCTTGGAAGTTTTTGGAACCTTACAGTAATGCCAACTGCATGTGCAATATCCAGTCTGCTATGCACGACACAATGCAATTTACCAATCATTGATCGGTATTCCTTCTCATCAACCAATACTGAGTCATCCTCTTTGGATAGTTTACAACCGGTCACCATCGGTGTACCAACCGATTTGCTATCTTCCATGCCAAAGGTCTTCAACACCTCTTTGACATAATTGGACTGAGTGATAAAGATTCCATCTCTTATCTGCTAGATTTACAGTCGAATGAAGAACTTAATCTTCCCTATGAGTGACATCTTAAACTCTTTCTTCATCTCATCTGCAAACTCATGAATCATCTTGTCATCTCCACCAAAGATAATGTCATCAACAAATACTTCACAGATCAGGATTTGATCTCCTTCAGACTTCAAGTAGATATTGTTATCTTCACTTGTTCTCTTAAATCCAATCTTCACAAGATGGGAATGCAGGCATTCATACCATGCTCTAGGTGCCTTCTTTAGACCATATAAGGCTTTATGTAACCTACACACCATGTCACTGTCTTCAGATAGGGAAAACCCATCTGGTTGCTCTATATACACCTCCTCTTCAAGTACACCATTTAGAAATGCAGATTTTGCATCCATTTGATATACTTTGAAGCCTTTAAAGGCTGCATATGATAGAAGCATACGAACTCCTTCCAATGTGGCTACAGGAGCAAAGGTTTCACCATAGTCTTCTCCTTCTTCTTGGGCATATCCTTTGCACACAAGTCTGGCTTTGTTTCTAATCACTGTACCATCCTCATTCAGCTTGTTTTTGAACACCCATTCGGTGCCAATGACATTTTTATGTTCCAGTCTGGGTACCAAGGACCATGTACCATTTTTCTCTACCTGGTCAAGTTCCTCTTCCATTGCCTTGATCCAGTCTTCATATTTATGATCCTCTTGGAATGACTTAGGCTCAAATTTAGAGATCAAACATGAGTTTTCTCTGATCTTTCTTCTTGTAAGGATTTCTGCATCCTTATCTCCTATGATCTACTTAGGATCATGATTCAGCTTGACATACCGAGGAATAGTCTTGATTGGTTCTTCTTGCTTTTCCTCTTCATCCTCATCTTCATCAGTATCAACATTCACCGGTTCAGGAACACTGTTACTGGTACTTGGTTGATTGACAACTGGTTCCCAAAAGGTTGCAACCGGTTCATTTACAATTTGCTCACTGCCTGTTTCTTTCGGTTTCTCAGAGGTTTCATCAATTCTCACATTGATAATTTCCATAATTCTCTGAGTCCTATTGTTGAAACACTTGAGAGCTTTACTCTTGGTGGAATATCTTAGGAATATTCCCTCATCACATTTAGCTTCAAACTTGCCCTGATGTTCACTCCTCTTGATGTAACATTTGCTACCAAAAACCCTACAGTAGCTGTAGTCACATAAATCTGTCCACTTAATTAAATGAATACTTAGTATTTATTTGATTATTTAACCATCAATTAATGAATTAATTAAATTAATATTTAATTAATTCATCTTAACCCTCTTCTCCTATTAATTAAATAAATTATTCAATTTATTTGATTTAATTCACTTAACCAAATTCAGACCATTAATTAAATAAATAAATCATATTTATTTAATTAAATCTTCTCTCACATTTAAATAAATTAATATTTATTTAAATTCCCCCAAAATCCCACCTCTCACATTTAAATAAATTAACATTTATTTAAATCACCTTTATCCTCCACCCACTTGTATTTTCCTACAAATGCAAGTTGCACAATTATTTTAAATAAATAATTTATTTAAAATCACCTTTATCCTCCACCCACTTGTATTTTCTACAAAAGCAAGTTGCACAACTATTTTAAATAAATTATTTATTTAAAATCCTATTTATCCTCACCCACTTGAAACCTTTAATGGTTTCCCTTAAAGTATTCAAACTTGATGGCTTCCTTCTATAGTCTTCTTAAGACTTTAATGGTTTTCCTTAAAGTCTTCAAGCCTTTAATGGTTTCCCTCAAAGTCTTCAAGCATTTTAATGCTTTATCTTCATTTTTCTCATTTAAATAAATTAATATTTATTTGAATATTTATCCAAATGCAAATTACACCATTTAATTAAAATAAATGATTTTATTTTAATTGAAAATACCAAAATTTCTCCCACTTGCATTTTCCTACAAAATCCACTTGCATGCCTAAACCCCTTCTAGAATTTTCTAATCACTTCTAAATAACCTAACCCCTTCTCTAAACTTTGTCACATTCCTAAGCAAAAGGGAAGTCACTTCTCAAACCCTCAAAGTCTTTGATAACCATTGAAGGCTTTCAACCTTCAACCACTAAATGGCTCAAAGTCTTTGATAACCATTGAAGGCTTTCAACCTTCAACCACTTAATCCCCAAAGTCTCCAATAACCATTAATGGTTACCTCAAACCCTCCCACATGGTTAAAACATTTGTTTTGACTCAACCTCTACCCAACCCAAAGGTCTCATCAGGCCATTAATGCTTTGACCATGATTATCTCTTAAACATTTGCACAAAGGTTTATCCTTGGATTAACTCTTAATCCAGTGGGTAATCTTAATTTGGACTTGACCCTTAGCCTCTAGATAACCATGAGGTCTTCTCAGGCCTTTAATGCCTCCAACCTCTTCTCTCAACCCAATCCTATGTTGACACTTGTGACCATTTTATTGGTGCCAATTGTCAACATGGATCCCCAACTTTCAAACTTGGCCCTTGATTAAACCATTCAATCTTAACCCTTCATTTCCCCATTTCTTCTATAAATAGAACCCTTCTCCTCAAGCAAAAAAGGAAGCATTAGAGTATTGTTGTTATACTGGCATTAGCATAGAGCTTTCTCATAGAATCACTATCTACACTTGCATAGCATTTGCTTATCATATTCAACTATCTTGAATCTTTATATGGCATCCATGGCTAGTGCTAAAAGCTGAGAGCTACACTCATTTGGGACTTGGAGAGGAGAGGAATAAGGGAGGAGCAACTATGAGCATCTTGATTAGCTATTTTATTTTATGTTTATATGCTTTCTATTTCATGCTTAATATCTCTCTTGATATGCCTGTTTAGGATAATCTTTTGTTGCTAACACTAACGTTTGTTTCTTGTGCTCTTGTGTGTGTTGCCATCAAACAGATTTTCTAATCCTTTTTGCAGAGCATCAGTAGCTAACCACAGGTGTCTTACCGGTCCAATACTCATAAGGAGTTTTATCCTTACCTTTCTTGATGAGTACCCGATTCATTGTGTAGACTACAGTGCTCACCGCTTCTCTCCAAAAGGTGTGAGCTACCTTTCCTTGAATCAACACGGTTCTATTTGCTTCAACCATAATTCGATTATTCCTCTCTGCTAGGCCATTCTGTTGTGGAGTCCGGGGGGCAGATAATTGCCTCTTGATGCCATGTTCTTCACAATACTTATTGAATTCACCAGAAGCGAATTCCCCTCCTTGATAAGTTCTCAGGCACTTGATCCTTTTACCGCTTTCCTTCTCCACTAATGCTCTAAAAGATTTAAACTTTACAAAGGCTTCAGACTTGTCTTTCAATAATGTGACCCACATCATTCTTGAGCAGTCATCAGTGAGAATCATGAAGTACCTATCACCCTGCACACTCCTAGTTTTCATAGGACCACACAAATCAGTATGCACAAGATCAAGCAAGTTGTCAACAGTGAAAGATTTACCTTTAAAGGTTGAGGAAGACATTTTCCCTAATTGACACTCTCTGCACAAGGTATTATTTGGTTTTCTTAGCATTGACAACCCTCTAACTGCCTTGATCTTACCGGCCTTTACAATGTTATCAAAGTTTACATGGTAGAGTCTCCTATGCCATATCCAGCTATCATCAAACTTAGCCATAAGACATGTACTTATATTTGCATTCAGATGAAATAGGTTGCCTTTGGTCTGCATGTCGGTGGCCACCAATTCACCATCTTTTCCTTTGATTCTGCAAACTCCATTCTTGAATTCCAGAGTGAGGCCACTATCATTCAGCTGGGCAACACTCAGAAGGTTGTGTCTGAGACCATCAACCCAGTACACATTGTTAGCACTACTCTTTCCATTCAGAGAGAAGGACCCTCTGCCTTTGACCATGCATGGTGCATTATTGCCAAAATGAACCACACCACCATCATACTCCTCCAGGGATAGGAACTTGCTCTGGTCACCAGTCATATGGTGAGAACAACCACTGTCAATGATCCACTCATTGGAATTATCAAACCGGGAGACAAGAGCCTTCTTGTCTAACACTTCTTCCTTGACAGCCACAAACACAATATCTTCATTTTCTTCATCCTCCGATTCTTCATTTGTGACACCTTCATCAATTGCCACAAAGCAGTTTCTCTGGTTTCCTCCTTTGAATTTCCTGAACCTTTCCAGTTTGTCCTTGTTATCGCCATTAGGACAATTTATAACAATATGTCCTATCTGGTTACAAGAAAAGCATTTCAAAGGTAGCTTACCTTTGTATTTACTGGTTCCTTTAGGAAGCTTCTTGGCAAGGAGAGCTTCAAATGCCATCATAATCTCCTCATCATCCATTTCTCTGCTCTATCTTGGTTCACCATTGGTGCTAGCTTCTTTTCCTTTTCTGGATGGAATAACAGAAGCTTTAAAAGCCGATTCAGTCTTTTGAACACTGCCATCAAAACTATTTAGCTCATAGGCTATCAACTTTTCTATGATGGAGTCCAAGGATACCTTAGTCTTGTCTATTGATCTCAGCTCCTAAATAGCGGCAACCCTTATTGCATAGACCGGCAATAGGGATCTTGGGAATTTGCTTACCACAGTGGAGTCTTCTATTTTACCACCTGCACTCTTGATATCTCCAACAATGGTTTTGATTCTTATTCCATACTATTGAATGGTCTCACCTTCAACCATCTGCATATCTTAAAACTTCCCTCTCAAGCTTTCTTCCTTAGCTTGTTTTACATGTTCATCACCGCCATAGATATTTTCAAGAGCATCCCATACCTCTTTGGGATTTACCTTGTCTTGAACATCAATAAACTCAATGTCAGATAGAATACTAATAAGGGCTTCCATGACTTGCCCATTTTCTTGTATCTCTCTCTTTTGGTCATTGGTGAGAGTACCAGTAGGGGCAACATAGACATTCTCAACATAGCTCCAGTGTTGAGCACCCATGCTTTTGATGAATATCTTCATCCTATATTTCCATATACCGAAATTTTCCTTGTTAAACTTTGGACCTTCCCTCTTCATCATTACAACAAGATCTTTCCCTCAAGCAGTTAAGCTTATAACATAGAGGACCCGGAGGACGCTCTGATACCAATTGATAACTTAATGATGAACGAATAGTACCAAACTAGTACTAAGAGGGGGGGGTGAATCAGTACAGGCAAAAACTCAACCTTAAACTAGTTTGTCAACTAACACTTATGAACTGACAGACAAACAACAGTACCAGTCCTTCAACAGAGTTCAACCGACAGAACCCAGCGTAACTAAGACGAGCAAAGACCAATTGACACTTATCTTCTCATATAATCTAACTTTTCATTCCCATTTCACTCTAATGCATGAATAGGCAATCTACCATCAAAGATGTACATATTACAGCAAGATCAACATGCATCATGACTTAATCGGAAAACAATCATAACATCACACATGACAGACATATTTTTCACATGGAAACCCAATTGGGAAAAACCACAGCGGGGATGAATACCCACAAGCTTGTTTTTGAACTCTTTGGAAGTCCGCTCTGTTAGAAGCCTTTTCCGGTTAAAGACAGATACAATAGGTTATGTTAGGAACCGATCCTATTAGGGATCACCCAGTTAAGGGATGGCTACAATACCCAGTTAAGGGTTAAACCCTGTTAAGGGTACCTTGTTAGAGGATTTCAAGAACTCAATAGCTAAAGGATATCAATGACTCAGTAGCTTTGAGTTACCTTGTTAGAGGATTTTCAACAAGCCGGTTAAGGCTACCCTATTAGGGGATTTCACAACTATTGAAGTAGTTAAAGATCAATAGGTATATCAATGACTTGGTAATAGCACTCAATGCCAATGCAGATCCGCTTAAGCTCCTCTTCACCTTCTGTGCACTTACACTCTGCAGATATGACTTCTCTCCTCTGGTCTGGCAAGAATCACATATCTCTTCTCTTAGATACACACACACAACTTTTGCCAACAAAACTCTGAAAGGATCACAACATCGACCTTATAGAAAATAGTTAGGTCGGAAGCATAAACCCTAAACCTAATAGGTTAAGGAATTCAAATGGTTCAATCCTGACCGTTGATCATATTGTATTGAATGCAACAGTCTTGATCCAATCTTAAGACATTCTCCATCATTCATTTTCCACCGATTTCATGGTGGCTGATAACCCATCACATGTTATCACCGTTTACAGACTTCGCACATTCCTGAGGTAGATAGGAACACTCTTCTTTATGCAAGATCCTTCACGCGCACAAGGCTTATGTGACAACACTATCCGTTCTTCGTTATCATGCTAACTTCATCACATAAAGATCACCGTTTGAGTCACACAGGCTTAAGATACTCCAACCAGAAATCCTGAAGTGGAAACTACCTACCAATTGGTAGTCATCCAATGCTTCCATGTGCCAGTTTGCATGACTACATGACGGTTCACCTTGACATGCCAGTTCACCTTGAACAAATATATCGCTTTACTTTGGCATATATACCGATTCTCACATATGTCGGTTCTCTCTTCATATCACATATTGACATCAATGACAATGTACAATATCATTATGTCCTCATACAGGTTCACATAATGCCAACAAAAGCAACTTGGTGGGCCAGACTAGTTTGGAGAGCAATGTTAACATTCAGTTAGTGTTGCTTGTGCAACTCTCCCAACTTATCACTGACCTCTTCTCCAAATGTCGTTCCCTCCTTATCTGTTTCTCCCATACCTTGTCCGACAGCTATATCTTTAAGGAAGTCTTCTTGGTCTTGAGGGGTTAAAACTAATCTTTCATTCACTAAATCCTCTGCCTCACTTCAATCTTTCTCCCCTCCAAGTGACTGATGTTCCCTAGGCTTTTCTTGTTCCTGATCAGAATTTGATTCAATATTTTAGACAATTACGGTCTCAGTGGTAGGCCTAAATGCCTGTGTCCTGGGTGGCATTATGGTTGTATCAACTGGTGGTAGCATGTGAGGAGTAGTAATTGGGACCTATGCTGCAACCGTTGAGGGAGGCTAAGTGGGTGCATCCTCATTTGTTTCTCTTTGTTCTTTTTCTTCCTAAACGCCTTCCCCTGGAGTTTGCCCAATTTTTGTTCTCCTAGGATGAACCTTTGATAGTGGTACAACACATAGCCCATCTGTCACTCCAAGATCCACAACCTTCTTCAACAATTCAGATTTTCTTATTTGCACGTGAAGCTTTTCCATTAATTCATCAGTGCTTTCTTCTGGCGTAGTTGCTTCATCCGGGTCAGTTGATGTATTTTTCCTTGAGCCCGATCTTGTCTTGCAAGCATATTCCTTATAACCCCTTGATTGGGGGACACCTAAGGTGAACTCTCTCTGCTTCCCCTTTGAAGCACTTGGCCTAAATCTCAACTTGATTCTCCATGTTCTAGTTCTAGTTATTACTGCTTGGGTTACTTGGTCTATCTTCACATCTTCATGCATTGACCACCTTACAAGAGAAAGGGCCCTTTTATCAATTCCATGTTCTTTATACATAGTGTCCAGTAATTCTCCATCATCCCTCAGGTCTTTGGGGAGATTGGTTTCTATTTCAAAATCGCTAATTTGAGGCACCTAGAGCTTGTAATAATTATTTTCCCTTACCTCAAAATTGTCCTGGAGGTTTGCCCAAAAATCCTCCAGTCTGGGCTTGTGCCCCTCGTATGCCTTAGGCATAGCTTGTTAAGTTTTCTGTAAGGATCATAGTATTCCCTAGCACAATCAAATTCTTTCCAGTTTAAATCTTGGAGCTCCTACTCCGTGCCACCTAGATTTTTGAACAAGAAAAGTATCCAATTGAAACTGAAAAGTCTATCCCTGTCTTATGTTTTGATGATAATAGGGATTAAAGGCTGAGCAATTATCTGACATACTCCAACAAAATAATTTGTTTGTTGCAATATCTTGGCAGCAGCATCGGGTTCCTTGTAAACCCACTGACCCTTATGTATGTGGAACGTTGGTTTTGAATAAATCAGCACACCCATTCTTGGATGATTGCCATAGCTTCAGGGCTTATTATGTACCCTGTATCACCTTTTATTTTAATGATCATAGGGAAGAGGAAGGCATCATTGATTCTTTTGAAGTGTGCCTTTTCGTTATTTAGAGGGAGTTGGGAATAACATTCCCAAACTTTCTTTTGGCCTTCCTCATCTCCTAGTTGGCCCTCTACCTGTAACCCTGGGAACTTACCTTTTCGGGCAGCCACCCAGATGACATAAGAGGTAAAAAAGGACTTCTTAGTTCGGTGCACCTCCTTCATCTCTTTACATATATTGTATGAGAGGATTTGGGCCCAATCAAAATATTGCTTCCCTATGAGGATGGTAGTCATAAACTAGAACATCCGAGGATGGAAATGCTTGCAACCAGGCTTTCCAAAGGCCTTGCTCAACATAATATTTAAATCCCTCTATGGCTCCCTGAAATCTTCCCTTAATATATCTATGGCCTTTAGCCCTGTTTTTCTTTCCTCTTCTATTCAATTTTCATTCATGTGCCTCTTGTTTGAGGTCACATTATTATTCCTCATTCCTAGGGCTTCTTCTTCGATGGTAAGGAGTACTTCATCCCTTGTAGGGATGCCAAACACAAATCCTAACATCTCTAGGGATAAATCAATCACCATCCTACCTTGTGTATCTGTACTTTTCCTGGTATCCACATCATAGAATTGTACGATTGTCATGATGAATTTGGGGGCCTGGACTGATCGCGGGAATAAAGTAGCCTCCACTAGCCCTGATCTTTTGATTCTTCTTAATGGGGACTCTGGCCTTGGTCTCTCCACTTGTGTTCTGATATCCTGAATCTCGATATGCCCTATCTCAGTGTCGATCACCCATTTGATCTGATCATCTAGCTTTGACAGATACACTTGTCCCTAGTATTGGTACTTCATTGTTATAGGAAGTTTATTTATTTCTTTGCCTCCCTTGCTGGAAGTTGGGTCCATCTAGTCAATTTAAGTTGCAAGAAACAACCAAGCATTAATCCATCGTATAAAACATTAAAAACATCTTCCACCTCGGGACTTTGGGATTCTGGGGTATTCTCTTATTAGACAAATGACCTCGGAACTTCAGGATGGGTAAACTGGATAGAGTTCAGAACTCCGAGGTTCCAGTCTTGATAGATAAGGTTAACTTCGAGACCTCGGAGTTCCAGGATCCCGGGGTAGACTGACAAGACACCCAAAAAAAGATATTTCGGAACTTCGGGGATCCGGGGTTCCGAGGTTTAAACACAGTGACCCCAAAAGGAGAGACTTGGGGACCTCGGGGTTCCAGGATCCTAGGGTCTGGGGCATTTCCCCTTATAAAGTAAGATAATCTAGAACTTTGGGGTTCCAAGGTTGTTGGGAAGACACGACCTAACCTGGAACTCCAGGGGTCTGGGGTGGAAAACCTAGGGCACGCGGAAAACAAAAACAAGATGAAAAAACCAAAAAGGAAAAAATAAGAAACTCACAAAAAGATCTAAACTAGAAATCAACAAGAAAAAGAAATAAATTCACTAACCTGGTGAGGAAAAAACATGGAAGATCATAGAAGAAAACCCAACAAGACAAAAGTGCCAAGTCGAGAGGTTGCAGTTAAGAGCTCCGGAAAGTCGAATGCACAAATGAGCTTTTAAAATCTCATTCTCCTTATTTATACCCCCCCAAACTTCATCTGTACGATCACCTTAAACAGGACCTCAAGATTCCGGGCTTTCAGGGTGAATCACAAAAACACGCAAATAAGAAAAAGACCTTGGGACTCGGGGGTTCCTGGATTCTGAGGTAAACAAAACATAAAAGACCTTGGGACTCCAGGGTTCCAGAGTTCTGAGGTAAACAGGAACAAAACGACCTCAAAACTCCAAGGTTCTAGGGTCTTTAAACTAGACAACCTTGGGACTCTGAAGTTTCGAGGAAAATAGGACAAAACAACACACGAATAAGTTGAGACTTCAACAAAAAGGAAATGACAAGGCACAACTTCATAACTTTGGGGATCTGAGGTTCCGGGGTTGTGCACCAACAAAAAACAAAGGAGACCTACCTCGGGACTCCGGGGTCCCGAGGTAGGGCAAATTGAAAACAAAAAAAGGAGACCTCGGGACTTTAGGGTTCTGAGGTTCCAGGGTTGTGCACCAACAAAAAAACAAAGGAGACCTACCTCGAGACTCTGAGGTCCGGGGTAGCGCAAAGCAAAAACAAACAAAGCAGACCTTGGGACTTTGGGGTTCTGAGGTTTCTAGGAAAAACTAAAAACAAAACAACAGAGAGCAAAAGAGGGACCCATATTTTCAACACAAGGAAACTAATGGGGGTTAGGTATGTAGGGCATAACAAATGGTGACTTTCTGGGAAAAATGACTCTAGGCAATTTAGAACTTCAAAATCTCTGGTTAACCCATCGCCTAAGGCTACTATCATTCAAAAGGATGTATAAAAGCAACAACATGAGTGAATCAATGAACAACAAACAAGTCTAGAATTGAATAGGATTAACTCTTAAGTGTGTGCGCATGATTTATCACTCCACCATTCTTAATAATGAAGATAAATAGAGGAAACTGGGCCCAATATACATAGGTGAAGTCAACCAATATGTTCCGTGTAAGGTCGTCCTAGGCATAGCTCTGCTGCCAGCCAGACATTCATCGCGCCGACAGAGATACCTCTGGTTCCCGTCAAGCAGTGCTCCAGTGCCAGTCAGGCATCCATAGCCCTGGTGGAGGTTACTTGAAATGCCCAAAGTTAGTTGCTTAAGACGATCATTTCTTTTCTTTTCCTTTCCCTTTTTGAAAACATCATGGAATATAGAAGGACTATTTCTTTAGTAACCTTTTAAGAAACTTTTCAAACATTGAAGTCCAATTACTGGGTTGGGAACCACAGTGGATAACATGAAACATTCTAACTTTTGATTTTTCACTTGGAAACAAGTTCATCTGATATCTTACAAAACTTTTTGGTGTATCTTAATGTGATGGTAGTGCTAATTTATCAAGCTAGCCTTTTCCAATTGAGGGTCAAAAACTCAAATCATATTTAAACCGTTATATATCACCTTGAACGAGTGTAGACAAAGGTTTCAAAATTAACCAAATGATAATGAAGTTGTAAATAGCAAAGAGTCAAAGTCTCTCAAAATTTGGCAACTTGTTATCCAAAGGACACCTTCCTTTGAGAATCTTTGAGAATAAATATATATATCCCAACACAACAAAATGAAAATGAATGAAATTAAACAAGACAAACAAAAATGAAAGGGAAACATGCATGCAACAAAGCCAAAACACAACAAACTGCAAAACCCAAACAAGCAACAAAGCAAACAAAACAAAAATAACTAATATACTATATACAATAGGTCAAGCTTCACTAGGGATTAATCGAAGTAGTGCTTGAGGCACTGACTATTGATAGGAAATCGTACAAGTTCTCCAGTCAAAGAGCTTAACCTAAAGGTATTTTCTCCTAAAATTTTGGCTATTTGGTAAGGACCTAACCACAACCTTTCAAACTTGTGGTGATCACCTTTCTTCTCCTTGGTCTTATCCCATAATAGAAGTAGGTGAGAGATCTGAAAGGCTTTCACCTTGGCTCTTTTGTCAAACCATCGCTTAACAATGGCTTGGTGCTTGGCGAAGTGTTGTAGGGTATTAATCTTTTTTTCATCAAGTTTTAACAAATTTAGGAGGCGAACCTTTACCTGATCCTGAATCTCAATTTCTTTCATTAACTAGAGGACATGTATTTGTAAGTTGATTGCGAAGACAGGAGTTTGGCCATAAACAAGGTAATATGAAGAAGTTCCCAGGGCGACTTTTACTCTAGTTCGATCAGCCCATAAGGCGTATCTCAACTGATTGTGCCAATCCCTGGGATTCTTCTCGAGTAGCTTTTTAATGACATCTAGGATGTTCTTGTTCGTGGATTCAACTACTCCGTTACCTTGTAGATAGTAATTGGAGGAGAATTTCAATATTACCTTATATTCGTACGACCATTGCATCAACTGTGCAGAAGTAAAAGAAGGGTCGTTGTCACATACCGGAGCAAATGACATACCAAACCTAGTGATGATGTGTTCTTCAATGAATTTTAAGACTACCCCCAAAGTAGCATTTCGACACGCAATTGCTTCCGTCCATCGAGTGCAGTAATCCGTTGCTGTAAGAATGAACTTATGTCCTACAGACGAGTTAGGATTAATGAAACCTATGAAATCCAGTGTCCATTGGACAAAAGGTCTTACCTCGAACACTGGCTGGAGAGGCATGGTGAGATTCCTCTCTTTGGAAGCTGCGATTTGACTTGTATGACAATGACGAATGTGCTCATGAGTATCCTTAAAAATACTAGGCCAGTAATATCCGGCCTTCAAAATTTGATGTGTAAAGGCATTCGCCGACCCATGACTTGTCCCATACTTCCTGTGGAACTCCTCGATCATGTTACGGGCTTCTTGATGATCAAGACATCGAAGGTAAATAACTTTGTAATTCTTTTTGTAAAGTGTCGAATCCTTGATCATATAGTTGGAACTTTTGAGCCTTAAAGCTTGTCTTTGCATGGCTGTCAACCCCTCAGGACACTTATTATTCAACAATATAAAAACTAAATCCGTGTACCATGGGTTTTGAGTGAATGATTGCAATGTATACTGTTGGCATTGGATTTGAGGGATGTAAATTGCCATAGCTTGAGACAAACCTTGGCCTTTGACTACATCGGATGCATCTCCAAATCAAACTCTTGTAAAATTTCCATCTATTTCCCTCGACGTTCTCCCAGCTCTGACTGTATAAGTAGTGACTTCACCACTTGATCAGGTACAATCACATAGATTTTACTCTTCAGGATGTAATGCTTGAATTTCTTGACTGCTCTTACCAATGCAAAAGCCTATTTTTCAAGAGCAGAATATCTCACCTCAACACTCTTGAAAGGGGAACTCATAAATGCAATGGGTTTCTCATCTCCTGCTTGCCTCTGTGTCAAAATAACCACCCTTGAGTGTAATGAAGAAAAAGAATATATGTAAAACAACAGAGTATAGTCCGGACTAGTTAATACAGGAGCTTCAACGATGGATTTCTTGATCTGGGTGAAAGCCTCTTTTGCTTCAGTAGTCCATTCGATCTTAGAATCCTTCTTCATCATTTCATTTAACGACTTGACTATCCCTGCAAACCCAGTGATAAATTTTCTGACAAAATTGATCTTCCCAAAGAAAGACCTCATCTCCTTTTTACTGCCAGACATTTGTAATTTTAGCAACACTTCTACTCAATTTGGGTCTATAGATATCCATCCCCCTTTCAAAAATTACATGACTGAGGAGCTTTCCTTGAGCCACTCCAAATACACAATTCTTGGGGTTAAGGAAAATCTCATATCTTCAACATCTCTCTAGAACTTTTTGAAAGTGGTCTGGGTGATCTTCTCTGACCCTGGAAAATATAATCAAGTCATCCCTATATATAATAATACAGTTGCCGATCAGATCTTTGAAAGTTGTATCCATTGCTCTTTGGAATGTTACTCCAACATTAATTAACCCAAATGACATCCTTTGGCATGCATATGTTCCCCACTTCGTCATAAATGTGGTTTTCATGCGATATTCATAGTTTACCAAAACTTGGTTATATCCAGAATAACCATCTAAGAATGACATCATCAGTGAACCATTGACAACTTGTAATACCTCATCTAAGGAAGGAAGTGGGTAATTATCCTTTTCAAATGCCTTATTGAGGTTGCAAAAATTGACACAAAGCCGAATTTCCCCATTCTTTTTCCCTACTGGCACCAAATTGGCAACCCAAGTAGAGTGACGTACCGAGAAAATAATCCTAACAGACAAAAGCTTTTGAACTTCCTTGAAAATCAAGGGTTCTATCAATAAATTAACCGGTCGTTGCTTCTATTTGAACGAATTTATATTGGGTTTCAAGGGCATCCCCATGTTATTACATCAATGAACTCTTTCAAGATTTGTAGAATTTTCTCTCTTTCAGTTTGAGTACAAATCTTCGCAATATACACTATCTTCTCTTGGCCTTCTGGACCAATATTATGTGGTTCGTATTTCCTGGCATTTGAATCTGTTGTTAATCTCTCTTTTACCTTGGGATCAGAATCAAAAAGCCTCTCTAGGGTGACCATACCTTTAGGAATAACATTTGTAGGTAAATTCATAATTTTTTTGTCATCCCCTTCATCAAGATCATCCGATCTATCTTTCTCATCAATGATTTGTTCTTCAAAAGCCCCTGAATTGGCAAGAAAGACTAGAATGTGGGTATCATCCTCAAAAACTTGAAAGTGTTTGATGTTATCTGACACAGCAAGTGTGCAGACCAACTCTACGGAAAACTTCTTCAAAGGATATTTGCTCACTGGTTCTAGGTACTTGCTACTACAACCAATGCATCTGATATCCCATTTACTTTCCTAGGTACCAGCTGAATATTGAAAGCATTAAAATCCTCAACCAACCCCGATACTCTATTCCTATATGCTGCTAACCTTTTGTCGTGACATGCATATTGGCTTCTTACTTGTTTAACCACCAATTCAGAATCTCCCTGTACTCTTAAGCATTTAGCTCCCTTCTTATGAGCGAAGAGTAGTCCTCTAATTAGGGCCTCATACTTCGTCATATTATTAGTGCAAGTGAATTGGAGTCGGTAGGAGGCTAGAAAGGTTTTCCCTTTTGGACTTGTTAAGTCTACGCTTGCTCCACTGCCTTGCTTGGAAGACCCATCAAAATTTAAAAACCATATTTCATCTTTTAGTTTCTTGACATTCTTCGTCTTGGGGTCAGTGATCAGATTAGCTTCCGGAAGTGATTGTCATCTCTCAGTTTCAAGGTCTTGCAATACATGAGGTTGTTCAATTACCGGTTGTAAGATTACTTCAAGGGTGCTAGGAGTAGTCTGTTATGCTAGAGGTTGTTCTTGAGATTGAGTTTCTTCATTCTTCTATTTAGGTGGGATATCCTTATTCTCTTGTTTGGCAATCTCAACCATGAAGATCTCCTTGTTGCATTGTTCCAGCTGGGAAGTTTCATTTATAAGATCCATTGTTTGGGGTATTACTCCCTCGCAACTTGGAATTTGAATTTCTTCCATGTTGATGATATGATCAGCATCTTTGCATGGGACTAGGCTCATCAACTTTGTAATCTTGTTCTAACATGGGATACATGACATCTCTGAGTGCTCGTCATGATATATTCGACACCATTTTGGAAGTAGCAAATCTTGTATTTTCCTAGTATCTCCCAGCAAATACATCCCTTTTTTTACTGTTATAGCGAAGCCTTTGACCTGCTCTCTATATGCATTCATATCATCTTGATGTAATTGGGGAAGGGTAGGTGTAGAGAAAGTGAGGATTTCATTTACTCTATAGACTCCTGGACTCACTTCAACATATGCCACCTCATTGGGAGCTCCATAATCTGTGACCAACTTCTTCAACTTGGGTTCACTATCAATTCGAATCTGGTTGATCACCCCCTTCCACGAAAGCCATAAGTATGTAAAACAGGTTGAGAAATATCCTCCCAAAGTTTTTGACCAATCCCTACTAAGGAGCATTCCATATGCATCTGGAATATCCACCACTTGAATTTCTATGTAACGAGATATGTGGGGATCAATGCCCAACTGGATGTATACATCTTTTAATTCTCCAATTACATTGACCTTAGTCTTGTCTAGTTGTACCACTTGTTGGCATTATAACAGACAAGAAGATGGTTGGCATTCCAATTACAATGATAGATTGTTGGCATTATAACAGACAAGAAGATGGTTGGCATTCCAATTACAATGAGAGATTGTTGGCATTTCAATAAGGATATTGAGAAGGTTGTTGATGACTATAGATATAACTGATTAAGGATGATTACTGTCTTAATATTATTATTTTGTCATTGATGTCAAGAAATTGATTTTGTAATTCAGTATGATGTTGCCATATCTTAAGAAGTATGATTTAATGAGTATAAAGATGTCGGTAAAAGACACAGAAAGAATATGATGAATAAGGGGATAAGTTATTCAATGGGCAACTATTACCGAGTTAGACAATGATGAGATCATGATGTTTAGATTGTTTTGATATCCTACATATGCTATTGTTTGAAAGGTTAATACTATACTATGTTACCGAGCAAAGAACCTAGTCGGTAAACCCTAAGGAACCCAGTCGGTAAACCCTAAGGTTATCACTATCGGTTAATGAAGGCAGAATGTCTACCGAGTGAAGTTTAGTATTTATCGAGTTACAACCGAGCTATAACAGAATGCATTAAATGTTTACATGTGATATTTAATGAAGGAAGCTGATGAGCTAGAGCGAATTAAATGATTGGTAAGACGTGTATGAAGATTGTTAAAGAATCTATGGTAAAGAAAGATCGACAGGAAGATATACAACTCAGATTAAACCGCAATACCCTAACACAAGTTCCAAGGTGAAAATGCAAGTTCCAAGGCAGGGTAAAATGTTTTCAGATCGAAGAATACATTGAACCTGGACAAGATTGAAGATCTAATGGCTATGATTGATCATTGGAAATGTGATCAAGGAGATTAAGCCGTTAAGAAGATTGTTTATAAATAGGAAACTGTTGATAAACAATGTATGCGGGCAAGTGTATGCACAGGGATGCTACATAGTGATTACCAAGCACAGAAGCTTGAAGACCTGTTAGAATAATAGTATAGATGCCCAACAGATAGACAAGATTAGTTCTATGTCTAAATTGTATTGAACAAATAGGAATCTGCTTTAGCATTTTTAGATGTGAAGTTGCAAACATATTTTTATTACTGTTATTTTGAGAAGTAGCAGAAAATCTCTTAACCGAGTGGACTTAACAGTCTTATATGTAAATCCTCTAGCAAGGTGACATTCTTATTGAGTGTTTGAAATCCTTAACAGTCTTATATGTAAATCCTCTAGCAAGGTGACATTCTTATTGAGTGTTTGAAATCCTTTAACAAGGTCACTTCTAACAAAGTGAAGATCCTAACAGATCTGAGGGAAATCCCTTAACCGGGTCACATCTAGCAATGTGTTTGTAATCTTTAACAGGATTTGCTTTTAACTGAGCATACTCTAGAAGAGTATATTTCTTAGTGGGTCCGAAATCCCAAAGTGGTTTTTCCCTATTTGGGTTTCCATGTTAAATCTGGTGTTATGAGGTTTATATTGTTCATATGCTTTGAGTTTGCATGTTTGACAATTTTGGTTATATGACTGATATATATGTTATCGAGGTTGAATCTGATGTTTTTATTGATGATTAAGTTTGTATGATTCACCCCCCACCCTCTCATCTTGTTGGTTGTTGGATCTGTACTTACATTAAGTATCAGAACTATCAATTGGTATCAGAGCTTTGGACTCCGAAAGAAAAGTTTAAAGGCACTTGAGTTAAAGATCCAAAGATGTATAAGAGGGATGCACCGAAGCTGAACAAGTCAAGTTTCTCTACATGACAGAAAAGGATGAAGCTGCATTTATTTGGAATTGGAGAATATGCTGTATACTATCTGGAGAATGATTTTATCACATCGAGCACCTATCCATTGACAATGGAAGAGATAAAGACAAAGCAAGAACATATTCAAGCAATGATTGAAATAACATTTGCATTGACCGACTCGGAGTTTAATGATCTAGAAGGCTGCAATGATACAAAGGCAATGTGGACTAAGCTCATATTTGTATATGGAGGAGATGAACATGTTCAAAGAGCAAAAGTGGATAGTCTAAGAGGACAACTTGAATCTATGAGGATGAATGAAGGTGAGAACATAACCCAGTACAATACAAGACTAAAGGAGATTGTAAATCAAATCAAAGGAGTAGGAGGAACTATTGAAGAAAAGGATGTAACAAGTAAGTTGTTAAGAACCCTTCTACCTGCCTATGCAATCCAAGTCTCTGCAATCAATGAATTGAGGTCTGTACCCAATATGCCAGTTTCTTTAGATGCTACTACTGGTAAGCTACATGCATTTGAGTTAAGTAACTTTGATAACAATGGGTCATTGGTAAATAAAATTGAATCTGCATTAAGTTCTTTTCATATTGATGAAACTGATGATTACAATGATAGAAAGCATAATTACTCTGAAGGGAATCACAGTGGAGCAAGTGAAAGATTTCGCAAAAACATGGAGGAGGTACACAAACTGTATGAGGAAATTAGAAAGCAAGAAGAGTTTGAAGCACTATTAGCCAGAAGGCTACCGAGAGGAAAAGGTAAGTATAAAGGAAAGCTACCTTTAAAATGTTTCAATTGTGATAAGATTGGACATATGGCTTCTAACTGTCCTAACAAAGAATCTAGTGAAAAGAGAGATTACCGAGATGACAAATAGAAGGATAATCATTACAGAGGATACCGAGACTTCAGGAGAAGAGATAAAAAGACACGCCTAATAGCTGATGAGGAATCTAATGATGATAAATCAGATGAAACTGATACAGAGGAAGTTGTTTATGTGGCTATCAAAGATGGATCAGATGAAGAAAGGTATGAAGAAAAGCTTTAATATCTCATATAAATACTAATGATTCTTGGATCATAGATAGTGGCTGCTCACATCACATGACAAGTGATAAACACAAGTTTATTGAATTAGATGATTATGATGGAGGCTATGTAAGATTTGGTAATGATGCACCATGTCCGGTAAGAGGTAAAGGATCCATAACACTTCTTGATAATGCTAAATGTAATGATGTTTATTGGGTTGAAGGTTTGAAATAAAATTTGTTGAGTGTAGCACAGCTAAACAACACAGGTTACCGAATAGAGTTTGAAAAAGGAATTGTCAAAGTTCATGACAAGCATGGAAAGTTAGCCGCTACCGGGACACAAACAAGAGGTAATACATTTCATCTTGACTCAACTCGGAATAAATGTCTATATGCAAGGATAGATGATATCTGGCTATGGCATAAAAGGTTTTGTCATGTTAATTTTGATAATCTCATAAAAATAAGTAAGAAGCACCGAATAAGAGGTCTATCGAGTCTTGAAAAACCTGAGAATGTTATGTGCCGAGGATGCCAGATGGGTAAGATGACAAGATCAAGCTTTACAAGTAAGTCCTACACTTCTAAGGGAATTTTAGATCTCGTGCATACTGATCTTTGTGGTCCTATGAAAGTTCAGAGTTATTATGGTGATAAATATTTCATATTATTTGTGGATGATTACTCAAGGATGATGTCAGTAATGTTTTTAAAAGAAAAATAAGAAGCTTTTCAAATGTTTAAATGGTACAAGGCTAGAGTTGAAAATAAAATAGGAAAACAATTGAAATGTCTCAGATCAGATAGAGGAGGAGAGTTTACATCTGATGAGTTCAACTTATTTTGCAATGATCATGGTATAAAAAGACAAGTCTCTGCACCGAGAACTCCACAACAGAATGAGATAGCTGAGAGAAGGAACAAATCTATTGTGGATTGTGCCATAACCTTGATGATTGAAAAGAAAGTTCCACAAACATTTTGGAGAGAAGCAATAAGCACAGCTGTGTACACCTTGAACCGAGTTTAATTGAAGAAAGGTACTTTGAAGACACCTTATGAAATCTAGTATGACAAGAAACCTAATGTAAGTTATTTTAAAATCTTTGGGAGTAGATGCTATGTTCATAAAGATAATAGAAATAGCAAGTTTGATCAGAAAAGTGAAGAAGGAATGTTTCTAGGTTATTCTTCTAGAAGCAAAGCATTTAAATGTCTGATCAAATCATCTAACAAAATAGTAGAAAGTGCAAATGTGAAAATTGATGAATTTGCAAAAAGAAATGATGAAGGAAACTCCAAAGAACTAGAAGATTATGAAGGATTTGTCTATGTGCAACCGAGAAGTCCTATCGAGATAACTGTTGAAGAAAATGAAGGAAATATCCAGTTACTGAGTGATGAAAAAGATCATACAGAGCCTACCGAGCCTGTATTAGCCAAGTATGTCAGAAGACATCATGCACCAAGTCAGATTATAGGAGATAAGGATGATCCAGTGATGACAAGAAACAAACTGAGACAGAACACATGTTTGATATCTGAATTTGAACTGAGAAAAGTGAAAGAGGTATTTAACAGTGAAGAATAGATAAATGCTATGACAGAAGAGATTGATCAAATCAAGAAGAATGACACATGGACACTGGTCCCAAGACCGAAGGATAAAAATGTAATCGGTACAAAGTGGATCTTCAAAAACAAGCTAAATGAAAAGGGTGAGGTCATTCGGAATAAAACAAGACTAGTTTGCAAAGGTTATGCCCAAGAAGAAGGAATTGATTATAGTGAGACTTTTGCACCTGTGGCAAGACTTGAAGGAGTAAGAACATTGTTAGCATATGCTGCTTACAAGAATTTCAAGGTATATCAAATGGATGTCAAATCTGCATTTCTGAATGGTATATTAGAAGAAGAAGTTTTCATTGAACAACCTGAAGGATTTGTTGAAGGAGAAAATAATGATCAGGTATGTAAATTGAACAAAGCTTTATATGGTCTGAAACAAGCACCAAGAGCATGGTATAAGAGATTGCACTCTTGTTTAATTAAGATTGGTTTTATAAGAACAAGTGAGAACAACAATATGTACATGAAGAATGATGAAAATGGAATACTGATCTCAACCATAATTGTTGATGATATTATCTTTAGTGGAAATGACTCTCTATGCAAGAACTTTGGAAATAAAATGAGTAAAGAATTTGAGATGTCATTAATTGGTGAGATATAATATTTTATAGGTCTGCAGATACTGCAAATGAAAGATGAGATTTTCATTACCCAATCCAAGTACATAAAGGAAATCTTGAAGAAATTTGGAATGGAGGATTCAAAACCAGTAAGTACTCCTATGACTACCAACTGTAAACTATCAAAGAATGATGAATATGCATCTGTTGATGAGACACTTTACCGATCTATGATTGGAAAGTTGCAATATGTTGTTCACAGCAGGCCAGATATAGCACATGCAATAGGTATTGTTGCATGATTTTCTGTAGATCCTAAGGAAACACACATGACGACAATCAAAAGAATTTTTAGATACTTAAAAGGCACTGAAGATTATGGCTTAGTATATCAGAAAGGAAATAAGTTTGATTTAAAAGTTTATACTGATGCTGATTGGGCAGGCAACATTGATGACAGGAAAAGCACAAGTGGAGGAGCTTTCTTTTTAGGAGAAAGACTAGTGAGTTGGCTTAGCAAGAAACAAGGATGTGTTTCTCAGTCAACAACAGAAGTTGAATATGTTGCTGCAGCACTGAATTGCACCAATATAGCATGGATCAAACAATTGTTGGAAGGTATAAATGAGCAAGTTACCGAGCCAATAACTATATTTTATGATAACACTAGTGCCATTAACATTTCAAAGAATCCTGTTATGCACTCTAAGACAAAGCACATCTCTATCAAATATCATTATCTTAGAGAAGAAGTTCAAGAGAAGAAAATGGTGTTGGAATATGTTAGTGCAAAGGAGAAAATAGCAGATATCTTCACCAAGCCACTGCTAAAGGACACTTTTGAATATCTCAGAAGTCAGTTAGGGGTCCTACCCCTATCTTCCATTCACTGACCGAGTTCGGTGAAAGCATCAATTTGATGACTCTACAGAATATCTTTTTAGGAGTTGATGCTGATTTACACACTTTAGGAGGTTTTCTAAAGGTGTGCAGGAAATAATACAGAAAACAATAAATAGGGAACATGAATTGAAGACAAATGCTCTGACCGCGACTCAATTGATACACAATAGCAGGAAATAACTTCTTACAGAAACAAATTATGTTTTAGTTCTTTTCTTTTTGGCATTGTTTTTAAAGGGGGGGAATACCTATGCAAGGGGAGAATACCTATGAAAGGGGGAGAATACATAAGAAGAGAAGACTATAGATTGGAAAGAAGACTGAGAAAATAGGAGAAGTCTAATGTATGGGGAAGAGCATTTCAACATTTCAGAATCACAGCAATCCGAATTTATTAAGGTCAAATCAATTGGTTTTTGCCATCAATGCCAAAGGGGGAGATTGTTGGCATTATAACAGACAAGAAGATGGTTGGCATTCCAATTACAATGAGAGATTGTTGGCATTTCAATAAGGATATTGAGAAGGTTGTTGATGACTATGGATATAACTGATTAAGGATGATTACTGTCTTAATATTATTATTTTGTCATTGATGTCAAGAAATTGATTTTGTAATTCAGTATGATGTTGCCATATTTTAAGAAGTATGATTTAATGAGTATAAAGATGTCGGTAAAAGACACAGAAAGAACATGATGAATAAGGGGATAAGTTATTCAATGGGGAACTATTACCGAGTTAGACAATGATGAGATCATGATGTTTAGATTGTTTTGATATCCTACATATGCTATTGTTTGAAAGGTTAATACTATACTATGTTACTGAGCAAAGAACCTAGTCGGTAAACCCTAAGGAACCTAGTCGGTAAACCCTAAGGTTATCGCTATCGGTTAATGAAGGAAAAATGTCTACCGAGTGAAGTTTAGTATTTACCGAGTTACAACCGAGCTATAATAGAATGCATTACATGTTTACATGTGATATTTAATGAAGGAAGCTGATGAGCTGGAGTGAATTAAATGATTGGTAAGACGTGTATGAAGATTGTTAAAGAATCTATGGTAAAGAAAGATCGGCAGGAAGATCTACAACTTAGATTAAACCGCAATACCCTAACACAAGTTCCAAGGTGAAAATGCAAGTTCTAAGGCGGGGTAAAACATTTTCAGATTGAAGATCTAATGGCTATGATTGATCATGGGAAATGTGATCAAGGAGATTAAGTGGTTAAGAAGATTGTTTATAAATAGGAAATTGTTGATAAACAATGTATGTGGGCAAGTGTATGCACAGGGATGCTACATAGTGATTACCGAGCACAGAAGCTTGAAGACCTGTTAGAATAACAATATAGATGCCCAACAGATAGACAAGATTAGTTCTATATCTAAATTGTATTGAACAAATAGGAATCTACTTTAGCATTTTTAGATGTGAAGTTGCAGACATATTTGTATTACTGTTATTTTGAGAAGTAGCAGAAAATCCGGTGTTATGAGGTTTATATTGTTCATATGCTTTGAGTTTGCATGTTTGACAGTTTTGGTTATATGACTGATATATATGTTACCGAGGTTGAATTTGATGTTTTTATTGATGATTAAGTTTGTATGATTCACCTCCCACCCTCTCATCTTGTTGGCTTTTGGATCTGTACTTACATTAAGTATCAAAACTATCACCACTTTACTATTTGCACGCACTAGGTTGAGGCCGAGCTTCCGACATATAGAGTAGGGCATTACATTTCTGGAAGCACCTGTATCTACTAAACAGTTGTGCAGATTATTTCCACATATCCCCAAACTAAGTAAAAATGGTGGGTTTTCAATTGCATCGCTACTGACATTGGCATTGAATTCATTCAGGTCAGCCATATTAACCTCGTTTCTCTACGACTCTAACAGTTCCAACTTCCTAAGGAGAGCCTTCTTTTGTTCAGGGCAATATCTCAGTACTTCCATTAGGGACATAGTGGTGTTAGTCCTTTCCATCTCCTTGGTAACATCAAATGATCCTTTCAAAACATATTCTTTCCCTTGAGTTTGTCTAGGGCGTTCTCCTTGAAAATCCTAAGGAGGGTGAGGACTGTGGCTTGTGTTCGCATCGGGAGGTACAAATATACCCTTTGGGGGAGGTGGCTCTATTAATGGAGCCTTTCCTTGAATCCTAAGATTGTAATTATTTTTGGTTTGAAAGGCTTGAGCATCATAGACACACGGTTCACCTTCAGCTTCAACTTGAAACTCCTTGCATAGGAACGTGTCAACCAAAATTGTGGTATTAACTTTCTCTGATTCATCATTAGAGAAATCCTTTGGTTGAGAATCAACTTGAGTGATCCTTATGATCTTTTCAAACTGGGCACAATTAACCTTGGAATGTGCTGTTGTATCATGCAACCTACACCAATTAGTCAGTAAATTCATATCAGCAAGGTTAACACTTTGAGTGTTATTTGGGTTATCTCGTGTGTCAGGATGATCATGGTTCACCCCACTGTTTTTTGGACCTCTGTTCCATTGCCTATTGTAAGGTTTGTTGTTATACCTTTGGTTTTGGTTCTGGTTGTTGTAGTTTCGTTGATTATTGTATGGTTTGGATTGGTTATACCCTCCTAGGAGATTCATCTTCAACTGACTCAAATCTGAAGTAACTTGTGAGATCATTTTCTTTAATGCTTCTACTTCAGTGGATATATGAAATCCTTGACTCTCAAGCGTCATAATTTGATGTTGGCTTGATGTGTGAGTATTACCAAATTGTTGATTCACCGCTTGCACTTGACCAACATATTGTATTTGAGTGGGAGTAGCATTGGTATTATTCTGCCAAGTCAAAGATTGGGCAGAAAATTGTTGCCTATCCTGAGGTTGGGAAGCATAGATTAGCACCGGGTTCATTGTTGGGGCTCCTACAGGTAAAGGTGAGGGTACCCTAGGGAGTTGGTTATAGTTCCCTTGATTCACTCCTATGGGTAAATTGTATCCAATCCCCCCTGGTGTTTGGTTCAACTCATAATTCATGCTGATCGCCAATGCATAGACCTTTGCCAAGGTGTCCCTTTAATCTTGAGGAACACTCTTTTTGATAAACATAGCGGTCCATGGGTCAATAGCTCTTAGATACGAGTCAATCACTATGTTGGGTGCTACTTGGTAAGGAGCTTGTAACCTCTTGAATACCCTTTGAAAGATAGTATTAAAAGTTGTTAAAGTTCATCCGATAACTTCTTAAGAGAGGCGAATTGATGGTACAGTGTTCCGGGGTCTACATACACTCGGAATTGATCAATGAAAAATTTCTCCAAAACATCCCAGCCAGTGATAGAATTTTCCGGTATGATTAAATACCAATTATATTCATTCTCCCCAATTGAATATGGGAAGAGTCTACATACTACATCTTGGTGTTCAATGTTGTTACGAACAACTGCATCTTTAAATGCTTCAATATGCTCATCAGTCGTCCTGCCCCCCAAATAATAGAATTTGCTGCCAAATTTATCTGGGTTTCTGGGTAGGTCATGTCTACCCCTTGGTATAGTTCCTAGTGGTGTGTGGTCTTGGTTAAAGTAGGCCATTGAAGGTGGTGACGATGGATGTTGAGTCACAAAAGGTGCAACGATAGGTTGAGGACTAGGGATCAGTTGATCTTCTACGTTGAGTATGGAAGACTGCACTGGTGAGGCTGTTAAGGGTTGTCTCTTAGCTTTATTTCTCTTTTTCCTAGTGGCAGGCCCTAACTCTACCAAGTCAGATGGTGAAGAACTGCTCCTAAGGACTCTGTGGAATCTCTTGGGAGAGAAAGATGATATACGATCCAACTTAATACCTCAATTTTTTGGTTATGGAGGTGGTTGTGGGTTTTCTTGTGGAAGAAGTTGCCTCTGTGCCTCCACTTCTATACGTATAGCCTTTTGTCTTTAGTTGTCAAGAACTTGTCGTGCTCGCAACCAATCACTATAATTCCTTGTACTGTCCCAAGCAAGATCGTATAGCTGGGTAACAATGTCATCTTGGTTATAGTTGAGGTTGGGTTGGGTGAATTGTAAAAGTCCATCTCCTGGAAGCACCATATGTGGTTAATCAATAAAGGGGACTAGTATGTGGCCCTTTGCCTAGTGCCAGTTTCTGTTGATGATTGTTTTGACATACTCACCAACAGTCAGGTAGACAATGTGAACACTCACCACCTCTCCTGAAAAACAATAAGTTCTGGGGAACTAATCACTTCAAGGTCTCTATAGTCAGGTCTCGACGGTGATGGGAAGCCCAATGTTTGATGTGATTGTACCTATTAAGGGGCCTGCTGGTTAAAACTAAATCCCACTAATCGTTAATAACATAACTTCCTTTTTTTTTGTACTTTATGGTTTTAAGATTCTTTTGGAAATAAATTGCAAGAGATAAGGAAACAAGAAAATAACAACAAAACTAATTCAATGAAAACTTAACGAACTACTTAATCAGTACCTTGCAATCCAAATATCATCAAATATTATCTAAATCAGCATTCAACAACGGACCTCCAGTAAACCTGCAAAGTCAGTAACCTTACAGACTCATGGAAAGAATATCACAACAATATTGCCTATCACAGTAATTATCATACACCACTTATGTGCATAGCATGAGTCATAAACCAATAAACAGAAGATAAGAACATGTTGCTAATTTTAGACAATAGACATTAATGGATCACAAAGAAAAAAATTGTAGAACATATGCATAGATTCAGGCAATACATAAGATGCTTCTTGTATTAACTTCAAAGAATATATAACAAAAATAACTCAAGTTCATAACAATCTGCAAAATAATCTAAAATTTCCAAGTGGGCCTCAAATCATCAATTTGTGGACCCTTACAAATGAATCAAACTCCTCAATTTATATATTTTTCTGCCCTACTTTCTAGAAAATAAATTTAATCTAAATTAAGAACTTAAAAGCTAGGAGTCGTAGTTAACTTGCAAGTTTCTGCCTCTAGACTCCAGTTAACTGCTACGAAATGGAGGTTAGGTGAGCACTACGAAGAGCATGCTATATGAATTGGACTTTTCTAGTCATGCAAATTTTTATTCAAAACTGGAATATGAGTTGGAGCTGCAGTCGAAGTACCAGTGGAGAAGTCATGCAAAATCTCGCCTCAAAAGTCCTTCTATTTTTAGTAACTATGTGTTTATCTTCTACTTCTTTTTATAGGATTTATAATTATTAATGATGCATGCAACTAACCCATCAGGAGGATCAACAACATCCTTAATTCTGAATTTATACTTTTTCAAAATTTCCTCTGCATTCTCTCTTTTCTACTCTAACTCCCCTATTGTTTTTGCTGCCTCTTGACATTGTGTAATTAAGTAAGTATATCTATCCATCAGTGTGACATTGAACTGAGCCGGAGGTCCCAAATGTTGGGCCTCATATGCATCTGACTGACTCAGTACTTGCTCTTCCTCCATAACCCTTGTGTTAGTTATCCCTAATCCAAAAACTCTAAGTAAATGCTTTACAAAATCCTCATATTTTAAAACTACCTTGAGGAGAGGAACTCGGATGTCTGCCACATCCTTCACATACTGTTGAAGCATCTCAATCTTCAGTTCCAAAATGTATCTGTAAGAATGCAGGTTCTCATAACTATCACCACCCAAGAGGTCTTCCTCTATTATTACTTCCTCTCCTAGGTGCAAAACTTTACTTAATATTCAGAATTGTTTACTAAACACATTGAGATTCTGCTCCCATTGCTAAGAGCAAGAAGCTAATGCTCCTCCTACCTGTACTGCCTCCTTGTACTTCTTCATAGTATTTTGTAAAAATAATCTAATTTTTGAGGCATTTATTTGGGTCGATGACTTCTCTATAGCAGACACCTATCTTACCTCCATTAATGCTTTTACCTCTCCCTCTGGGAGTGATGAGGTTGAAGGTAGATTATCATTTCTGCAAGTATCTAAAGGCTTACCCATTTCTACCAGCAGTTGCTTGTACTGCTCCAGCTATGCTTTGATCTCTACATGAGAGGTATGTTCTTTCTCTATTCATCCCCTGATGATGCTGGTAGCTAGTTCCAAAGTAACCAACTCCCCCCACTTTGTTTTCTTACCCAGTTTTACGTGAGATAATTGGTACTTCAGGGAGGTTTGACCTTCTTTTTGTAGTGGAACTGCCACATCCACAACCACTTCACCGAAACTTGTTCTCAACATATAATGCACCATTTTAGGTTTCTTAACCTTCCTTGGTTCCTCTGTGATTTCCTGTTGTAGTGTAACCTTAGGTAACATTGCTTTCCTCTTCTTCCTCTCGAAGGTGAAATCCAACCATTTTGGCACAACTTTATCCTTATCACCTTCGTGAGGTACTATGTCGGTGGTCACGATGTGCACATTTGACTATTCCTCTGCTTCATCCTTCTCTTCCGCTTCTGTATATTTAGGATCTTGAGGCGAAGCAACTTGGCGGGCCAAATTAGTTTGGAGAGCAATGTTAACATTTAGCTGTTGTTGCTTGTGCAACTCTCCCAACTTACCACTGACCTCTTCTCCAAATATCCTTCCCTCATCTGTTTCTCCCATACCTTGTCTGGCAGCTATATCTTTAAGGAGGTCTTCTTGGTCTTGAGGGGTTAAAACTAATCTTTCATTCAACAAATCCTCTGCCTCACTTTGTTCTTTCTCCCCTCCAAGTGATTGTTGTTCCCTAAGTTGTTCCTCTTCCTGATCAGAATTTGATTCAATATTTTAGATAATTACAGTCTCAGTGGTAGGCCTAAATGCCTGTGTCCTGGGTGGCACTGTGGTTGTATCAATTGGTGGTGGCATGGGAGGAGTAGTAACCAAGACCTGTGCTGCAACTATTGAGGGAGGCCGAGTCGGTGCATTCTCATTTGTTTCTCTTTGTTCTTCTTCTTCCCGAACGCCTTCCCTTGGAGTTTGCCCAATTGTTGTTCTCGCAAGAAGAAAAACTTTGCTAGTAGTACAACACCCAGCCCATGTGTCACTCCAAGATCCACAACCTTCTTCAACAATTCAGATTTTCTCATTTGCACGTGAAGTTTCTCCATTAATTCATCAGTGCTTTCTTCAGGCCCAGCTGCAACATCTAGGTCAGTTCACGTATTTTTCCTTGAGCTCGATCTTGTCTTGCAAGCATATTCCTTATAATCCATTGATTGGGGCACACCTGAGGTGGACTCCTTTTGCTTCCCTTTTGAAGCACTTGGCCTAACTCTCAAGCTAAGCCACTATCTAGTTTTATTTATTACTACTTGGGTTACTTGGTCTATCTTCACATCTTCATGCGCTGATCACCTTATAGGAGAAAGGGCCCTTTTATCAATTCCCTGTTCTTTATACATAGTGTCTAGTAATTCTCCATCATCCCTCAGGTTTTTGGGGAGATTTGTTTCTATTTTAAAATCTCTAATTTGAGGCACCGATAGTCTGTAATAATTATTTTCCCTTACCTCAAAACTGTCCTGGAGGTTTGCCCAAAAATCCTCTAGTTTGGGCTTGTGCCCCTCATATGCCTTAGGCATACATTGTTTGAGTTTTCCGTAAGGATCATAGTATTCCCTAGCATAATCAAATCATTTCAAGTTTAAATCTTGGAGCTCTTGCTCTGCCATCTTTGCCACCTGGATTTTTGAACAAGAAAAGTATTCAATTGAAACTAAAAGGTCTATCCCTGTCTTATGTTTTGATGATAATAGGGATTTAAGGTCGAGCAATTGTCTGACATACTCTAACAAAATGATGTGGTCATTGCAATATCTTGGCAGTAGCATTGGGTTCCCTGTAAATCCACTGACCCTTATGTATGTGGAACGTTGGTTTTGAATAAAGTAGCACGCCCCTTCTTGGATGATTGCCATAGCTTCAAGGCTTATTTTGTACCCTGTATCACCTGTTAGTTTAATGATCATAGGGAAGAGGAAGACATCATTGATTCTTTTGAAGTGTGCCTTTTCGTTATTTAAAGGGAGTTGGAAATAATATTCCCAAACTTTCTTCTGGCCTTCCTCATCTCCTAGTTGGCCCTCTACCTGTAACCCTAGGAACTTACTTGCTCGGGCAACCACCCAGATGACATAAGAGGTAAAAAAGAACTTCTTGGTTTGGTGCACCTCCTTCATCTGTTTACATATATTGTCTGAGAGGATTTGGGCCCAATCAAACTATTGCTTCCCTATGAGGATGGTAGTCATAAACTAGAACATCCAAGGATGGAAATGCTTGTAATGAGGCTTGCCAAAGGCCTTGCTCAACATAATATTTAAATCCCTCTGTGGCTCCCTGAAACTTGCCCTTAATATATATGTGGCCTTTAGCCATATTTTTCTTTCCTCTTCTAGCCAGTTTTCATTCATATGCTTCTTGTTTGAGGTCACATTATTTTTCCACATTCCCAGGGCTTCTTCTTCAGTGGTAAGGAGTACTTCATCCCTTGTAGGGATTCCAAACACAAATTGTAACATGTCTAGGGAAAAATCAATCACCGTCCTATCCTGTGTATCTGTATATTTCCTGGTATCCGCATCATAGAATTGTGTGATTGTCATGATGAATTCGGGGGCCTGGACTGACTGCGGGAAGATAGTAGCCTCCAATAGGCTTGATCTTTTGATTCTTCTTAATGGGGCCTCTGGCCTTGGTCTCTCCACTTGTGTTCTGATATCCTCAATCTCTATATGCCCTATCTCAGTGTCGGTCACCCATTTGATCTAATCATCTATCTTTGACAGATACACTTGTCCCTAGTTATGGTACTTAATTGTTATAGGAATTTTATCTATTTCTTTGCCTCTCTTGATGGAAGTTGGGTCCATCTAGTCACTTTAACTTGCAAGAAAGAACCAAGCATTAATCCATCGTATAAAACATTAAAAACATCTTCCACCTCAGGACTTCGGGGTTCCGGGGTAGGTAATTCCCTTATTAGACAAATGACCTTGGAACTCTAAGGTTCTGGAGTTTTGGGATGGGTAAACTGGATAGAGTCCGGAACTCCAGGGTTTTAGGGTTTCGAGCTTGATAGATGAGGTTAACTTCGTGATCTCAGAGTTTCGAGATCCCGGGGTAGATCGAAAAGACACCCAAAAAAAGATGTTCCGAAGATTCGGGGTTCTGGGGTTTAAACACAGTGACCCCAAAAGGATGGACTTCGGGACCTCGAGGTTTCAGGATCCTGGGGTCTAGGGTATTTCCCTTTATAAAGTAAGATAATCCAGAACTTCGGGGTTCCAGGGTTGATGGGAAGACACGACCTAACCCGAAACTTAGGGGGTCCGGGGTGGAAAACCTAGGGCACGCGAAAAACCAAAACAAGACGAAAAAACCAAAAAGGAAAAAACAAGAAACTCACAAAATGATCTAATATAGAAATCAACAAGAAAAAGAAAGAAATTCACCAACCTGGAGAGGAAAAAACACGGAAGATCATGGAAGAAAACACGACAAGATGAAAGCGTGAAGTCGGGAGGTTGCAGTTAAGAGCTCTAGAAAGTCGAATGCACAAATGAGCTTAGAAAAGCTCATTCTTTTTATTTATACCCCCTCAAAATTCATCTGTATGATCGTCTTAAATAGGACCTCGGGACTCTGGGGTTCTAGGGTCGCAAGCAAAATAACACCAAAATCCACCTTGGGACTATGGGGTTCCGAGGTGAATCACAAAAACATGCAAATAAGCAAAAGACCTCGGGACTCTAGGGTTCCGAGGTTCCGAGGTAAACAAAACATAAAAGACCTTGGGACTCTGAGGTTCCGGAGTTTCGAGGTAAACAGGAACAAAATGACCTCGGAACTCTAGGGTTTCGGGGTTCTGGGGTCTTTAAACAAGACAACCTCGGGACTTCAGGACTCTAAAGTTCCGAGGAAAACATGTCAAAATAGCACCTGAAGAACTCGGGACTTCAGGACCCTGAAGTTTCGAGGCTTCAAGAAAAAGGAAAAGACAAGGCACAACTTCAGAACTTCGGGGATCCGAGGTTCTGGGGTTGTGCACCAACAAACAAACAAAGGAGGCCTACCTCAGGAGTCTGGGGTTCCAGGGTAGGGCAAAGTAAAAACAAACAAAGGAGACCTTGGGAGTCTGGGGTTTCAAGGTTCTGAGGTTTCCAGGCAAAACTAAAAATAAAACAACAGAAAGCAAAAGAGGGACCCATACTTTCAACACAAGGAAACTAATGGGGGTAGGTATTCAGGGCATAACAGGATGAATACCCACAAGTATTCTAAACTCTTTTGATGTTATCCCTGTTAGGATCCAAGCTTGTTAAAGCTTTTACAAAAATTCATGTTAGGAATAGATCCTATTAGGGACCACCCGGTTAAGGGATTGACTATAATGCCCTATTAGAAGCAATACCTTGTTATGAGTAACCTTGGTAGAGGATTTGAAATCTAATCTAATGGATCACCTGGTTAGAGGATTTAGATAGCACTAAGCCTGTTAAAGCTTACCAGGTTAAGGGATTTGGTTGTTGTAATTGTTAGAGAACATCAAAGGTTTGTTGATTTGGTAAATAGCACTAATCTTCTTGATTAGATCCTTTTCATGCTTCTATCTGTCTTCACACATACTGCAGATACACTTTCTGGTTTGCCAATCAATCACACTAACACTTAACCAAAATTGCCAACACTACAACAAAACAACTCATCGATCTTATAAGGAAAACAACAGGTCGGTAACACATCATAAACCTAAGATGTCATAGAGATTACAAACAAATCGGTTCAAGTATGACCGTTATATTACATAACAATCATTGCACATTGTTCAAGACAAGCTCGACCGCTCCTTTATCACCGCTTCATCGGTTCTAGTAATTCATCATGCATTTTCCTCTCCATGCAATGTACTCGCTCATTCCCAAGATAAAATCATTATCTCTATGCACCAAAAACCATTTGAACCTCTTCACATACAATATGCATACATGGCATAATCATTACCGCTCATCATTTGATCATAAACCAATACAACAGATTCACCAAGCTCCATCGCTTAGGGTTTGGCACATCAACAGGTAGGGTTACCGATTGATCTCATTGCTTCTTAAGTAATATCGGTTTCCTTCACTAGCTCACCTACCGGTTGCAAAACAACATCATTACTGGTTATAATTGACATCAATGACAACATAATAGCTCATCAATGCAATCATCATGCAAATGCCAACAATATTATGGTCCATTCAGGATTACTGTCCACTTAGGGTCATGGTTGGGTACACCCCAATTAGGGTTAGCATTAGTGTTTGGTTTATCATTCTTGGATAAATATTTAGGATTACCATCAAAGTTTATTTTATAATTAGGGTTAAGTAAGCATTATCTTCTAAATAGGGTTCACTTCAGATTAGATCCAGGATCCAATGAGGCTTACAATTCAATTAGGGATTAGTTAGGGTTCATTTAGAAATATATAGTGGGTGAGGTTAAGGTTAGGGTTCTACAATAAAACTTTAGGTTAGGGTTATGTTTATAGTTATGGTTTTGTTAAGTATTAGGGTTCAATGTATATATATTGAGTTTATAGTTATGATAAAATAATAATAAATAATGATATAATAATAAGAAGAATATAATACCATTATAATAATCATATAATAATATATAATAGTATATTAATAATATTATTATAATAAAATAATAATATTATGTCGAAGGGGTTGAGTTTAGTGTTTTCATTGTGGAGACTCAAGTTCATTTTTTGAAGGGACATGAAAAGTACAATTCTAAGTCATGTCTCAAAAGTAGACTTCTAAGTAGTGACTCCTAGTCTTCTATAGGTATTTAATTTATTAATTTATTGTTATAATTATTAATATGATACTATATTATTTATTATAGTTATATTTTTATATTATTAAATTACATAACCTAACCCTAACCTACCCATAATAATATTATTTTTATATTTTTATGCAAGTTGTGTATTTAAATATTAATCTTTTAAAAAAGAAAAGATTAAATTTAAATAATTGAAATTAATAATATCTATGTTGATATAAATTGTTGTTCTTAGTATTATATTATTAAATCACATAATCTAATTCTAACCTAACTACAATAATATTGTTGATTTATATTTTTATATGGTTCATATATTTAGATTTTCATATTTAAAAAATAAAATATTTAGAAGGAAGGGGATGTAGGGATAAAAAATAAGAGTTGTGATGATGCTTCCATAACCTCCCAAAATTAGGACTTTCTACAAATCTCCTATGTGATATGGTGTTGGGAAATGACAGGTTGATCCATGGTCTCCTGCCTCAGGTTCTTTGTCTCCTCTGATCCATAGATCTTAGAATCATATAGAGCTCTCTTAAACAACGACAGGTGCTAGGGCTGACACAATTAGGGTTGCGAGCAATGTGGGTCTTAATGGCATGGAGAAACTATCATCCTCCTTTGTAGACAATCTTGGATGCGAAAAGTCCCAAAATGGATTGAAGGTGTTGGGTCCGAGGTCACGATGGATGGGGAACAACAAAACCCCTGTGAAGGATAGGGAACTCCATTCAGCACCATAGTCTCTCCAATCTACCAAAACCCCTCTCAAAATTCACTTTAAGGATGATATTTTATATGAGGTAGATGAGAAGGTAGTTTTCTTGCTAATCATGGTCTAATTGGGAGATTTTGTGGGTTGTGGTTGAGTTTAGCAGAGCTACACAAATTCATTTCTAATAATTGGAGCCCCATTCTAGAAGGTGATTTTTATATCTACCCTTGTGCGTGGGGTTTTTTCATTGTGGTGTTTGATAAATTGGAGAATCGCCACTCCAAAATTTGTGATTACCAATGGGATTGTGAGGAACATATGCTAATGTTAAAACCATGACACCCCACTTTCAATCTGATATCAAAATCTTTCTCTATAATATATTAACTTGGGTAAGGCTTCTAAACCTTCCTCCACAATTTTTTTTGACTCCTACTTCAAAGAAATTGGCAACTCACTTAGGAAGCTTCTATGGGTTGATGAGGGATCCTCCAATTTTTTTCACACAACATATGCTCTCATTTTGGTGGACATTAAAACATAACTAAAGATCTTTTTGTTGAGATATCACTCAACTCAAAAAATGGATGTTGGACTCAAGTTATAGGCTACAAAGGTATTCCCTTTTAATGTTGCAGATGCTTCAATATTGGGCATGTTTCTACTCATGTGCCAAACGGAGAAACAATAACATAAGGATGTAAAGATAATTGAGGTGGATCCTAAAGCACCCAACAATGGTGGTGGTGACCTGGCTTCTCCTAGTAAGGCATTATCTCCATTAAGGACTTGGTAGTTGACTCTTCTCAAGGAAGTGATAGTGAAAAGTCCACCTAGTTTCCAAATAAAATATTGACTAAGCAGATTGAACGCTTGAGAAAGGTGTCTTCGGGTGAAAGGAATGTGTCTACAAGGTTGGTTGATGGACTCTTACAAAAGCATGAGGAGTGCCTCAATGTTGTAACCTCAAGAGAAAAATGGATATTAGTTAAAAGAAAGAAGAAAAATGAAGCTAATTTCAACATACAACTTCACTCCCACTCTAAAGATAGAGTTATTTCCTAAATTTGTTATTGTTTAGGCATGTCCCCATTTTGGACTAGGAGACTCGTTGTTGGCTTCAATCACCTATTTATGGGCGAGGTCTTCTTTGTTGAGTTTTGGGGTATTTGGCTTTGTATGTTTGGAGGTGGTTTTATGTTCATTTGACTATCTGCTTTTGTGTTGTGCCTATTAATGGGCTTTGGTGGCTTACAACCATGATTTGATGTAAAAACTCTTTCATTTAAATTAATATAAATGGGTGTAATCCTTAAGTTTCTATTTACTTACCAAAAAAATATAGTAAAAGATTTAGATTAAATTTAAATTATATTATAATTACGCCAAGGGCGTATTATACTCTCATATGGATGCAAAAACGTCCGTCAAGAAAAACTACAAGCATTTAATTTGACTTGTTTGTGACACTTAAATGCATGAAAAGCAAATAAATATTTTATTATTATTATTATTATTATTATTTATTTTTACCTCCCATACACTCAATTTTAAACTAATTTTAATTATTTAATACTAATTATATCTTCACTTCCACCTTCCAACAACACTCAAAGTTTAACTGATCAATCAATTTGTGTATCCCCATCATGCAATCAATTAACTTCGTAATTATCTTTATGGGGGATTGAAAGTGTCCCTACATAAAGTCCACTTTTTTTCTCAAGGATGAGGATAAGAAGGAATATAAAATAAATATATAATAATTATTATTTGGTAATATAAAAATAATAATATATTAAAACATAATATTATTATTTTTGCTTGGTAATGGGCTGAAGCCGAATCGCATTTGATTGGAGCTATGAACCAGTGAGACAACATTTTTGAGGGGCCTCATGCTCATATTTGCTTGGAAATAACACCCTTATATCTCCTTGTGTCGTCATGTCTTCCACACTCAGGCATAACCTTATCTCTCCATTGCCTATGTGTGGGACACATGGGCCTCGAGTGGACTCGAACCCAAGACCTCCCATGTAAGAGGCTCGTAGCTAACAGCTATGTTGTGGGGTCATCCCCATATTAAAACATAATAATACAATTATATCTTAATAATAATTTATTATTAATTACAATATCATAATATAATAATGATTTAATTAATTACAATATAATAATTTTTTTAAGTAAAATAATAAACAAATATAATATATTTCAGCATACTTTACCTTTCTCTAAGGATAGGTATGCTAGTTAATACATAATATTATTATTATGAATAAATTAAACTTAATATCTTTTAGTGTGCTTTATATAGATTAGACTTAAGATATATATGCTAGTTTTTTATATTTATCGCATAAGAGATTATCTTCCACTTACATAGGAAAAAACCTACCTAAAAATTCATTTTTACTTATTCATGAGTAGAGATGCTAGCAAACCAACAAACCAACATGTGCCAGTGGTAGGTTGTGAAGATTTTTCATAGTACCTAAGATTGATATTCTTGGACCCTCATCTCTACCTCAAGGGGCTTTGAATTCCTTGACAACAGTATATCCCCTTTTCTTCAACATCTTGAAACCAATTCCTTTGGTGTCTTTTACAAAAACTGAAAAAGGAATTTCGCGAAGGGGGTTAACAATGTTGTCACTTATTTCCATTTGAGCAACTTTTGTTTAATTTGTTTAGCAACTTTTCACACTTCAACTACAAATCAATCATCAATTCTTCCTTAACAACCTATTCTTCATTAAGTTTTTACATAGCTTGGATGCATACTTTTTCTTCTCACCTAATCCTTTGATGAAAGGGTTTCAAAATTGGGAAAGATTTTTCTCCATTTCTATAGTTTGGTACATGACAAGACTATGGTTGTTTAACAATCATTGATTCTCTTTGAACTTGACATATCAATTTTCCTTCAAAAGCAACTGTAGACCACTCATTTCGAGAAGCAAAACAAAAGCCTACATCTTGGAGATAGCCAAAATACTTGAAATTATTTACAACGATCAAAGATATTTTCTTCAAAAAAGTCAACTCTAGTGTTCTTGTTGGCCTAGAGTTATGATGACAATATGGGATCTAGTATAGCTAATGTTTCTTTCCCATATTAAAGGTTGACGAAACACAATATCAAATAAATATAGTGGTACCATGTCATAGAGCACTTCATCCTGCAATCTGCTTGATTGTGTGACAAAAATAGAATTGTCGTGTAACTCATATATGTCTTCACCCAACCATATATGCATGGTTGAGGGTGAGATGTCATTGGAAGATTCAACCTTATTACATCTTCTTAATCATGTTATTCTAGATGCCATTATCCTCAAAAAAAAGAAGAAGAAAGAAAGAAGATGGTCCCTTCACCAATAGCTATCAATGAAAAAGACAATTCAATACTCCCATCTATGGGAGAGGTTCACATTGTGGTGACAATGGTGTAGGGATAAATATCTATAATTTGTTCCCCTTCTTATGCAACATGGTCAGTGATGTCAGTGCTGATGCAAGGGCTTGTCAAGGAGTTAATGTCAAAGGCGCAATTGGTGTCTACACCTCAACCAATAGTGCTCATATCGCACAGCATTCTTTTTTCAAATGCTAGTGCACTAATAGACGTCACATTGCCCACTGGTGTGCTCACTGGTATGCTCTCAAGGACTATTATCAAGAAAATGTTTATTCAAAGGAAGACACCAAAGGTGTTGGCCAACTTCATATTGGCAAATGTGATGCCATCAAAGGTGTTGGCCAACTTCATATTGGCAAATTTGATGCCATCATAATCAAGAGTAGTTCCTTTCTTTCCTTAACTCATAAATTTTTCTTCAAATTTTGACAGTCCCATAGTCTTCTCCATCATGGTCAAGAGTAGTCTTTTCTTTCCTCGACACTGTTGACTTCTCTTCAATTTTGACAGCAAGACCTAGTCTTCTTTTAATGTCCTAATCTTCAAGAAATCCATTTCTCTTATTCTCAGCATGCCAACTCTTTCTGACAAGGCATGAAATCTATTCTCAACTTTGGCACAAGTGGTATCAGAGCAGGTTTATCTGAATCATTGTTGCCGGGAGAAAAAGGAAGGATCGTTCAAGGATTACAAGTCGCTGTCATTGGTAGACAGTTCGCTGATCACAGAGGAGTTTACAGATCCGTGGCAGGGAAGAATTATGTCAGAAAATCACCATTTATTCAGAAAGACAGTTGATCGTTTTAGATTTTTTTGAAAACAATTTTCCAAGGAGGAGATTGCTCAGATGAGGACACATTGCAAAGAAGATCGTTGATAAGAGCAGCGTTGAATGAGATACAACCATCTGAACAAAGTGTCATTGATTGACCAAAGGAAAATCGCTGCAGCTGAAGATATTGGGTTTACCAGACAAGTGTGTAGTAAGAGGAAAATAAAAAAGAGCCAAAGGTATTTGAAGATTGTTGTTTAAGAATTGATCGCTGTAAGTCTGTTGCAGACTGTGAAAATAAAAAGGAGATTGCTAAGATCGCAGAATCATTGTGATGCCATTGCATTGCTGACAACGAAGAAGCCAAAAACGGATCGCATAAGGAGTTCACTGGGTTTGCAAATTGAGAAGGTTGCTATTTGAGAGAGATCGCTATCCAAACTGGTAAAACTGTTTTATGCAACCTGTAATCAGTTTTTTTTTCAGATCTATGAGCATATAGTATTTTTCTTTTGAAGAGGTCTGGTTTTGTTTAAAGTATGGCATCAGGCATATGTCAACAACCTGTAATTCCAATATTTTCTGGTAAAAAATATGATAATTGGGCTTTTAGAATGAAGTTGACATTTGATGTTTGTGAGTTATCGGACATAGTTATAAATGGTTATACAAAACCACAAGATGAGTCTACTTTGAGTTCAAATGAAAAAGCTTGATGAAAATAGACAAAAGAGTAGAAAGGCTTTGCAGATGATTGGACAAGCATTGAATGATTCAGTTGTTGGAAGGATCAACTTAGCCACTACAGCCAAGCAAGCATGGGATATTCTAGAGACGACATATCAAGGTACTAGTAAGGTAAAAATTGTCAAATTACAAGCACTTTGAAAAGAATTTGAAAATTTGCAAATGAAAGATTCTGAATCAATAGATCAATTTACATATCGTGTTACGGATTTGGTCAATCAAATAAGGTAGAATGTTGATGAGCTAACAGATCAAAATGTTGTAGAGAAAGTTTTAAGAAGTTTGCCATAGAAATTTGATGCTTTTGTTGTGGTAATTGACGAATCTAAGGATTCAACTACATATTCTATGGATGAGTTGGTTGGTTCTTTGAAAAATTATGAAGACAGGTGGAACAAAAATGACAACACATCATTGGAGTATGCATTTAAAACACAAATGACATTTGGCAGAGGTAGAGGAAGAGGAAATCCTGGATTTAGAGGAAGAGGAAGAGGGAGGGGAAGAAACAATTTTCAAAGAGAAGAAAGAAAGAGTCTAGATCCAGGTGGAAGAAGAAATCAAAATTTCAGCTTGTTGGTTCCCAAAAGAATAGATACCCAAACCCTAAGGATTTAGCCACGTTCCTATCAACGGGTTCAAGGATGAACTTGGCCAACAAACAAGATTCAGTCGCTAGGACTGCAATCTTCTACACTTTTGTCTCTGCAAGACTAGGGCGGATAGACCTTAATAGTGCCTAATGATTTTTAGACCTACTCATAGGTTGACATTGTTATATAAAGCAAATATCTCAATAAAAATATACCAAGGAAAGGAAGATAAACCTCCAGCTTTGGCTACAACCTTGGTTTATACCTTATACGCTTGCATTGAGATTGGCTATCTAAGCTAAAACTACTTCTATTGTAGAAATAGAAAAGGTGAAATAAGAATGCAAAAGACAACAAGAGATAAAAGGTATAATAAGAATGGTTCTAAGATCTTAACTTGATCGGTACCTATCTAGGGTAAATAGAGTCCAATCCACAAAATATCAACACTTAGAATAAAACATATTCATTAAGCACATTAACATATTATGACTTGCACAATTTATTTTAAAAACCACAACAAAATGACCAATATTTTCTATCAAACACATATTGCAGTAGTTCGGAAAATAAAATTTAACTCTTTCTTTAAAAGAGACCCACATTCAACTACGTATTCCTATTGGAGGAAGACAAACTCATACATCATTGACATAAAAGTTCATACAACACATGGACAAAGTATAATGCAATCAGAAAATGATCTTCATTTCATTGATCATCAAAATATTAGTTTGCATTTCAAGTAGACATTTGTAGTAAGGAAATGTTCACCCTTCTCTGTATTAATTTTGGCAGGTATTACATACTTCATGGAATTTTCAGAATCAGAACCTCGTCACAATGGCCCTGAATTCCCTTTTATAGCACCAAGGGAGCAAAACAAGCTTCAGACTGATGTGTCACTTGCAAAAACCCTAACTACTACATTTATAAAAACTCTATCAAATAGATCAAAATCTTTTACGTATAGATCTTCAAAACTCATTTATTTCAGCTATCTGCAAGGATGTCAAGTGGAGCCTGGAGCCGCACCTCTGATGAAATCTATCAGCTCTGCACCTCAAAGTTAGATCTGATGCACCTTGATTGGCAGGAAGTGGTTGGGAATTTATATCAGATCGCTAAAAATACCAATCTGCAGGGGGAAAACAAAAAGGAGGATACCAAAAAGATATACAATCCCACCTACTCCTCTTCCTCGGGCATGTCCTCCTCCAGGGAGAAATATTTATTATGCCAGATGTCAACATCATTTGTTGGCCAAGCAAATATTTCAGGCCCTGTGGTTTATTCATTGCTTCTCTTACCCTTGGAGAAGGCATGGTTGCAGTCTCCAATGAAAATTTATGGTAAAGAGAATCTGCATAAATTTTTTTATCAATAATCATGTGGTAGGGATTGTCTTGGTTAGGCTCGTTGGCTAATGCATCTAGGACCTTATTAACTATAGCTATAAAATCCTCTCTCCATCTGGTGAGATCTTTCATCTATCAAAATTGGGGGAATGTCCCACTTTTGCAGGCCTCGGAATGATCTGATCTTCTCTGTTAGAGCCTTCCTCTCTTCCTCCACATGGGGGAGTTCTTTAATCAATAAATTGAAATTCTTCCACGTGGTCCTCACAATTTGGGGTGCCTTGAGGTCATTTTTTATTGCTAAAAGAGTTTCTTTTAATTGTTTACCCTTAGGAAACCAAGTATTTCGGATTGGCTAAAAAAATGAAAGAATGTCATCAATCTGGTCACATAATTGTGACACCAAAGAATAAGAGGCGTAGACCTCATCCAAATGGCCTAGGACCCTGTCTGAAATCTGCAATATTGTAGATTTCCTTATGTCCAAATATTTTATTTCAGCCTCTTCCTTCGCCTTTTGCAACTCTTCCTTCATCTTCTCAATCTCTTCTAGCTTGGGACCCACTACAGATGTTGAATTCCTTGCAGCCAAGTCAGCCCTTCACTTGGCATTTTCAATTAATAATTGTCTATGATCAACATTCAAAGCCACATGTAAGGCTTTGAGCATCTCATGTTGCATTTCCTGCTCTTTTGCAACCAATTTGGCAAAATGTGCAACATGCATTGACATAGTAGCTGCCTCTGATGCAGTTGTATCAGCAAGGGTCCTCACCATTGCATCTCATGTCTTATGCTCCATACACCTCAAAAATACAGGCTTGTCTATGCTGGGAGCCTTGGAACATACAACAAAGGTTGTTATACTTGGGTTGACTCCAGACCCATGCTCTCCAAACTCTTGTGCATAGATGGGGTCCTCTTGCTTCATCAGGTGATCAAGAACAAAAATCTTCTCGAGGTCCCATCCTGGTACCAAGAGAATGCCACTCTTCTTAACTAACTCCCTTCCTTCCTCAGGAGTGCACTTAATGCTATTCATATTAAAAAAAAGATTTCTTCTTTAGATAAATTCTTAACCTTTTCCCTTCACTAGAAGGATTTAAATTCATCAGAATTAACAAAATTATCATCAAATAGGAAAATTTTAGAGGCATTTACCCTCTCATCCGTGACTTCATCTTTACATATCACACTTGGGATGATTGCCCTATCCAAATCAACTAATACCTCTGTAGCTTCATCTTCTCCGAAGGAATCATGAGGAGGGGAAGGTGGTGGCACAGTAGTATCTATTTCTTCTGTTGTAATGTTAGCAAAGTCAAAGATCTTTGCTTTTCCCTTTTCCACCTTCCTTATTATCCTGGGATCTGGTTGTCCTGTTGCTCGAGTCTCTTGTTGAGAAGTACCTTGAGAGGATTCACCTATCAAAACTTCCTTTCCCTTATACCTTACTGAGGGGTCAAATGGGGGCCTTTCTTCCTCCACCCTACTAGGTTGTATGGCCTTCCTTCGGGCCAACTCATCTTCAATCAATTTATTGAAACTTCTGACCTTGCAGGACATCCTAGCAAAGTCATTGAGAATGTTGGCACAAAATCCATGGAATTCAGGGTCCTCATCTTTCCTCTCCCTCTCTAACTTACTCGAGTAATTCCATTTTCTTCTCCTTTGGAGTGCCTCTGAGGGGTATGCATTCCTAATCAGATCTTCTCTTTCATTAAAATGATGGGTGAAACCCCTCCCCTTAATTTATTTGTTCTAACATCATTTATATAGCCCTCAGGGTCATAATGCCTTTCTTGACCCACTTTGAGTCTGTAATTATTGACAAGGAATTCTTGCACTTTATCAAGGGTATCACACCTTACATTGAATACATTATATTTTATCATCCGAGGAAGATGTTGCCCCTTCACCCTCAATTTATTTGTTCTAACATCGTTTATATGGCCCTTAGGGTCATAATGCCTTGCTTGATCCACTTTGAGTTTGTAATTATTGACAAGTAATTCAATGAATGCCGGCCTAGGTGTGACTGTAATGGGCAACATGTGAGGAGCTTGGTTGCATCCATATTAATGTACAATTATAGTATTTAAAATAAGAAATCCCCAAAATTATGGGTGAAGGCACCCTCAAGATATTCTATATTGTCAGCTCTGGCACTTCTAACCCTTAAAACCTGTACTATGTCTTTTGGGAGTCTGGTTAATTTGACTCCCACCATCATCAAAATTCTCAAGACAAAGCAATCAAAGAATGCACAATAATCTGAATATTTTGATCCCTTATCCCATGTTTGGGTCCATGTTTGCACTAGCCAGCTCTTATGTGTGTTTTGATCAAAAAGGTTCACTTTCAAGGACTCCTCCCACCTAATCATGTTCTGATAAAGAATTAGGTGGCACAATAATGAATAATGCTTGAATTTCAAACCTTCCTTAAGGCTCCTTGCATTGATCAAGCATTCATGTAATCTCTCTTGAATAATATCAGCAAAATCATACAATTCGTTTGTGTCTGCATGCTATATTTTTATTGTCATCATCATAAAATCAACTAGCATCACTATCAATCAACAATTTTCTCCCAAAATCTAGCAGAGAGCATAGTAAGTCTTCGTGAAGTAATCTTCAAAGAGGGTTAAATTAAGAGGTTCCACCTTTGAATCCATAAGATAACTCTTTCCACCTTTGTACAATCTTTTTAAAAAATGAGGCAGGACCTTGTGCTTGTAGAAATCACTGTTGGTATAGTATTCCTTCTTTAGCCTCTCCTTGTTTATGCCTTTAAGAGCACTTTTATCTAAATTGAAACATTCTACTATAGCATCCTTAGATATGTCAACTAATACATGGTCATGTGCCCTCTTAACTGTCATGATCTGATGATGGTAATTTTTAGCCAATTCTCTAATCAACATTGACTCCACAAATATATTGGGGACCACCAACTTCCCCAAATTCAACCTCCATGGGTTTTAGACTGGGATAGACTTATCTTTGTTTCCATAAAAAAAAAGTAAAATATATCTCATCCCCTGTCATTAGTGTGGGCATCCCTGCATCCAGATTCATGATCATTAAATGCAGACTTCATGCCCTCCTACATTGTTGAGCCATGAAATAATTCAAGGAGGTCTTGGTGGAGGTTCCTTCCCTCCCTTTTTTTTCTTTGTTCCATTTCTTCAATTTTCTCCTCTACTTCTTTTGAAATTTCTTCAGAAATTTTTGATTGAGCCAAGGGGACTGAAGCCTCTGCAGATTGCTCAGATTGAGCAGGAGCTTGCTCCCCTTCTGCAGGAGTCTGCTTTCTTTTCTTAGGATCCCAGGGTGTGGCTTTCTTTGAAGAGGCTTTCCTCTTCTTAGGCTTTGAGGCCTCTCCTTTTGGGTTTTTTTCTTTAGTGGGTGGATTCTTAGTAGATAAAGCCTCCACAAATGGATTTTGGGCAGAGGGCTTTGAGGCTGCTTTCCTCCTCTTTTGAGTGGGCTTCTTGGATTTTAGAGGAGGGATAGGCTCATATGATGACTCCTCTTCAGTAGTAACTCTAGTCACATAAATCTGTCCATTTTAATTAAATGAATATTTGCTATTTATTTGATTAATAAACCCACTAGCCATCAGTTAATTAAATTAACATTTAATTAATTCATCTTCAAACATTCTCCTATTAATTAAATAAATTATTGAATTTATTTTAATTAATTCATTAAACCAAATTCATAATCAATTAAATAAATAAATCCTATTTATTTAATCCCCCCAACTTGCATTCTCCTACAAATGCAAGTTGCAACCACAAGTTGAAATAAATTTATTTTATTTTAATTTAAATCCTATTTTCCCTCACACACCAAATCCACTTGCACTCCTAAATCCCCTTCTAGACCCTTCTAACCACTTTCTAATCATTCCTAATTAGCCTAACCCATCCCCTAAATATTGTTACATTCCTAAGCAACTTGAAGTCACTTCTCAAAGTTCCAAAGTCTTTGAAAAGCATTAAATGCTGACCATTAATGGTTAACTCAACTCACCCACATGGTTAGAGACTTTACCTCTAAACTTAACCCATGTGTCTCCTCAAGCATTTATTTCTTTGACCATGGTTATCCTCACTAACTCTTGCACAAGAGCTTATCCATTGGATAAAGACATTATTTATTGGATAATGGCTTTATTCTTTCAACTCAACATTAACCTTACCTCCCAAGTTAACCCTCAAGTCATGTCAAGCATTTAATGCTTATTCCCTCTCCTCTCAACCCATCTCTTGTTGACATTTGTCATCCTGGGATTGGGTTGAAAGTCCTCACATGGATCATTAGCCCTTCAATCCTGACCCTTGTTGAGATCACTCAATCTCAACCATCCATTGCTCCATTTTACCTATAAATAGAGCTCATTTCTTCACAATTGAGATCCTGAAAACTTGTATGCATTTAACCTATAGTCATTTTTAGAGAGAAATTTAGCATAATCATTTATATTGTCATTTTGGACTAAAATAAATCTTAGTTCATTTCATAATATCTCATATTTGGCTTGTTTTACACTTGCATAGCATAGTTTAAAGCATTTTTCAATCTTAAATCTCCATAAGACATCCATAGTGCAAAAAGTTGTTGAGAGCTACACTCATTTGGAAACTTGGAGAGGAGAGGAACAAGGGAGGAGGAGCTACAAGCATGGTGGAATGGCATTTGGAGATGCCTTGTTGCATTTGTTGTCTTAGTTAAATGCTTTATTTTGCTTATAGTGTCTCTCTTGGTATGCATGTTTAGGATAGTCTTTAATTTGTGATTTCTAACACTAACATCTAACAATCGGTTTCTTGTTTCCTATTTTGTGTTTGTTTATCCTAACAACCATTCCTTTTTGCAGAGCATCATTTGGTGAACCTGACGTGAATCCAACACAAGATTTCTCTACAAAACTGCTAACTTTTTTGGTTTAAATTGACACACAGGTTGTGCTTTAGCACTTTCGAACACATTTTAGCGCCTGCAAAAGTTCATGATTTAGCGCTTTTGTTCACCAGAATAGCGCTATTGTCTGGAAAATAGCGCTATTGTCTGGGAAATAGCGCTATTGTCCATCATTTAGCGCTTTTGTATTTAATGTGGCTCTCTTGTTATTAATTTAGCATATTCGTGTGCTCTGTTTGATAGAATTTTATTCTGTCCGGTAGAGTATTTTAGCACTTTTGCTTCTAGTATAGCACATTAGTCACTTTTTTAGCGCATATGTCGGTTAAGTAGCGCTTTCATGTTAAATAGCGCTTCTATGTTTACACAGAGTGGCGCTATTGTAACAGAGAGTTGCAATTTTTTTATTGTAACCGAAAGTCAAAACCTAGGCTTGTAGAAACCCACCAATACCTCATTTTTTATTTTTGACTAATTGTTTGTTTGTTCATGCATGATTGGAGGAGTTAGATTAGAAAGCATTGAATTCTTTCTTTCACTTTGTTTTCAAAGTTGGATTAAAACAAATTCATTGTCTCTTTTGGCTTAAAAATTGCACCTCACATTTTCATTTTGGATCATAAAAAGAATCACATATTTAGTTTTGGTTTGTAAAAAAGAACCCCACTTGCAAGTTAAAAAGAACCACAAACTTCACATCAAATTTTATTTGCAAGTTAGGAACAATCTTTATCTTGGTGCATAAAATCAACAACACAACTTTCATTTCTTGCATCAACTTAAGGAAATTCACAATCAACATTTCATTTTGGGCAAACTAAAAAGAACAAGCCATTTTTCCTTCAAGTTCCAAAAATGATTTTATTTCAAGCAAAAACGTGTTTTTTTTAAATTTCAGTTGACCAGGATTTCAAGTTCCTAGTTTACAAAACACTTTGCCTTTGTAGTTAAAAAGAACACCATGATTGTTGGAGCAACATCTCTAAATAGTTAGATCACATTGCAATGAAAATCAGTTAAAAAGAACAAGTGTTTTTTGTGATTGGCACACTTGTGCAAAGTTGGCCAAGTGGTCCTACTTCTAACACACACTATCCTCTCCCTTGGCTTTCGTGGTCCTAGGTGAAAGAGAAAAGTGTTAGTAACACTCAAATTTAATATTTTTAAGAGAGGCCTGCCAAGAGACACAACACGCTTGGGAACGACCTCGCGCGGTAAATCCTTCGAGCCGCTATAGAAATTAAGTGTGAGTGAAAGTTGTAGCCTTGGGTATAGTTGTTCCTATAGTGTAACTTTCCGAAAGGACAAATGTGCCTCACCACAAGTTATAAGGCTCTTAGGTAAGTCACTGTAGAATGAACTTATGTCCAAAAACATCAAAAATTACTAAACACCTTTTTTATGTAGAAACCCACCTGTTCTATTGATTGAGGATATTTGTGATAAATTCAGTGCAAGAGCATAGATGGTTTTTCTCCCAAGATACTCACCATACATATTTCCTTGAGTAGAAACATAGCTTTTTGAAAAGCTACTTGTAGCTTGATAAAAGTGGTGACTCCCCTATCATAGGGATCATCTATTTTTTATGCTCGCGCAAGACTTAGTATATCACATCCTTACCTGCCACAACGGGATTCATAAGGTATGTAGTACCAAAGTTGAAGAAATGTCAAGATGTGGGCTGAAATTATTGCAACTGGCCATTTGACCTTAGGGATAAAGTGTGTTTGAAGTGTCTTCGTTTTGTGTCAAGACCAGTGATAAACTGAGCTGACTTCAGGATTTTTGGAAAAACATACTCAAAAACATTTTGTAAAAGGGTCAAAAAGTTCAAAGATTGGGTTGATTTAGACCCACACCTATTTGTGCCTTTTGAGGCAACATTATTGTGTTTGTGTGCTTGCTATATTTTCTTGTCAAAGAAAATCAAAACCAATTTAAAAATAAGTATTCATCCAACACCAATTTTCAAAACCAAACATTTGGAAAAAATCAAAACAAAATGCAAACAAGATATCAAACTATATGACCATCCTTCACATTTTGAGAAAGAGGAATCTTCATCAACATATCAATTTGAAGCAAAGACCATTAAACTCAAAGGCTTTCATCAAAAGAAGGAGATTTTTCTATCTCAATAGACAAATCTTTGTCTCACACAGAGCCTTCTTGCGTCATATGCGTCTATATCTTCAAAGAAAATCCAACGAGTTTGATCAAGAATCTTTGAATAGAAGAGCTTTTACTCAATATAGAGCTTTGAGTTATCATAAAAACAAGGAAGGCAAAATCAATCCTGCCTTCTTTCCAGACATTTGCATCACATATAACATAGCTCGGGAAGAACCACCAACCCCCAAGACAGAAGAGGAAGAATTTGTCCCATTTGTAACACAGTGTTTTTATTGAAGTTTAAACATTCCATCCATTCTCACATTTATAAATCATCAATCCATTTCAAAATATAAAAAACATAAAAAGGTCTTGTCCTAAGTTCTTTTTAGTAATTGCTTGAATAAAAAACAACACATCAATTTTTAGAGTGTCTCTACATCTAGGATAAACTCATCCTAAGAGGCATTTTTACGCAGGTTAAAACTAGTGCATCCTCTCATTACTAGATAGCTTGGTATGTAACACATCTCGGACCTCTCTATACCTTATCATATCCAACATTGTCAACAAACACAACAAGCAATTCATAGAAGGACTTTGGTAACATCAAACCTTTAAGTGCTAGAGATCCATATGCAAAACACTTCACCAAACATTTATCTCTCATCTCATCATCAACTCATAATAATTTTCAACAAACTTCAACAACAACTTTCAAACAAAATGGCTCAAACTAGATCAAGGTCTAAACAACAAGAAATTGAAGAGGAAGAGGAGGAAAATCTCAATGAGTTCCAAGAAGCCCTTGGAGGAAATGAAAATGAGGAAAATCCTAGTACACCCACTCCTGAAGCAATCGAAAGGGCACAACACAACCCCCTCTTCAATCGACTTTTCGATGAGATCCTCAGGAACAATGTTGATGCTCACTTTTTAAGACTTGCCCAAGAGGGAGCCAAACTACCCTCTGATTTTGATATGGAACAATTAGGGCAAGCATCAGAACACCAGAGTCGTAATGAGGATATAAGAGGTCAAGATCACATCAGATATAACCTTCATCAAGGAAATCCCCCACCTCCTCCTCCTCCGAATGACATTGACATGTTGAGGCGACAAGTCGAGAATCTCGCCCAACAACTCCATAGTGGTGTGAAAACAAACCAGTTTTCACTTAATGATATTTGTCCCTATTCCTTTAATAGGAATCTACATATGCCACCTTTTCCATGAGGGTTTGAAACACCTAAGTTCAAAAAGTATCGGGGAAAAGGAGACCCTCGCGATCATGTCAAGGAATTTCACTTTGCTTGCCTCGAAGTGGCATATGAGAACACATATCTAATGCGCCTTTTTCCTTAAAGTTTAGTAGGGACAACCACACAATGGTTTTCTCGACTAATAGGCGGCATTAGGACTTTCAAAGAACTAGTCCAAAAATTTATTGCACATTATTCCCATAACATAGAGCACGATGTCACCATGGCAGATCTGTGTAACACCAAGCAAAAACCAAGGGAGCTATTTTCAGCTTTTTTGCAACGATGGCGACAAATATCTAGTAGACGTTCTCTTCAGTTACCCGAAAGAGAGCTAGTGGAAATATTTATTTCCAACTTAAATGAAGAAATGGAATTCCATCTAGACATGAAAGGTACAAAGTCTTTTAATGACATGATCACAAAAGGTTTAAAATGTGAACGGGCCCTCATCAAAAAGGGGCTTATCAAAATATACAATGAACCAAAAGATGCCCCTCGCTCACGCTTCAACAGTGATAAACCTAACTTTTGGAATAAAAACAAAACCATTGTTAATGATGGGGTTGTAGATGCAAGGACTATCAAGAGTGCACAACTTGTGGTTTGATTTGCGAGGCAAAACCCCCCTCCTAAGAACAACACGGTTGCTCCCCCACCAAAACAAGGACGTAATGTACTGCAAGAGGAACCAAGGCAAAGACAACATAATTATAAAACAAAAGGTACATACACTCCCTTAGGGGAACCTATTGAAATAGTGTTACTTCAATTGGTCTCATCAAATCTCGTAACTTTACCAAAAACATCTAATTACGAACCTTGGGTTCAACCTCCATGGTGGAGGGATAATGAACATTGCGAATTTCATCAAGGGAAAGGGCATAAAACAAGTAATTGTCATAGATTGAAAGATCTTGTTTAGGATCTTATTGATCGAGGAGAGATTGAAATTGAAGGACATGACCCAAAAACCATGAATAATGATCATCTTATGTTTAAAAATCCACTTCCATCACAAGATCAAAGGGGTCCTTCCACTTCAGGATGAAACATAGATACCAATGATTATACGCGAGCCGCCTATAACTACACTGTGAATCACTTGTATGATGCCAATGAACAAATTGCAACCATTACCATCAAAGATCCAAAAAATACCTGCAATGTTGTTACGCGGCATAGCAAGATCACCATTAAAGCAGCTCCACAAGGCACCACCTCCATCCCAAAGCAATATAACCTTGTGGAAAAATTAGATAAAACAACCGCACTTATATCTATCTTAGAGTTGTTCCGCCTATCCCCATCTCATAAAATAATCTTGGATCAAGCTCTCCAAGAAGCGTCAGTCCCTGCCAATCTAAACACAGATCAATTTCAAGCTATGGTTGGTAGCCTGAGGTCATCACCATGTCTCACTTTCTCTAAAAGTGATAATACATCCTTCCAACAACCTCATAATGCCTCACTCCATATTGAAGGATTTATCAACCAACACAAGATCAAGCGAGTCTTGATTGATAATGGAGCAGGCCTCAATATCTGTACACTACAATTGGTCAGAACATTGGGATATGTAGTTGAATCAGTGGATCCCCGCAAAAAGATAACAATAAAAGCCTATGATGATGCAGAGCGTTCGTCAAAAGGAGTAGTTGTGTTGCCAATCTGAGTGGGCCCAATGGTGAAACACATCATATGTCAAGTTCCGGACCTTCCTTTACCATGCAATTTATTGTTAGGAAGACCTTGGATACACGCCATGCAAGCCGTTCCATCTAGCTATCACCAGTGTATCAAGTTCCCTCATAACGGTGTAGAAATTATAATCCTGGGTGATGCAAATCCATTTGCATATTGTAATAATATCAACCATCGGCCAGAGATTACCATTCCTAACAATAGAGAAGCTATCCCGTCCACATCATATGTAAGTCCAGACTCTCTTTCCAGTTCAAACACCACTATACCCAAGCAAGAAAAGCTAAAGATGAAAATGGTAGAGGAAGGTCCTGGGGAGTACAATCTAAGCCAACTCTTTTGTATACTATCCACTTCCCCTAGAACTCATGATAAGCCTCAAAGGTCACTTCAAGCATCACTGGCCAAACCGACATGCACTTTGACGCCTTTTATCCTTAGAAAGAGTCAGGAAGAGGAGACCAAAGATGAAGACCTAACAAAATGGATCTATAAAGACCCTATGATCACTAAAACCCCATAGGCTAAGCTTCCCACAGATCAACATGGCAAAGGCCTTCTCATTATGCAAAGAATGGGCTATGATGGTCAGAGTGCTTTGGGACCTTGCAAGCAAGGACGTCATGAACCGTTGCAGCCTAAATTAAAGCCTAGAGATAACAAAGGATTAGCCTTTCAAAAAGAGACTCTTCCTAAGCTCAGATTCAAAGGGAAACCCAACAAACCTCTATATCATCCTAAAACTCTAAAGAGGTCACCTTTGATTATCTCAGCTGCACCAAACACTGTACCAACTGCCCCAATGAGGCTAAGAATCCCAACAATACCATTCACAACACAAATCATCCCACCAATCAAACCAACAACTCCATCAACAGCAGCAACCGCATCAACATCACCACTCGCAGTATGAGAACACCCAGCAGTATCGACAACACTGACAATTCCATCAAAAGCAGCAGATCTAACAATGTCGATACTCCCAGTATTGGATTCATTGATACTAATAATCCTTCCCGCAGCACCAACCATTCCATCTCCAGAGGTACATCAACCAATTACACCTGCAGTGTTTAACTCAAAGGATATCTCGGTTTGGTATAGTAATCGGATATTGGAAAGCGACTCAGAACCGACTCACATGAGTGGGAATTTGATTCCGTATAGCTCAATACTTTAGATGAGAAAGATGCATCACTACATCCACCTCACAAATAAATCCCTGTTTATGGAGAAGCACAAATAAAAACCTCTTGGGTTCCTGAACTGGAAACACCTTCCACAGATCCTACGTCACATCCTACACCCGATTCTGACAGGGAGAGTACCATCAATGACCTTCACCACAACATCTTGACCCTCACTGACACATGTTATGAACTTAACCTGATCGATGAGGTAATGCCCATTATCCATCCTGAACTCATCGAATGGAACCAGCCTAATCCCCCATGCCTTGACCAATTCCAAAATGATGAGGCGATCATTGACTGGTTGGAACTACAGGATAACATACCAAGCAGGGATCACAAAGTTGGATTCACCATTGAAATTAATAGAGCAACATACTTTGGGGCGGATGCCAAACCTTTCAGCTGCAAAAATATAACAATAAAACATGGATCTTCCTGTGAAAACCACACTGTGGCACTGTTTGATCCCAAAAAAGTAAAAAGAAAGAGTGTATCCAATGGTGAATACCTCTCTGAGGCGCCTGGGGATGAGAGGTTTGACATCCTCCCTTCTAGTACACATCAAGAACAATCCACAATCCTTATTGAGGAAACAAAAGAATTCAACGTGGGGACTCCTGAGACTCCTCACCACATACATCTGGCATCTCTTTTAACTCCAGAGGAATAAACTAAGTTTGTAGAGTTCTTCCAGAAGCATCAGATCAACTTTGCGTGGTCATATGAAAACATGCCTGGGCTTGATCCTGATTTGGTCATGCATCACCTCACCATAGCAAAAGGAGCTAAGCCTGTCAAACAGAAGCTTTGTAAGATGCACCCCCAGAATGTGGTACTAGTCAAAGCAGAACTTAAGAAACTCCTGGATGTTGGTTTTATTAGACCAATTGATTATGCAGATTGGATATCCAATATTGTACATGTTGGCAAACCAAATGGGGGCATCTGTATCTGTACTGACTTCAGAGATCTAAACAAGGCATGTCCTAAGGATGACTTTCCCCTACCAAACATTGACATGATTGTGGACCTAATAGCATGACCTGTCATGCTTTCTCTTATGGATGGCTTTTCAGGGTATAATCAGATAAATATCGCACCAAAGGATCAACATAAGATGGCCTTCACATGTCCATGGGGAACATATTGTTGGAATGTAATGCCTTTTGGTCTAAAGAATGCAGGGGCGACCTATAAAAGAGCAACGACCACCATTTTTCATGATATGATGCATATCATAATGGAGGATTATGTTGATGACTTACTGGAAAAATCATTAACAAGAGAAGGTCATCTAGAAATCTTAGATAAAATCTTTGATCGACTAGAACAATATCATGTTCAACTCAACCTAAAGAAATGTGTCGTTGGAGTAACCTCAGGGAAGCTTCTAGGATACATTGTCTCAAGCAAAGGCATTGAGGTTGACCCAGCAAAGGTCAAAGCAATCATGGACATGCCACCTCCAAGGAACATCAGTCAGTTAAGGACATTTCAAGGGCGGCTTCAATCCATCCGAAGATTTATTGCACAACTGGCAGATAAGTGTCGCCCCTTTACACACCTGTTACACAAAAACATCCGCTTTCAATGGGATGCCAGATGCTAGCAAGCATTCTAGATGCTTAAAGATTATCTCATGAATACACCATTATTGATCCCACCAGATCCAAGTAGGCCTCTATTGCTCTATATTTCAGAACTAATATGGTATTGGGCATACTACTAGCACAACATAATGCAGAAGGGAAAGAGTGTGTTGTTTACTACATCTCTCGCACACTGGTCGTCTATGAACTCAATTACACACCTATTGAGCGAGCTTGCCTAGTAGTAATCTTAGTAGCCACTAAACTGAGGCACTACCTATTAACACATAAAGTACAACTCATTGCAAAGATCGATCCACTAAAGTACTTACTCAGCAGAGCAACATTGATAGGTCGCTTGGCCAAATGGGTGATGATTCTAAGTGAATTTGACATCGAGTATGTGGACCATAAGGCTATCAAGGGCCAAGTTATTGCAGATCAGTTGGTCGATGCACCTCTCATAGACGATCATCCTCTCATTTCCAATTTTCTGGATGAAGAGATATTTATGATCACAGCAGCACAACCATGGAAACTATACTTTGATGGTTCATATGCTAGGCATGGCTCGAGGGCAGACATTCTATTTATCACACCTCAAGGTGACAGCATCCCGAAGTCTTACAGGCTAACTTTTTTATGCACAAACAACATAGCTGAGTATGAGGCCTTGATCACAAGACTCTGACTAGCCGTACAATGGAAGTTAAAAGAGCTACAAGTATATGGTGACTCCCAACTAGTCATCCAACAAGTCACAGACAAATATCAGACCAAGGATGATAAACTCATGTTGTACAAGCAAATGGTGGATAGTTTAAAGGCATCATTTACTACTATCACCTTTGAGCAGATACCTAGAGATCATAATCGAGTTGCTGACGCTATGGCTACCATTGCATCTCTCCTAGATATTCCATATAATTCAACACGCTACGAGTTCTTGGTAGAATAGCTTTGGATTCTCGCTTATGATATCCCCGAATTCGAGATGATATGTCGCCTTGTTGGTTCTGAATCCTCATGGTACGGTAAGTTCTACACCTACCTTCGTGATCACACACTTCCTCCTAACCAATCAAATAACCAATGCAAAACCTTTATTCGCCAAACCGCTCAATACACCATCATTGCCAAAACCCTATATCGACGCAATCTTGATGGTACTCTCCTTCGATGTTTGGAACAGGATGAGACAACAAAGGCCTTGGAAGAGGTACATGAAGGAATTTATGGGACTCGCTCAAGCGGTCTTTCCTTAGCAAAGAAGATCATGCGCGCTGGATACTATTGGCAGTCCATGGAAAAAGACTCCTACTATTTTGTCAGAAAATGCAAGAAATGCCAAGTTCATGGAGACTTGATACATGCACCAGCACAGGAATTGCAACCCATCACAACACCATGGCCTTTTGTCAATGGGGACTTGAAATTGTGGGTAAAATTCATCCATCTTCATCCAACGGCCACAAATTCATTATTAGTGCCACCAAATACTTCACAAAGTGGATTGAAGCTGTTCCACTTACCCAAGTCACCGACAAGTAGATTGCCTCATTCATCCTTAATTACATCATCTGTCGGTATGGTGTACCCATGTCCATCATCACAGATAACAAACTTCCTTTCAAAAATTAGGATGTCCGTGAGCTCTATGAGAAGTTTCACATCCAACATCGCTTTTCCACTCCCTATTACCCACAAGGAAATGGTCAGGCTGAAGCATCGAATAAAAACATACTAAGAATCCTCAAGAAGATAGTCAATGATGTCGGTCATGATTGGCACGTTCAATTAAATCCATCACTATGGGCGTATTGAACTAGCATTCGAACCCCTACAAGCGCAACTCCCTACTCACTGGTCTATGGTGCAGAAACTATCTTACCTATTGAGGTTGAGATACTATCTCTACGGGTTTCCTTGCATAATCTGATAGATGATGAAGCATACAGAGTATCATGTCTTTAAGACTTGGAGCTACTTGATGAAAGACGACAAGTTGCATACAACCACCTCAAGGCCTATCAGCAGTACATGAGAAGAAGCTATAATCATCGTGTTAGACCTCGTACATTTTAGGTAGGTGATCTTGTTCTTCGAGAGAATCCTCATAACCAACCAAATAGAGAACATCAGGGAAATTTTGAATCAAATTGGTTGGGTCCATATGTTATCACTATTGTATTTGGGTCTGAGGCATATCAGTTGGCTACTTCAGAATGATAACCACTAGTAGATCCGATCAACAACATGCACCTCAAGCAGTTTTATACATAAGCTGTACAGAGCATCAGGCTCCCATAAATACCAGAAAAACACCAAAAAACATTCAGATAAATGTCCTGAAGAAAATACAAAAAAATCAAAATAGTAAAGAAAAATCATGCATCCAAACGGTGAACAACCACTCCGGTGGCACGTTGGGTAAGTGCGATGGTGAAAACCTGGCAAATAGGCACTAGTTGTAAAGGCTATGGCTCCATTGTCTTTCAGACTTGTTGCGATCACATTCATTAATCCATTCATCCATTAGTACAAACCATGGCTTGTTATTGATCTACAATCAAGGATAGTACTTCATGCGTCTTGCATCCCGCTTTTTCATAGTCATGTCTAAACTAGGGGCAATGCTCTTAAACCTATTGATGGAAGTGGATTCTACATTACTTATGATTCATTGAACTCTCTATTCAAAATTGTCTCACAAAACCCAAAAACATCCAAAAACACTAAAAAAATCCTAAAACATCATAAAACATCAACAATCAACCAAAAACATGGCAACCCATTATACATACACATCAAAATGGATATCAAACAAACATTTTGAACTACTCAAATGATGATCACTTATCAAATCAACCAAACAATCAACATCGACATGCAAACTGTTTTAACAAGGATGCATCCTTCCTTACCAAAACAAAGACAAGATAACATTTTCTTTGACAAGAAATTTTTGTTTAAGCTATCAAGTACTTGGTCAGTTTGATACATTATTTATTCACTTATATCATGTTCCTACGCTACTCCAGGATATCCACAAGCGATTAGAGTAGCCAGGATGGTTCCTAGGCATTATTTGTGTATCTTCTGCGAATCATTCCAATGAAGTTTTGGGGCATGTACTAATAGTGTCAACGTGGGAAGTTCACTAAGCTACGTGATCATATGAGAAATACAGTCATGGATCACTATGGATTGCTGACTACAGTGTATACCTCGACCATATGAGCACGAACCATTATGGAGGGTCCATATTCTTTATTTATGCTACTTGCTTGTAGGTACAATGCTCCAAACTTGGTTCCTACTGCCTCGTCCAAGATTGATACTACCATTGCTCAATGATGAAAAATAAAGCACTATGGATCGTCATTTCATCTCATTTGTATATATTGCATTTTGTTTCATTCCATCCATCCATACATTCATAATAGCTGCATATCATTCATACATAGTAATGACAATGGATGCATACTCTATTTTTTTTAATCTTCTTCCATAGGAATGAGTCCTAGGTCCTCCATATCTTCTATCTAACATTGAATCCCCCCCCCTCACCCTCCCTATCTTGATCATCAACATCATCATAATCCCTTCATCGTTTCTCATCAACCCAGTCAAGCCAGTTACTCTGTCTACACAGGCACATTGACTCATGCATACCTAGACTATCAACAGATACTCTGATCAAGTATCTTCGGCTCTCAACAGGTAATCGATCATGGTAATCCTAGACTACATCAGACATTTATCATAATGACCTAGTCTGAACGGGGCTGCCATGATTCCCCACAACCATCCATCACACACACACACACTATCAATTGCTCAATCAATCCAACACAATCAACACAGACAATTACATTAATTGTCTAAGTCTCAATGAGTATTTTGCTTCATATACCTTGACTTCATCGAGCAATTACATCAATTGTCAAAGTCACCATCAGGTCACTTTGATTCACTTACTCAGACTTTATCTTGTCCAAGCAAACAACTGGCATCAATTGTCATGCTTTGACTCGACCGAGGCAATTAAACCGATTGCACCAGATTGTCCAACCAATTTTGATCAACTGTATAGCATCAATCCAAAGCACACACTACCTTTACACCGTATCTCCTGCATGACCTAAGGGTACTTCCAACGCCTCCCATTTCTCTGTTTTACCTCTGATTTCTTCTATTCTTTCACCGTTATTGCTAAATTCTTCTCTTCTACCTTCCCACCAATTCTCGTTCTTTTTCGAGAGATTGCCTGATTTTTTGAAAAAATTTGGCCCATCTCTCGAGGGGGCATACCACCCATTAAATTAACATTTATGGGGCATATTTCTTCACACCTATTTTTCTTTCTTTGAAACGACCCGATAAACCGCACCATCTCAAAGAGGGGCAAATGTAGTCACATAAATCTGTCCATTTTAATTAAATTAATATTTGCTATTTATTTGATTAATAAACCCACTAGCCATCAGTTAATTAAATTAACATTTAATTAATTCATCTTCAAACATTCTCCTATTAATTAAATAAATTATTCGATTTATTTTAATTAATTAATTAAACCAAATTCACAATTAATTAAATAAATAAATCCTAATTATTTAATTTAACCTTCTTTCTTCTTTTAAATAAATAAATAAAAATAATTATTTAAAACATTTAATCCCCCCACTTGCATTCTCCTACAAATGCAAGTTGCAACCACAAGTTGAAATAAATTTATTTTATTTTAGTTTAAATCCTATTTTCCCTCACCCACCAAATCCACTTGCACTCCTAAATCCCCTTCTAGACCCTTCTACCCCTAAATATTGTCACATTCCTAAGCAACTTGAAGTCACTTCTCAAAGTTCCAAAGTCTTTGAAAAGCATTAAATGCTTTATGTGTTCAACAAGCTAACCTCTAAAGTCTTCCAAACCACTTGTGGCTCTTACATGACCATTAATGGTTAACTCAACTCACCCACATGGTTAGAGACTTGACCTCTAAACTTAACCCATGTGTCTCCTCAAGCATTTATTGCTTTGACCATGGTTATCCTCACTAACTCTTGCACAGAAGTTTATCCATTGGATAAAGACATTATTTATTGGATAATGGCTTTATTGTTTCAACTCAACATTAACCTTACCTCCCAAGTTAACCCTCAAGTCATGTCAAGCATTTAATGCTTATTCCCTCTCCTCTCAACCCATCTCTTGTTGACATTTGTCATCCTGGGATTGGGTTGAAAGTCTTCACATGGATCATTAGCCCTTCAATCCTGACCCTTGTTGAGATCACTCAATCTCGCCCATCCATTGCTCCATTTTACCTATAAATAGAGCTCATTTCTTCACAATCAAGATCCTGAAAAACTTGTATGCATTTAACCTATAGTCATTTTTAGAGAGCAATTTAGAATAATCATTTATATTGTCATTTTGGACTAAAATAAATCTTAGTTCATTTCATAATATCTCATATTTAGCTTGTTTTACACTTGCATAGCATAGTTTAAAGCATTTTTCAATCTTAAATCTCCATAAGACATCCATAGTGCAAAAAGTTGTTGAGAGCTACACTCATTTGGAAACTTGGAGAGGAGAGGAACAAGGGAGGAGGAGCTACAAGCATGGTGGAATGGCATTTGGAGATGCCTTGTTGCATTTGTTGTCTTAGTTAAATTCTCTATTTTGCTTATAGTGTCTCTCTTGGTATGCTTGTTTAGGACAGTCTTTAATTTGTGATTTCTAACACTAACATCTAACAACTGGTTTCTTGTTTTGTGTTTGTTTATCCTAACCACCATTCCTTTTTGCTGAGCATCAGTAACTACAGTTATTTTGGTCACCCTCTTTATTTTTGGTTTAGGAGGGTTTTCCTTGGGCAGGGAACTAGGTTCAACTCAAAGGCTACATTCGCAGTAGCAGACGAGGTAGGGTTAGCAGCAGGTGCATTCGAGATTTTTGGTAGGGGGTAAACTGTGGCGAGCGGGGTAGCGTGGGTGATTTCAAGGATGGAAGAGCTTTTTCCTATAGGTTGTGCCTTTGCAGCAGATGAAGTGCGAGTGCTTTCAGAGGAGGATGTCATTTTCAACTCTTTAAAACGAAGAGAAATACACAATTCAAATAGATAGGAGCTTCCCACAACTAGGGCAATTAACACAATTTTTCTCCTAAAAACCCTATGAAATAATAAGACACAACTTATTGAATGAAAATGTATGGTTTTGCTAGTAACTTACTGGTTTTAGGATGCAATTGGGATGTTTTGGATGCACTGGTTTGCTCTTCAATCGCCTTGGAATCACTCTGGTTTCTCTTTGAATGTTGTGTGATTGCAAATGTATTTGAATTTATCTTTTATGATGCATACATTGATCGCCATTAATTCCTACGTGCATGGCATCCTGGGTTGGTGGCTCCAAAGTTTGAATTCGACTATTGATTGCATGGTTGAACGGTTGAGATCACCCATTAATTGTCCCTTCATTGGTGACATGACAAGTAATTAATTGTCTTCGGCCACCTTTGAAAATGTTTTAACTTCAAAGCTTCAATATCTCTCAAGTTTCACTTCCATGGGACAGCGAGGAGAACCACATTTCTTCTTCCTCATTACCCCACGTCACCTTTCTGAATTGGATTGCTCTCCAGCGGGGAAAATATTTTCATCATCCCCATACATGTCGTTGTCTCACGATATGTCACTTCTTCCTTGAAGGAATTCGTTACTTCTTTGTTCTCCATACCGATCTCTATCGTTGCGGGATAGAGGGGACAACTATCTCATTCCATTCATTTTACCCCTTGTCATACTCGCGAACTTTATTTACCCTTGTGGGGTAGCCTTTGTCCACCTTTCCTATGTTCTCGCTAACCCGCAAGTTGCTTTGTTTAACTTGATTCACTTCAGCTTTTATCTCCTTGTCTTCATTGTTGTGGGATAGTGGGGAGTATTGAACTCTTTTTCTATCCTTCCCCCGCACCATATCTCTTATCCACATTTGGACCCTACGGGATATGGACCTCTTTTGGTTTCCATTGTTCTTGTTGTCCTACATGGGTATTATTATTTTACTCTTGCTTGCAAAGGGATCCCTACTATCAATCTTCCTATCAATGTGGGATAGCAGGGAGAATGAACTAAAACAACACCCTTTCCCCCGTGTCACCTCTTTTTCTCATCCTCGATCCTCACGGGGTATGAACTTTCATCAATCACCATTGTTCCCGCCATCCCGCACGGGCATCACACCCCAATGAAGATCCTATTGGTACTCCCCCCTGTTGCCTCCGTGGGATAGTGGGGAGAACATACTTAGTTAACATTTCTCCCCCACGTCACCTTCTGCTGACCCTTTTCAATTGTGTAGGGTAAAAATATGACCAACACACCACTCTTCCCACTACCTCGCATGGAGCTCTTGTGTTCTCCTTCTTCACTCCCAACAAAAAATCATTGATGGTCCCACGGGATGGTGGGGACCACCCAATTTCCTTCAATACTTAGCTCGCAGTTCACTTACTCTTTTCTTCTTGAACCTGCGCGGGGTAAGGATAATTTCATATTTCCTTAGAATCACGTGAGGTAGTGGGGACACTTTTTCCTCACTTATATGCTTGGCCCACAACTTCAATGAACATAATCCATTAGCTTTGCAAGGCAAATCCTTCAACATAAATCCTCAATCCCCGTTGTCCCGTAGCAACCTGGTCATCTTTTCAAATGCGTTAAAATGACACCATACGAGGTAAGTATTTCCTCTTTCATCCACTGATTTCTTAGTCTGCATGGGCAATTTTTCAAGTATAAAGGTCGTGCGGGGGTAGGATATTCATTAGTAGTAACACTTCCCACTATCCCATGTGGCATGAAATCATGGCAGGTGACTGTTGCCGGATAAGGTTTCTCAACATCCAAACATTGATCTTGCTATCCTGCATGGCCAAAGATATTTGAGCTAGTAATTAAGTGAATTTTCCATGCACGTGGAGACTTAAAGAAAGGGTAGAAGGGGTTGTGGCCACAGGATATACTAGAACATTTCAAACATTGAGACCTAGGCATCAGGGGCAAAATATGAAGCTCTAAGACAGATCTATTGAGGTGATCAGCCCGATAAGGAAGCCTAACACGCAGGGTCGGTTATCTTATGACCAAGAACCCTTCAGGCGACAACTTAAAAAAATTTGACATCGGCTATTAACAGTCAACTACACAATATAATAGAGCCTAAGGGATGCAAAGGTAACATTAGCAAATTTCTAAAAGCCCTGAAAAATCCTAAAACCCCAAGCCCTTGAAGCACAAGAAAGGAATCCTTAGAAGAAGAAAAATTGACACCTCCAACACATCTCAAGGGGATGCAATAACAACTAGGCATCACAAAGGTATGATAAATCAGATGTGCAATGTTATTACTACAAGAATTATGGTCACTTTGCAAATGAATGTTGAAAGAAATAAGTAGATATGGGAAAGTAAATTTTTTAGAGTAGTTCAGGATCTTTGTTCATTACAGAGTTCAAGTAATATTTGGTTTCTAGATAGTGGGTGTAGTAATCACATGACTGAAAATAAAGATTTGTTTAAAAATTTGGATACATCGGTCAAATCAGAAATCAAATTGGGTAATGATAACATTGTTGAAGTCATGGGCAAAGGTGAAATTAATCTGATAACAAAGCTTGGTAAGAAAACTATTTTTGATGTTTATTTTGTACTTGGTTTAAAGCATAATCTCATTAGTGTGGGACAACTTATTAAAAAAGGTTATAGAGTTGCTTTTGAAAATAATGTTTGCACTATATTTGATATTTATCCAAATAACATGGTGATTGCAAAGGTTGAAATGACAAAGAATTAAATGTTCTCACTTTGAATGAAGAGTGAAATGATGGAGGATATTGGAGCAAGTTTGAAGGCATCAAGTCGAGATCAAGCATGGGTATGGAACTTGAGGTATGGACATCTAAATTTCAACGGATTGTGTTTGTTGTAAAGAAAGAATATGGTAAGAGGTTTACCCCCCATTGAAACAAAAATGAGCTCATGTGAAAGCTGTATTCTGGCTAGGCAACGTAGGGAAAGTTTTCCAAAATGAATTTCGTATAGAGCATGGGCACCTTTAGAAATTGTACATACATATTTATGTGGTCCAATGCAAAAACCATCGTTAGGGGGAGCATTTATTTTCTAACATTCATTAATGATTTTAGTAGAAAAACATGGGTTTACTTTCTCAAATATAAATTTGAGATATTTAGAAAATTCAAGAAGTTCAGGACATTAGTTGATAAACAAAGTGGATTATCCATCAAGGTATTGAGATCGGATAGAGGAGGAGAATACATGTCAAATGAGTTTTTGGATTATTGTAGGTATCATGGAATAAATAAGAAATTCACTACAAGTTATACACCTCAGCAAAATGGTGTTGTGGAAAGAAAGAATCAAACTATAATGGAGATGGCAAGAAGCATGTTGAAAGGCAAGAATCTACCTAATGAGTATTGGGTTGAAGTAGTTGCTTGTGCAGTTTATATTTTGAATAGAAGTCCAACAAAGATTGTAAGGGACATGATTCCACATTAGGAATGGAGTGGTAAGCATCACAGTGTTTCTCATTTTAGAGTATTTGGTTGTATTGTATATGCACATATACCTAAGGAAACAAGAAGTAAATTGGATGATAAGAGTTAAAAATTCATTTTTATTGGCTATGATGAACAATCTAAGGCATATAAGTTGTTTAATCCTATAACCAAGAAAGTCATTGTAAGTAGAGATGTTGTATTCATCTTGGGATGGCAATATAGACAAGGCAATTACAGGTTCAACACCAATACCATTTGATGAACAAGAAGAAAAAGACCTAGGAGAACAAGAAGAACAACCAAATGAACAAGGAGGAAGTCCATCAAGAAGTCCACAAGGAGAAAAATCACAAAGGCAAGTTGAGAAAGGAGAATCATCAAATCCACAAGTAATTAATGACTCAACTCCTACACTTGCATCAGTGAGACCAAAGCTTGGAAGCAAGAAGACTAGAAGATTGCAAGAAATTTATGATTAAAGTGATACGATAGATTTGAAATCAAATTTTTCTTTATTTGCTCAAGATCCCATATATTTTGAAGATTCAATTAAGGAAAAACATTGGATTGATGCCACAAATAATGAAATGGAATCAATTGAGAAAAATGATGCATGGGAATTAGTTGATTTGCCTAAAGATAAATAATGCATAGGTGTGAAATGGGTTTATAAAACTAAGTATAAGGAAAATGGAGAAGTTGACAAATATAAGGCAAGACTAGTAGCTAAGGGATTTGCACAAGAATATGGAGTTGATTATAATGAAACATTTGCACCCGTAGCAATACTTGATACTGTTAGAATGGTACTCGCTATTGCAGTTCAAAACAACTGGAAGGTCTATCAAATGGATGCCAAATTAGCCTTCTTGAATGAATATTTGGAAGAAGAACTTTATGTGGAGCAACCATCAAGTTATGAGATAGAAGTTTTTGAAGAAAAGGTTTATAGGTTGTGTTAGCACAAATTTTTTCAAATTATTTATGCTATTGAGATACTATATGCTTATGTTTTAAACAAGTATTTTTTATCATGAGAATAGTTACTGCTGAAATTTTATGTGCAGGAGTAATTCTACAACATCAATTCCCATCCATCTGTGATCTATCTCTAGAGAGTCAACCATCAGTCAGGCAATTAGGGTGTGGCACTGAGTAAAGATAAGGTTTTCACTTTGACAAATTTAGCTTGTGTAAGGTTTTGTTCAGTTTATATAAGGTTGAGCTTGTGTAAGGTTTTGTTCAGTTTATATATAAAAAATCATAAACATGTGTATTTCATTAAGGGGAGCACATTTTATAAGCATATCAAACCATCGGTGTAGCTTACCCTGAAGAAAGCACCTTAGCAAAGCCAAAGGTCATCGGGAAGTGATTAATTATCATAAGAAGCAGATATGAGTTATCCCAATACTTGATAGACACATTGGGTGGATATACACCGACTTAGTAATTACTAAAGTATCATCGGTGTAGCTTTCACTATCGGAACATGTGAATTACTATTTTGCTGATAGTCGATAAGGCTATCGATAAAACTTACACCGATAGGAAGAGAGACATTAGTCATCGACATAACTTAAAGAGATCAAGATGTATCAGTTCAAGCTATCCCGATAATCGATGGACATAATAAAGTAGGAGGTTGATTGAAGAAAAAATAACTATCGGCAGAAGCTATTCAAGGTTATGTCGATACCCGATGGAGGCATCTATTAGACACACACCAATAAACAACAAAGTAACTTAAGGAATAAAACATTGATGATGGCACCAAGGGAGTATTTCATTAGGAAATCATATACCGATGAGCTGTTATAGATGCAATTCAAAACTAAAACCAAAGCACCCTGTATTTAATGTTTACAATTGAGTAGATTGATGGCTCACACGAGGCGAATTAAGAACCAAATGCAGACTGTGTCTTAGTAAAAAACATGCAAGGTGAGAATTATTGCTCATAGTTCTTCATGCATCATGGAAGATTCAAGTTCATCAGGAAGAAAAAGGAACGCTAAGGGCTCGAAATCCACATCTAAAAAATCAAAAACAGCAGAAATCCCTCCCACATGGAAACTGAATCAAGACATTATTGATCAATTGTAGTCTCCAGGTCCAAAATCAAGAAGGTCGAAACAACATTTGTCCAAAAAAGACCTGCTTGAGGACAGGTTTAAAGGAATTGGGGACGTATGGAAAAAGGTGAGAGGTTATGAACTCTTCCTGTTTCACTTTCTGAGAAAAGATAGAGAAGTACCAATTTGTAACCCATGGATAACCAACTTAGGTAAACTGGTTGTTCCAAATGTTTTCGTAAATATTAGACTGATGGAAGTCGTGGTTAAAAATTATAATTATGTGAAGAGATGCATTCAGTTTTCAAATGGCAAGGTGTTTATCAGATTTAGCAGTGGCACCATAAATGAAATTTTTAGCTTAGACCCTAACCCTGATGTACCCTTGTCATTTGAAGAACTAGAGGAGGAATTTGTTAAAATGGATACTACTTACAAAGGGTGGAACTTATCCTTTCACGGGGTTGAGAAGGGCATTCTAACAGAAGAGGATGGTCCCCCATTTAATAAGGATATGTTCAGACACTACTTACAATACACCTATATGTCATGGGGACAGGTTTGACGTATAAAGGTCCCTAATGTAGCTAATATTGGGCCACTGGTGTTGGCAGAAAATGTACAAATGTATGAGTCAAGACCCTTTGATTATGCTACTTATCTTGCAGAGAAATTACATGATGGTTTCTTGAAACTCAGATATAACAGGGAGCCCACTTTTAAGTTTTACTCGTTGTTGATGCATTTGATTTTATTTTATGGAAGATTTTGGGGCATGTGGCCAATGAGTTTAAAATTGAACACAATGGACAGAGCAGGTAAAGAACAACCAGTGAAAATGTGGACATCAGTTTGGGACTCATGATATGTGAAGTCAAACTACATTAACTTTGAAGAGCTAATTGTAAAGCCACTATACCAGATGTATGGCGTCCCGTGTGAATAATCTATTTCCACTGAAGTTAAAAGATTTATGAGACCTACTATTTTTTATGAGAGGGGTATTGTCAATCATAACTAGGGTGATTGGTTTGTTCATAAGGATTTTACTTGCTTTAGGATTTATGGTTTTCAAGGAACCCCATATGTGTTGCCAAAATTTGTACCAGACATGATTGTAAGACAGTTAAGTGTTTCAACTGCCAAACATTTTGGAGATATGCATAAGCAAAATTTCCTTCCTGGGACTCTTAGTTTTGGGGATTTTACCATTGTATCCACAAAGGCTTATGAAGCCATTGATAGGAAACTGCTTGAAGAATACAATTTGTTCAAATATATTGCTAGGGTCAATTATGACCCTGAAGGATATATTCACAATTGCAAGAAAAGTCAAAATCTAGGAGATTATTTTCATGTTTACTTGGAAGCAGAGGATATGTTTAGAAACACGGAGGAGGAAGAGGCCCAGTTGGCCAATGATGAATTAAACAATAAAATGGAAGAAAAGAAAAAGAGATTGTAAGAAATGGAAACTGAAGAAGAGGAGAGTGAAGGCGAGTTAGAAGAAGTTGAGATAATATCTAGGCATCAAGCACCAGACACGGTAGAAGAGCCTGACTTACAAGACCAAATTGATGACAGGTTAAACATCCATAGTGATGCAAGATACGATGAGTATTCTGCCTTTGTGTCTGATGATGTTTTTATTGTCAAAAAAAATTAAATCCTTTTTATATAATTTCAAAGGTAAAAAATTGAGAGAATCTATCCCAAACGTAACCCCTAAAAAAGAATTAGAATTATTGGGGAAACTAAAGGAAGAAATCAATTTAGAATTGACCACTATAACCCCTCAAAGGGGAAGAAAACTCCTTAGTGAAGCAGGCATCATCATCTTTCTAGGATGGGATATGAGTGCATCATTTATTTTTGATAGCATGTTACATTCTGAGAATAAGGATTTTAAATTGGATATTCAGGGAGTGAATGATGTGTATGTTAGCTCTAGATTTGACCAGAATGAAGAGGCTTTTCTTTTGTGGGCTCTTTACCCTCCAAATAAGAGGTCAAAAAATCATTGATGTGGACAAAGCTTTTGGTCACATGATGAAATTAAAAGTGGGTGAAGTGGATCCTATTGTTACTGCTGACATGGGCATCAAAATTTAATAAAGAACAATTAGTCAAAGTGATCAGAGAAAGAGATCATTACAAGGGGCTATATGAAAAATTGCTAAAAAGAGAAGGATAGACTGTGCTACAAATCCATGATGGGTCTCAATGGAAAAAGAGATGTGAAGAATTGCAATTGGAAAACAAAAGGTTAAAAAGGCAAATGCAGAGTGTGAGGGCTGATGCAGCCTCTATTTTACTGATCAAAAGATTTGAAAAGTTGTAGGGTTTCCTTGAAGATTTTTGGGTTGTTTATCAGAAGAATATGGATAATGTAGTATCCCACAACTGAATTTATAATAGACTAGGAACTCTATTGCATGATAAGACATTGGCAAATGCAGATGCTAAAGTTATTGAGGGAGTACAAAGGATGTTAAAAAGGCATGAAGAGTTTGACACATAATTTCAAAATGAATTTGATGAATGTAAGGAAATAGTACATGGTTTTCCATAGATTGAAGATCAGAATGGACAGATTAAGGATAAGGATAAATGGATTGTGGAATGCCAAATTCTTCTCAGTGCTTCCCTTACCATTGTCCGATTTGATGGACTTGACATGACAGAGACAATCGAGCACATGGAAAACTTTGTCACTCTGGAGATTGTGGTCAGAGATATTATCTACGATGCAGATACCTACAAATCAGAGGGATACTTAAAACCTATTTAGAAGTGTGGTCAAATGCTTGGAGATCAACCATAAAAATCAAAAGATGTTCAAAGATGTGACTTTGTATTTTATAGTTTTTAGTTTGTTAGGGTAGTTTCTAGGTAGTTTTTGTTAGTTTTAGTTTTAATGAAAGGGTATGCCCTTTCATTTTGAAAGTGAATCCTCATCTATATATAGATGATCTTTCAGGAAAGACAGAGATATCAGAAGTTTATAGTTTTATATCAAGACAATCTTTTATGCATTTCTTATGAACTCGTTGTCTGGAAGTATCAAGTTGATGGATGATATACACTGAAATAAACTGGTTTAAGTATCATATTTTTAATACAAAGATTCAAGTGTTTTTTATTCATGATGGTCTCTATCTTTTCAATTAATTTATCAGTTCTTTAGATAAATCTATTTGCATAGATTGTTTCATTGTGCAATCTTATGTTGTTGTAATTAAGATTGATTTTCAGTTTGAACATCAGTTTGAAGGATTGGTTGGCAAACTTCGAATTGCCTTATTAATTTTTCAAAGTAAAGTTAAATTTAGTAAGACTAACTAGATGTTACATTTTAATTGCAGTTCATATAGAAGCCTCTGAGATGATGGTCTTGTTTCATTAACAAGTTATTAAAACTATCTCTAAGATTACACGTAGGATTTTTCATTTGAAATGATATGAAACCAGGAAGGAATCAAGGCACTGGTCTTTTATTGATTTTATATATTTGAATCAAATATTTTCAGAGCAAGGTTCATCAAGGAATCATATTTCTAATTCATATAACCACTACCTTATAAATATTAATTTACAAACAAATAGTTACAGTTTTTAGATAATAAGATTGGGTTCAGGAACAATTGTCATCTTGAAGTCACGAATTTCTTAAATTAGCTATAGAAAAGTCTTTAACCTTCCGATTTAGGTTTTAGGTATAGGTTCACCTGCCTTGGTTTAGCGAAGCCTGAAGTGCATGGGAATTTGATCTATCAATCATTCCCGTTTGTTGGCCAAGACTAATTCAAGAATTCATGAAGAGTAGTGGCAAAACTCTTTGATTTCCAATCTCTGGTTTTGGGAACCAACAGATTGGCGACTTTTTTGAGGAGCTGCTAAAAGAATTTTTTCAGAATCTTTGGTGAATAAATTTCAGACCTACTAGAAAAAGAACTCAGACCAACTGAAATAAGGTTTTCCTCCAAAGGGGGTGGCGACTCTAATTTTAGTGCATGGTTAATGCTCTATCTTGCAAAAGGGTAAGTAAGAACCCTAGGCACTTGTCATTAGATTTTATGTGGGGACGAAGATCTTTGCACAATACACAAGATAAACATATTGAATTGAGTCCTAAGAAAAGTCCAAATAGAAAGAAAGATCAAACATTGGAAATGGAATTTGCAGGTTTTAAAAGTTTTCCTAATAGGGAAAGAGGAAACTTAAATGAAAGTGAGGATCCTACATCAAGCCATCACAGTCCTCAAAGTAATGATGAAAATTTTAATCCATTTTCTCGAATAAGCATGCAGAATTATGATTGGCGTCATGAGATGAATTGTGAGAGACCAGATAAAGAAGAAGAGGATCTCCAATGGGATGCCCTTATTCACAAAATGGCTAGCATGGGCTCAAATGTGTACAAAATGGCTAGGGCCCTTAGAAGGTAGCCAGATGAAATATTAGATAAATTGGGAATAAAAAGAGATGCACTCATTTTCCCAAAAGAAAAGGCAACTATAGGTGAAACATCAAGAAATGAGAGGGTTCGATGTGAGGAAGTTGGAAGTGAAAGGGGGTCAGGGGATGACAGAATTCATAGATACAACCCCCCTCACAAAAAGCATAGAGAACAAGTATTCACTAGGAATTGTTTTAATCCACTATTTGAACTCGGATCTGGAGAGAGAAATAGAAATAGTGATAACAAGAGTGATGAGAGTAACCATTGGAGGGAACCAAATTGTGGAAGGGTTCAAAATCAAGGAAATCCAAGACAACAACATAATGGTGATAGGGATCAGAACAATAGAGGGTGAAATGGTGGAAATGGAAATCATGGGAATTATAATCCTGGGTATAGGGAACCTATGACTATTGAAAGATATAGGTAGTTGGATTTTAGTGGAATAATAGGATACCCAAATCCTATTCAAAATGAGTTGAGGACTGCTATTCCAAATTTGATTGGCAACGGGGTAGAATCGGTTGAATAACATGTGATAAATTTGAAGAATACCATCGAAGAATTTGAAATTCCCCATGAAGATGTGTTCATGAAATTATTTGTGCAATCCTTGATTGAAGACGCTGGTGAATGGTACATAGGCTTACCGGATGGATCAATTATCAGTTGGCAGGATTTTGTGACAATTCATTTAAGATTTTGGGGATCATAATGACACATCATTTGCTTCCCATGAATTAACTAGTATCAAAAAGAACTTTAATGAATCAGTGATAGAATTTAATAAAAGATTTAATAAGATATTGATCATAATACCAAGAGATGTGAGACGAGTTGACTCCTTCCTAATTGATTTTTACCTAAGTTCATTTGATAGTAAGACTCATTATGAGATTGGGTCACACAAGCCTGCAACATTGCAACAAGCTTTTAAAATTGCCGCTACTATTGAAAACAATAGGAAATATTCTGGTAGACTAAATAAGAGAGATGGTGTAAAATTGTATATTCCTAGGGCTTCAAAAAGAGATGATTTCAAAGAAATAATGGATGTGCTCAAAGATACAAAAGGAAGACAGAATAGAAGTGACAGACCACCAACATATAAAAATGATAGGCCTAGACTCCATGGCATGCCATACAATACTAATTGGAAGGGTCGTAAGCCTGAGAAGCCAAATCAAAATAAGGAAACTCCTGATCCATTGAAGAAAAGTAATCATTTGGTAGAGGATTGCCCATGGTGTGATATGTGTAGGTTACCTCATGCACCCGAACAATGTGTGATTGCTCAAAGTTTATTAGAAGATGAAAGCCAAGATGAAGTTCAACGACCCACGATAAATGTGCTTTCCTCTGAACCATTTTGGGGCAAAGATGATTATAGTTCATCAGAAGAAGAATATGTATCAGATGTATGTCTGAGAAGGATAAATCAAAATAGTAGTATGCAACAAGTATTATCAGACGAAGAGGAACCACCCTTGCTGAGAAATTTTTTCCTAACAGATGAAGAGAAAAAGGCTTATACAATAGCAGTAGTAGCACAGGCTAAGAGTAATTACCAATTGATAAATAGAACAATAAATGCAGATCAAGGAAATCCAGTAGGGATGTTTACAAAAATACCAAAGCAGAATGATAGTAAAGATGGCAGTCTAAAAAAGGGGAACAAGAAGATATCAAAACAAAATGAATAGGTAGAACTTCCAAGGTTAACAAAACATGTTGATAAGAAGACAAATAGTAAGGAAGTTTCAAGATGTAATTCTTTTATGTCCCAAGCTCTATCCCAGGTGAAAATTTCCCTCCCTTTACTTGAGATTATGAAATTCCCTGATTATAGAGATGAAACAGTAAAAATAATATCTAATGTGGGTAAAATCAGTCAAGAGAACCCTAAGTAGCGACAAATTGCTGAGAATCCACTAGTGGTTTATCTAGGTACTTCTTTGGTTAAGAATCTAAACTAGGTGGACCCATTTTATCTAACATTGTTGATTAATAACAAGCTTTTCAAGAATTGCATGATTGATTCAAGCGCAACAATAAATATTATGTCAGCTGATGTTATGAAGGAACTAGGAATGAATGTTGACACCCCATATGGGCAATGTTATGTTATGGACAATAGATCGATATCTATGGTGGGAATCATGAATGATGTGGAATTCAAATTTCCAGCGTGCCCTGATGCCTCTTACAAAACTGATATCACAGTGGTGGAGGTGCCTGCAAGTTATGGGATGCTTTTATCCAGACAATGGTCTACTTTGGTGGGTGCACATGTGCAATTGGATTTATCATATGCAAACATCCCAATAAATGGCACAGATGTTAGGATTGATAGAGAACCCAGGTCATCATACATCATTGAGGAAGTGGACACAGCTCAAATGACATGTTTTTGCCATACAAACTTGGATAATTTTCACGTAAGTATAGTAAAACCTACCATGTCAAATACAGAATAAATTGAAATGCATGCCAAAGAAAATAAAAACATGATATGGCAAATGTATTTTGATGGGGCATGTAGCAAAGATGGAAATGGGGCTGGAGTTGTATTTATATCTCCTAACGACAAGTCTTTTAAATACTCATTCCTTTTAGCTTTTGAATGCATAAATAACATAGCGGAGTACGAAGCTCTCTTATTAGGACTCAGAATTGCAAACGTGCATGCGATAAAAATGCTGACATTTTATGGTGATTCAGAGCTAATTATATCTCAGGTTAAAAACAAATTTGCCACTAAGAATTCAAAATTGAGACGTTACAGGAATGAAATTTAGGATTCCATAGAATTTTTTGATGCTTTTGCGATAAATTGGACAGAAAGATCAAAGAACATCTTAGCAGATTTCATGGCTAACCTTGCAATTAGGGATAATGACATCCCTTTTGATGAAATAACTCAAGTAAAAATCAAAACAAGACCAGCAGTACTAGATGACATAAAAAACTGGCAAGTTTTTGATGATGATCGTGATTTACTGAAATTTCTCATATGTGAGGATCAATATGAAGATCCAAAAATTGATTTGACTGCCTATGCAGAAAATCAGGATGGCAAAGACACTTTGTTTGGAAAAGAGATTTTGCAACTAAAATCAAATAAGATCCCAAAAGGGTTGGTAGCATTGGAAAGGATTTTTGATAATCAGGATAGGGGGTATCTAAAATCCAGCCATGTAACATAGGAGGATGTTGAGAACATAAATATTGGAAGTGAACACAATCCTAGAGAGGTGTTCATTGGAAAAAGACTTACCCCAAAAATCAGAAGGGCCTTGATAAATTTATTAAGAAAATACAAACATGGTTTTGCATGGTCATATGATGACCTAAAGCATATAGAGAAGATCTCTTTCAGCATGAAATTCCTCTGAAGCCAGATGTGAAACCTTTTAGACAAAGACACAGGCCTATAAATCCAACACTAGCTCCAAAGATGATGGAGGAATTGATGAAAATGAGGAATGCAGGGATCATAAAACCAATTAGACACTCAACGTGGGTGTCCAGCTTGGTACCTATTAGAAAGAAGAATGGTGATATAAGACTTTGTGTGGATTTTAGGAATCTGAATGTATCTTCATTAAAAGATGATTATTCTTTACCTAACATGGAAGATTTATTGCAGAAATTTATAGGAAATGAATTGCTTTCCATGATGGATGAATTCTCAGGGTATAATTAGGTGAAGGTCAAGGAAACAGAGCAATACAAAACTGCCTTTACAACACCTTGGGGGACATATGTCTATGCTAGAATGCCTTTCAGACTCACTAATGCAGGAGCTACTTTCCAGAGGGCTATGGATGTGGCATTTGAAGTTTTGATTGATTATATTCTAGTTTTTTATCAAGACGACTTGACAACTTATTCAAAGAAAGAAGAAGAGAATTGCAATGATTTGGAGAAGATCTTCATAAGGGCACTAGAGTATGGTGTTTCTTTTAACCCAAAAAAGTGTCATTTTGGAGTAACAAAAGGAAAATTGTTATGACATATTGTATCAAAGGAAGGTGTTAGAATTGATCCTGAAAGGATAACTGCTATAGATAAAATTCAGATACCTAAAACTATTAAAGCTATCCAGTCATTCTTTGGACAAATAAATTTTGTTAGAAGATTTGTCTCAAATTTTTCAGAAATTGTGAAACCAATTGCTAAGATACTTAAGAAAGGGGCAGACATCAAATGGACAAATGAAGCCCTAGAAGCATTTGCAAGTATCAAGAGGGCCAGTAAAGAAGCCCCAGTCCTCAATTCTCTTGATTTTTCAAAATATTTCCAAGTATTTTCTTTTGCATCTTACCATACCATAGCAGCTATCATGTTACAAAAAAATGATGAGGGATACGAACAACCTGTGGCATTTTTCAGTAAGACATTGCAGGCATCTGAGTTAAATTATGATCTAAATGAGAAATAGGCTTATGCATTGGTTAAAGTTGTAAAATATTTTAGGCCATACCTGGTAGGAGCAAATGTTGTTGCATATGTGCCTAATGCAGTAGTAAAAGATATTTTCAAACAAACTAAGACTACTGGTCGTAGGTGCAGATGGATTAATCAGATCTAGGAATTCAACATAGATGTACAAATCACAAAGCTTGTTAGAGGGAAAGGCCTAGCTAAACTTATGGGTGATTCCAAGTTAGAAGCAATGCAAATAAATCAAGTGGAGCTAGAAAACTTAGAGGTAAGCATTGAAATATGTCCATGGTATACAAATGTTGTTTATTATCTAAAACATATGAAATGTCAAGAAGGTCTTACTGATATCCAAAAGAGGACAATCAAGCTTCAGGCAGCTAGATATGTTTTTCTACAAGGGGATTTATATTGGAAAAATCGAGATAGTGTCCTTCTCCTTTGTTTAGACATGAATCAAACAGAAGCAATCCTTAAGGAGTTGCATGAAGGTGTATGTGGAGGACATTTTTCTGCTAATACCAGTGCACATAAGATATTGTGTGCTGATTATTATTGGCCCCAACTCTTCAAGGATTGTCATGCATATGTTAGGAAATGTGACGCTTGTCAAAGGTTTTCAGGGAAGCTAAAATATAATGGAGCATTGCCTCTTAAACCCATGCAAACTAAGGAAGCTTTCCAAATGTGGGGCATGGACTTCATAGGAGAGATGGAAGATAAATAAAGTGGGGGACACAGGTGGATTCTAGCAGCAACATATTATTTTACCAAGTGGGTAGAGGCAATCCCAACTAGGCAAGACACAAGTAAGGTGGTAATAAAATTTCTTATGGAAAATATCTTGACAAGGTTTGGTGTACCTCACAAAATTGTGGTTGATAATTGAATGTGCTTTAGGTCTAAGGAGTTTTTTTATTTTTGTGAGTTAAATGGCATTGTTGTATTTTATTCTTCGCCTTATCACCCACAAGGAAATGGACAAGCTGAATCTAGTAACAAAAATTTACTCAAAATAATCAAGAGGATGTTGGGAAATAATAAAAGGTCTTGGGATTCGAAATTGAATTTAGCAATATGGGCGGATAGGATTACCATCAACAAGTCTACTGGATTTGCACCTTATGAGTTGGTATATGGGAAATAAGCAAAAACAATCTGCTCCCAGTATATAAATTTGTGACACAAGAGAAGCTAGGGGATGTAAATTTCATAGAGGATAGGTTGGATCATTTAGTAGAATTGGATGAGTATAGAAAAGAAGCTCAGAAGAAGAACATCAGAAAGCAGTAGCGGATCAAATTATTGTATGATAAGAAAGTGCCTGACATAAATTCTAGAGAGGGAGATTGGGTATTAAAGTGGAATGCTAAGGATCAGGACAAAGGGAAACATGAAAAGTTTGAAGCACTTTGCCTAGGCTCTTATGTCATTGTGGAAAAAGGAGGAGAAAATTCATACATTTTGCAGAATATTGATGGGGAGGTTCAGGAATTCCCTACCCATGGGCAATATCTCAAGCATTTGTTCTACTAAGTAAAACAGGGAGTATTTCTTTGTACATATTAATTAGGGTTGTTTTTGTTTTTGTTTCTTATTCTTTATTTTTGTAGATTTTAGTAGAAATTTGGTCTGCTTTCCAGATATAACTAGGATCTCGCTATATTCATAAAGAAACATACGTCCCCAGAAAGAGCCACTATTAGCACATAATTTTTCAAATTATTTATGCTATTGAGATATTATTTATGCTATTGAGCCACTGAAGTTAAAAGATTTTTGAGACCTATTGTTTTTTATGAGAGAGGTATTGTCAATAACAATTGGGGTGATTGGTTTGTTCATAAGGATTTTACTTGCTTCAGGATTTGTGGTTTTGAAGGAACCCCATATGTCTTGCCAAAATTTGTACTAGACAGGATTGCTTATCTGGAGATTGTAAGACAGTTAAGTGTTTCAAATGCCAAACATTTTGGAGATATGCATAAGCAAAATTTCCTACCTGGGACTCTTAGTTTTGGGGATTTTACCATTGTATCCACAAAGGCTTATCAAGCCATTGATAGAAAACTGATTGAAGAGTACAATTTGTTCAAATATACTGCTAGTGTCAATTATGACCCTAAAGGATATATTCACAATTGCGAGAAAAGTCAAAATATGGGAGATTATTTTCATGTTTACTTGGAAGCAGAGGATATGTTTAGAAAAACGGAGGAGGAAGGCGCCCAGTTGGCCATTGATGAATTAAACAAAAAATTGGAAAAAAAAGAAAAATAGATTGCAAGAAATGGAAACTGAAGAAGAGGAGAGTGAAGGCGAGTCAGAAGAAGTTGAGATAATATCTAGGCATCAAACACCAGACACAGTAGAAGAGCCTAACTTACAAAACCAAATTATTGACAGGCTAAACACCCATAGCGATGCAAGATACGATGAGTATTATGCCTTTGTGTCTAATGATGTTTTTATTAAGTCAAAATAATTTAAATCCTTTTTATATAATTTCAAAGGTAAAAAATTGAGAGGCTCTATCCCAAATGTAACCCCTGAAAAAGAATCAGAACTGTTGGGGAAACTAAAGGAAGAAATCAGTTTAGAATTGACCAATATAACCCCTCAAAGGGGAAGACAACTCCTTAGTGAAGCAGGCATCATCATCTTTCCAGGATGGGATATGAGTGCATAACTTATTTTTGATAGCATGTTACATTCTGAGAATAAGGATTTTAAATTGGATATTTAGGGAGTGAATGATGTGTATATGATCAACTCTAGATTTGACCAGAATGAAGAGGCTTTTCTTTTGTGGGCTCTTTACCCTCCAAATAAGAGGTTGAAAATCATTGATGTGGACAAATCTTTTGGTCACATGATGAAATTAAAATTGGGTGAAGTGAATCCTATTGTTACTGCTGACATGGGCATCAAAATTTAATAAAGCACAATTAGTCAAAGTGATCAGAGAAAGAGATCATTACAAGGGGCTATATGAAGAATTGCTAAAAAGAGGAGGACAGCTTGTGCCAAAAATCCATGATGGGTCTCAATGGAAAAAGAGAAGTGAAGAAGTGCAATTGGAAAACAAAAGGTTACAAAGGCAAATGCAGAGTGTGAGGGTTGATGCAACCTCTGTTTTACTGACTAAAAGATTTGAAAAGTTGTAGGGTTTCCTTGAATATTTTTGGGTTGTTTATTAGAAGAATATGGATAATGCAGTATCCCACAACCGGATTTATAACAGACTAGGAACTCTATTGCATGATAAGACAATGGCCAATGCAGATTCTAAGGTTATTGAAGGAATACAAAGGTTGTTAAAAAGGCATGAAGACTTTGGCACAAGAATTGCAAAATGAATTTGATGAATGTAAGGAAATAGTACAACATGGTTTTCCAAAGATTGAAGATCAGAATGGACTAATTAAGGATAAGGATAAATGGATTTTGAAATGCCAAATTCTTCTCAGTACTTCCCTTAACATTGCTCGGACTAATGGACTTGACATGACACAGGCAATCGAGCACATGGAAAACTTCGTCACTCTGGAGATTGTGGTCAAAGATATTATCTATGATGCAGATACCTACAAATCAGAGGGATACTTGAAGCATATTCAGAAGTGCAGTCAAATGCTTGGAGATCAACCTAAAAATCAAAAGATGTTCAGAGATGTGACTTTGTATTTTATAGTTTTTAGTTTGTTAGGGTAGTTTCTAGGTAGTTTTTGTTAGTTTTAGTTGTAATGAAATGGTATGCCCTTTCATTTTGAAAGTGAATCCTCATCTATATATAGAGGATCTTTTACGAAAGACAAAGATATCAGAAGTTTATAGTTTTATATCAAGACAATATTTTATGCATTTCCTATGAACCCGTTGTCTGCAAGTATCAAGTTGATGGATAATATACACTGGTTTTAAGTATCATATTTTTAATACAAAGATTCAAGTGTTTTTTATTCATGATGGTCTCTATCTTTTCAATTGATTTATCAGTTCCTTAGATAAATCTATTTGCATAGATTGTTTCATTGTGCAGTCTTATGTTGTTGTAATTAAGATTGATTTTCAGTTTGAAGTATTGGTTGGCAAACTTTGAATTGTCTTATTGGTCTTTCAAAGTAAAGTTAAATTCAGTAAGACTAACTAGATGTTACATTTTAATTACAGTTCATATATAAGCCTCTGAGATGATGTTCTTGTTTCATTAACAAGTTATTAAAACTGTCTCTAAGGTTACACATAAGATTTTTCATTTGAAATGATATGAAACTAGCAAGGAATCAAGGCACTGGTCTTTTATTGATTTTATATATTTGAATCAAGTATTTTTCAAAGCAAGCTTCATTAAGGAATCATATTTCTAATACTTATAACCACTACCTTATAAATATTCATTTAAAAACAAGTAGTTACAGTTTTTAGATAATAAGATTGGGTTCAGGAACAAATGCCATCTTGAAGTCAACAAATTTCTTAAATTCGCTATAGAAAAGTCTTTAACCTATAGATTTAGGTTTTAGGTATAGGTTCACCCGCCTTGGTTTAGCGAAGCCTGAAGTGCATGAGAATTTAATCTATCGATCATTCCCATTTGTTGGACAAGACTGATTCAGAACTCATCAAGAGAAGTGGCAAAACTCTTTGATTTCCAATTTGTGGTTCTGGGAACCAACAGGTTGAAGAAGGAACTCTATGGATTGAAGTAAGCACCAAGATCATGGTACAATAGGATTGATTCATACATGTTGAAGAATGGATTCAGTAGAAGCATTAGTGAGCCTACACTATACATCAAGGTAAATGAACAAGGTCAAATTTTGATTGTTTGTTTATATGTTTTTGATGAATGAAAAAGTAGGTTTTGAAGGGGCCCCGAAACCCTTTACAAGCAAGACTAAAATAGAAAAGCCACGAGAAACAAAGAGAAAAAGAACAAAAGGAAAAAACCAGCTGAAAACTAAGGAAAACCCACAAAAGCCCCTAAAAGCCAGCAGGCCATCCAGGAATCAGATTTTATCCAGGGCTTTAGCCAGGGTGCTGCTAATTTCTTGCAACTCTTTGATGTTGTCTTTGAGGTTGGGAGGGTCCTTGGCTGCAACAGCCACAACTTTCTTGATACTGGCCCTGGTTCTCTTCGCAGTTCCGCCCGCCGGGGTAGCATCACCACCACTTCCAGTCTGGATGGTCTCCTCCTCCAGGTCAAGATCCACAACTGGTTTAGGAGTATGGTCAAAGACCTTGGCAATGTCTTCCAGGTTTTTGGTGACAGCAGAGAGGATACTTGGGATAATTCCCATCAGATTTTTCATCGCTTCTTTTCCCTCTTCCAACAATTTTACCTTATTCTCCATTTCCTGCTTGTTTATATGTTGATGATTTGATATTTACATGTAATCTTTCTATTGACATGTTTAAATCAGCAATGAGGAAAGAATTTGAAATGACAGATTTGGGTTTGATGAAATATTTTCTTGTTATTGAAGTTACACAAAATGATAAAAGTATTTTCATTTGTCAAAGTAAATATGCAAAAGATATTTTGAAAAGGTTTAGAATGATAAATTGTAGTCCATCTTCTACACATGTGGCAATAGGCACAAAACTAAGTAGAGAAGATAGTGAGATGGATTTTGATTCCACTATATTTAGGAAATTGGTTGGTAGTTTGATGTATCTCACTGCAACTAGGCTGGATATAATGTATGGAGTTAGTTTGATTTCTAGACTCATGGATGCACCAAAGAATTCACATTGGCAAGCAGGAAAAAGGCTATTGAGGTAATCATGGTATATTGTATTCTACTTCAGATAATTTTCAGTTGGTTGGATATACAGATAGTGAATTTGCAGGAAGTATCGATGACAGAAAGAGCACATTTGGATATGCATTTCATCTTGGAACAAGTGTTGTAGCATGGGCATCAAAGAAGCAACCTATTGTAACAATTTCATCAGTAGAAGAAAAGTATGTGGCAGGTACATTAGCAGCTTGTCAAGTAGTATGGATGCGAAGAATTTTGAAGGATCTAAATGCATGAACAAGAGGAGTCTACTACAATCTATTATGACAACAAGTCCACCATTGCACTTTCAAAGACTCATGTTTTCACAAGAGGACAAATCTCATTGACACTAGATATCACTTCATTTGTGAGTTGGTGAACAATGGAGAGATCATTCTACAGCATTGCAGGTCAAAGGAGCAACTTGGAGATATATTCACCAAGGCATTAGCACAAGAACAATTTGAGTATTTGAGAGAAATTCTAGTCATTGTAAATATTGATGTAATTAGTTGTTGACAGTAGAAATTAGGGGGGAGTGTTAGAAATATAAATTTAATTTCTACTATTAGATATGTCGCCCAATGTATTTTGTAGATTTTTCTAGAAGTTTCATTGTGATGGGTTATTGTAAAAATATCTTCTTTTGTTTAGTATATGTCGGCTAAGGTAGTTGTTTCCAGAATTTTCTTATTGCCTCTATAAAAAGGCATTATGTAAATCATTTTGATATACAAGCAATACAAAAATCCTTTTTTTGTGTGTCAGCACATTGAGTTTATTATTTTAAAAGCCTCTGCCCACCTACAAATTGCACTAGAATTTGAAAAGCCATGTGATAAGCATGCCCCCGGGGAGTTGAAATAATCTGCTAGAAAATGAAAATCATCAAAACACCTATATCTTCTCTGGTCATCTCATTCTGATGATAGGTCATGCATTATTTTTCAAAATGTTGATGGAAAAGAAATTATAGATAGTCAAATCCTCGAATCAACAAGCTAATAATATGAACTGTGGAAACTTCATGTCTCTTATTAACTTTTCATTGAAAAAAAAATGGAATTTTTTGGATTCTCTATATTTTAGAGATTCTCAAGCTTTTTCAAGTGGTTTGTGGAGGCTCAAACGTTGCAAAACAAAGTTCTAAAACCTTTTGTTGTGTTTTACATGTTCTAAGCTTTCTAGATCAAGTTTGCTTCAAGCTATACTCATAGAATGTTGAAAATGGTCATTGATGTCAATATTGTCAGTTTAGCTTGTTTGTTTAGTGTGTCTCTTTGTCAGATCGAGTTGAGTCCAAGATTTTTCTAAGCTAGGTCGTGTTGGTGTTTTGAGTATGTTTGTTTGTTTTATGCACTGTCTGAATTGTTCTCTGTCAGTTCTGAGCATGGAAGACTGTCTTTGTTGTATACAACACCTCCTTGTGCAGGGAATCAAAATTATAGTATGAGTAGTTAAAACGTTTGGGTTGTAGAAGTTGTTGTGTGCATTTAAAATGCCTCCTTCTTTTGCAAGGAATCAAAATTATTTCATGAGCAATTACATCGTGTAGGTTGTAGTTCTGAGTTTTTCATTTGACATCGCTAATTTTTACTCTAAATTTTTTTTAAAAAAAGCAGTAGCAGCTCTTTGGAAATGTTTCCTGTCGAATTCAAACCCTCTGCTGGAATTTGTTGTCTTGTTTGTGATAAGGAAGAATCATTGTAATTCTCTTAATGATTTCCTATGTCGAAGTGCGCAGTTGCCAGCGTATTCAGTGTTTACTAAGTTGTTTTTATTTGTGTGGCGAATTTATCATTTGTATGTATGTCGTTTTTAAAAAAAATGTATTTTGTTAATGTAAATTGTAGGTTGAAAAGGTTGAAGTTTTGTGTAGCGAATAAAGACAATTCAAAAAAGGTGCCTGAGCCTAATTTTTCCGGCATCATTATCTCAGTGAAAATAATCCTAGTTAAAAAATGGCATGTCTAACTTTTGTTTGGTGTGGGATTCAACTGACATTTATGCATATAGTTTTTCTCTTAAGCTTGTGTGGATTTTTGTTTGGCGGGGCTTTAGTTAAGGGTGTAGGTGTTTATCTTTTCTCTTGGCATGTGAAGAGTCATAGTATATATGTTGGTCGTTTTATTCTCTTATTGTGTGTTCTAGAGTTTGGACTATAGTTTGTTATATTTTGGACACGGCTTCATTTGATTCATTATAGCAGTTCAGTCAATGATTTTGTTTTGCATCGAGTTGAAAGGATAGTTTCGACAGTGTCATATTGATTCTGTTTGTACAACAAAGTGCAGATTGTGAAAAATTTTAACAGTTCTAGACAATAATTTAATATTGTGATAAAATGTTCTTAGCTGAAGTGTGAAAAGTATGATATGTGGAAAGTATCAAGGGTGACTTTTGATTTAATAAAAAAAATTGTAATTAAGGAGAGCTTGCAGGTACATAATGGAGAAAAACAACAACTATCAAAGAGTGTATCACTTCTCACTTCTCAAATCTGTTAATCTTTTCCTATGAGTCTTGTCAATGGCTACACACCTCCTTCTAAACCACCCACAGATCTTGATGGAAAGAAAGCCTTCAAGAATAATGCCAAAGCCATGAATGTCATTTTGTGTGGTTTGTCTGAATCTGAGTTTGTTAAAGTCATGCATTGTGACTCTCCTCGGGCCATGTGGGAAAAACTGCAGAATGCTTATGAAGGAGATGAGAAGGTTAAAATGCTAAGCTACAAACACATAGAATGAAGTTTGAAGGTCTAAAAATGCGAGAGGAGGAGAGCATAGAAGTATATTTCTTAAGAGTTGATGAAATAGTCAATTCCTTGAAAGGTTTGGGAGAGAAGTTGGATGATAAAGTTGTTGTTCCAAAAATCTTAAGATCGTTGCCCTTAAGATTTGATGCTAAAGTTTCAATGATACAAGAGATGTCTAAACTTGATAAGCTGCATGGGATCCTGACGGCTTATGAAATGAGAACATGTACTGAAGCATATTCAAAAAGAGAAATTTCCTTCAAAGTATTGAAGAAGGGTAAAGAGAAAAGTCATGCGTCCAGTGACAGTTTAGAGCAAGAAAATGATGGTGAAGAAGCTCATTTTGCAAGAAAATCTAGGAAAAGTTCAAATAAGTTTAAAAGAAAGTTGTCTTTAACTTGTTTTAATTGTGGCAAGAAAGGGCATTTTGCTTCAAAATGTCTTTATGAGAAGGAGGACAAAAATTATGAAAATGATCATAAAAACAACAAGAAATTCTTGAAGAAAGGCAAAAAGTTTTGCCTCTCCAGAAGAAGTCTCTATTCAAAAGAGGAAAGCAGCTCGTTAGAAGCTAGTGAAGGAGAATCTCTAATTGTTGAAGTTCTTTTTATGGCTATAGAAGAAACTTTGTCTGAAAATGATGAAGAAGTTGAAGTAGATTTGGAACAAGAACTTATATCTTTTCTCAAAGAAATAAAGAAGCTTAGAAAGAAGAAACAAAGTCTAAAAGTGTTGCTACAAAAAGAAATTAATAAGGTTTTTGAAAAAAACACTGCATTAGAGGTTGTTGAAAAATTTATCAACAATCTTAAAGTGAAGATTGAAGAAGGTAGAAAGATTGAAGATCTCATAAAACAACTCAAAGACAAGGAGGTTGTTTGTGAAAAACTTGAAAGTGAGGTTGTCTCATTGAGAAAGTTTGATAAATCCTCACTACAGTTCAATAATGAGAACACATTTCAGAATACTACTACGACTTTGGATGGTCTACTGAGCTCATAAAAGTAGTCTCTTAACAAGAGTGGAGTTGACCATGATTAAGGTCAATGTTCTAAATCCTCTGGAGGTGAACAACAGAAGCCTAATGTTGGTTTTGTTCCTAAAAATAGAAATGGTAACTTCAATAGGTTTTCTAATGTTGGACAAACTCATATGACTAGATATAACAATGCTTATTTTTATGCTTATTGTTTTTCTTGCAACTATTTTGGTCACAAGGTTGTAAATTACAGAATATTTCCTAGAAAAAAAATTAGTTTTGTGAATCAAAACCCTTTTGCTCCTCTAAGGAAATATAATATCGTTTGTTATAAGTGCAATAACATTGGTCATTCTGCAAAGTTTTGTAAGAATGTTTTGATAGATTCGTCTAAAAAGGTGGATGAAAAAGGGAAAGATAAGGAGAATGTCAAAGTTTGGAGGAAAAGGGAGAAGCCAAGTTCAAGTTTTTAGTTGTGCAAACTGCCTTTTTAGAACAAAATGAGAAAGACATGGTATGTTGATAGTGGTTGTTCCAGATACATGATTGGTGACAAGAACAACTTTCAATCTCTTAAAAGAATGAACGAAGATAAAGTCGGATTTGGAGGTAACTCTTCAACAAGAGTTTCAGGTATAGGCACTCTTATTTTGAATGATGGAGAAACTAAGGTTGAGAATGTCTTGTATGTTAAAGGTTTGAAGCAGAATTTTTTGAGTGTCAGTTAGTTATGATATCAAGGCTATGATCTTGTTTTTAATTCAAATTGTTGTGTCATTAGTAAAAGTGGGAAGCATATTGCAAATGCAACTAGAGCAGCAAATAATTTATATATTCTTGATGATTCTAATAATGAAAAGTGTTGTTTGAGTCAGCTAAATGAAACATGGTTGTGGTACAGAAAACTTGGGCATATGAGTTTTGATAATTTGGTTTAAATCAATAAGAAAGAAGTTGTTAGAGACATGTCAAAGCTCGAAAAACCAATAGATATTGTTTGCAAAGACTATCAGATGGGTAAGCAAACTAGAACCAATTTTAAATCCAAAGACTTATCCAGTACTAAACCACTTGATTTAGTCCATACTGACTTATGTGACCAACTAGGACAACAAGTTTACAAGGCGAAAAAATATTTTATGTTGTTAATAGATGATTTTTCTCGCATGACTTGGGTTACCTTTTTGAAAGAGAAATCTAAAGCTTTAGAAAAATTTAAAGCTTTTAAGGTTTTAGTTGAGAATGAAAAGGATTTGAAAATAAAGTGTTTACATTCTGATAATGGTGGTGAATTCATTTCTAATGAGTTTGTTAGTTTCTGTGAAAAGAATGGGATCAAAAGATATGTTTCAGCACCTAGAACATCTCGACAAAATGGTGTTGTTGAGAGGAAAAATAGAACAATTCAATAAATGGCTCGTAGCATGATGAATGATGTCAAAGTGAGTGATGATTTCTAGAGAGAGGTTGTTCATATAGTAGTTTCTATTGAGAACAAAGGTTTGTTGAGAGCAAAGCATAATAAAACTCCTTATGAGTTATGGAAAGGTAAACCAGCAACTGTAAGGTACTTTAAAATTTTTGGTAGCCCTTGTTTTATAAAAAGAGATGATGATAATCTAGGCAAATTTGATCATAGATATGCTGAAGGCATCCTTTTGGGTTATTCATCTAAAAGTAAAGCTTATAGATGTTTTAATAAAAGGTTGCATAAGATTGTAGAAAGTTTTAATGTTAAAAAGTTCATGAGCTTACGAACACTAGTGGTTAAAAATGGAAATGGTGATAGCAATGTTCAAAATGAGGAAACATAAGGTATTGTTCACCATTCATCGTCACACTCACAAGCTGGGAAAACAAGTAGAAATATGTAAAGCAGTCCTAAGAATGCTCAATCATTTGAAACAAGTGCCTCTTCTTCTTCCAGTATGCAGTTTGGAACAATAGGTACTCATTCTGATAATGAATCAGAAAATGATCATGGTAAAACTATTTCTAAGACTCCTGAGTTTGTGCAAAGAAATCATCCCGTTGATTAGATATTGCCTAAAACTAGAACTAGAGCTACTAGAATGAATGTTAATTATTTTGAAAATGAAGATGTTTCTTTGTTATCTAAATAAATTTAAAACTAAAAATCATTAACAAAAAAAATAATTTTTAAACTAAAAATCTAATTTTTTAACTAAAAAATTAATCTAAATATGAATTATTGAATAAAAATGGGTGTTGGGCATATCTGGAGGACTTGAAGGCGAGTTGTTGGCAATTTTTGGGAGGGCTCCACTCCTTCAATCGGGATCCCGTATGGCAGAAATGAACCCCATTTTGTTTTAAAAAAAATTATATATTCGAAACGGGATCCCATGTTGAAATGAAACAGGATCCCGTTTCATTTCAACACGAGATCTTGTTTCGTTTTCAACACAGGAACTCGTTTGGAGTTCTAGGCTCGAGATCCCGGGGCCCACGAGATCCCGTTTGGTTTTAGGCTCAGGATCCCGAGAGTAAACGGGATCCCGATTCATCTCCTATTCTTTCCGCCTGATTTCCACTTTTTAACTAAGTCCAAAACTTCCACATTAAGTGGACACAACTTCTTGCACTTACCCCACTGTCAAACGATGAGTTTGGAAGCTAGAAACAAATGTTGCATATTCAGGTGAAAGCTTGTCCAACAAGTTGAATATCAACTAAGAATCCTTTTAGTCAATTCCACAATCCTTAAGCTTTGCTCTTAGCTCATTTGCTTTGGTGACATAATCTTGGATTGTATCAAAACTATTGGGATCCAAGTTGGTGAGCTCATTGTCAATCTTGTAACCTCTAATTTCATCAACTTGACCATACAATTTTTGAAAGATATCCCAAGCCTCTTTGATTGTAGAACACTTCTCAATATGAAAAATGAGGTCATGATACATACTTACGCAAAGTTCCAATAGTCATGCAATTCTTAGTGATCCATTCTAACTGAGCATTAGGATCAGTCTTAGGATCTGGTGGTGCTGCTATTGTTCCATCTATGTAATGCGTGAGCTTTTTTTCCATTAGTTTGCTCCATGCTTTAATTTTCCAAGATGCATAATTATTAGGAGTTAAAGGTGGAAATTTATGAGGACTCATAGCAACAAAAATGAAAGAGCACAAGGAAAGAGAGGCACAATCACAAAAGACACCCCCCCAAATTCACTCAATCAAAGAACCCCCTAAAATGATGATTTGGCACTTTATACTTAGTGCATGTACAATGGGCCACTTGCAAAAAAAGGCAAAGTGGACTTCTCATTTCAACTTTACAACTACCTAAAAGAGGCCAAAGGAGATGCAAACTGAAAATGCAAGAGATCTAAACTAAGATCCAAGCAAATTACAAGTACCAAGTAGGCCAAAAAGGACCAATATCTGAAAGTACAATAACCACTCAAAATCTCTAAAAATTGATCATAGATTATGAAAGTAGACGAAAAAATATGCACTTTTAAAAAAAATTGGCACTTGAAAAGGAGGTCCTATCAGCCCAAACGAAGCCTTTAAAGTTGCAAAATTGAGGATTGGACAGGTACAACTGAGAGAATCTGAAAATTCTAAAAAACTTATAAACCAAAATCAAAAAATAACCACCTCACTGCGGAGAGCATGAAAAATTAGCCCAAATAAAAAAAATTGCACCCAAAAAGGAGCAAAATTGAGCAAGTTATGAGCCTCCAAAGTTGACCCAAAAAAACAAACTGCTCAACGGAGAGGGGTCTAAAATTTTCTAAAAAGTACTGACAATGGCTGACGTCAAAAATCATTGTGTTAAATTTGACGGTCGTATGACCGTCAAAATGGTCGTTGCACCCCCTGGTTGACCGTATAGAAAAGTTGTCGTGGCGCTGACTGAGCGGATGACGTGTCAAAAAGTTTGTCCACGGGCCAGTGGCCTCCTGCCACGTGGCAGACGTGGGTTCGTCGGGAGGTGACGTGTCGCAATCGGAGGCGTTGATTGGCTGGAGGCTGGTTGGTCGATGGCTGGAGCAGCAGGTGGAAAGCTTCTTCCCCTTACTTTGCCAGCACCTCAAATAGCATTTTTAAGAGCATAATTAAGGAAATTATAGAAAAATAGCATTTTTAAGAGCATAGTTAATTTGAAAATTAGTATTTTAAGAGAATAATTAAGGAAATTATAGAAAAATAGAATTTTTAAGAGCATAATTAAGGAAATTATAGAAAAATGGCATTTTAAAGGAAATTATAGAAAAATTATGTGCTAACATGTTGCATTTTCTAAAAAGGATAATTTTTACAAGGATGCAATGTAAACTAGTTCTTAATTGGGTGGTCGTGAACTTGCAAAGGAATCGCTGGTGTATTTTGTGGAACATGTATACAATTGGTAAAACATATAGTTGGTTGTTCTCTCTCACAGGCTAAAGTATATTTTGAATTTTCATTTTGGATTGGGGCATTGAAATGGGGATTACTTTTGCATTTGGAGCTGCAGGGCAAGAAAGAATGATTTGCTTCATACTTGTTCATATGCTATGACTTGATCAGACTAGATGTGGCTTTGTAACTTGTCTGGATGAATAATATGATTGACTTTGTGTTTCCATGCCTACTTCAGGTTCTTGATATACTCTGATGATTCTGTGAATATTTTAAGTTTCTCTTTAATAAACATTTTAAATCTTCTGCAGAAATAAATATGTGTCTATTTTGTTTACAGCATATGTATGCTCAGCTTCTTCCCCTACACCTCCAATGCCTGGAATGGGAGTGGGCATGGGAGGTTTCTTTTAGCCAGGTATGAGTGGAATGGGAATGTCTCCCATTCCAACTTATGGTATGCCACCTATGGGTGGCTATTAATGGGATTGAAGAACTTAACGTGGGACACAATTCTTCAATCATACATGGTTTTTTTAGGCTAGTCTTCGAGTGGAAAGATTAGATTGTCAAATTATTTTTATTGTCGTTTGGTTGGTTGATACAAAATAATGAATCTTTGGTATTATCGTATTGGTCAATCAGTTCAAATCTTTCCATCCACCAAGCATCTGACGCCCCAACTGTTGCATGCTTAGATTGTCAAATTGTTTTTATTGTCGTTTGGTTGGTTGATACAGAACAATGAATCTTTAGTATTATCGTATTGGTCAATAAGTGCAAACCTTTCCATCCACCAAGCATCTGACGAGGATGTCGTATGTCCGACAGCATCCTCGTCGGGTAAGCAGTTGCCCTGGTTGTCGTTGGACATCGTCGGACGTCCGACAAACCCCCACAAAACATCCGACGAGGATGCTATATATCCGACGACATTCTTGCCAGATGGGCTATCATGTTCACTGTCAGAACATTACCTGGAAGCCATTGGAATTCCAACGACTTATCGAGTTTTACTGATGGCTAAGCAGTGAGGGGGCCATCGGAATTCCAACACCCACCCAATTTATTTCGATGCCCGAACCATCACACATACAACATTTTCGTCGGTGCGGATGCCCTGGTTGTTGTTGGTCATTGTCGGAATTCCGGCGGACCCCCGCAAAACATCTGAGGAGGATGTTGTATATCTGACGACATTCTCGCCAAATGAGCGGTCATGTTCACTGTCGGAACATTACCTGGAAGCTGTTGGAATTCCAACGACTTATCGAGTTTTACCGACGGCTAAGCGTAGTCGTGGTCATCGTCAGAAGAGTCTTCGATGACGTCGGAATTCCGACGGTCTTGAGCACCGTCGAAATGTCCGACTACAAGTTTTTGACCGCAGTCCGATGAATTGTAGTCGGAATTCTGACGAACTGTCGTCGGAATTGAGCCCCAAATGTACTAGTGATTGACACCATCCGCTGCTAATGAAAGCTTGAGATTACGGGGTTCTTCTTTAAAGTGTGGCCACTTTTCCTCTATGTCCATAAATGTTTAACCATCTACAGACATTCGAATAATGTCATCTCGACTTCTATTGCATGCATGGTAATCCATAAATTGTGCCAAGCTAGTGCACCTGAATAATTGTTGCATACGTGGAATAATGGGAATATAACGAAGAACCTTGCAAGGCACCTTTTTTGTTATTTGAACTGTTCGATATCTACTGATATGACATTCTAGGAATTCTGTTGCAAATTCATGTTGTTTATGATATATAATATGATCATTGGGACAAGCATCTATTGCTTGATACTCCATTCCAATATCTTTCAGAATGGAAGATAATTCTCGGTATGAGCGAGGTAGAATATTTGATGGTGTAACAAAAACTCACCTATCAATCTACAAAATATTAATTTGTTAATATAAAGAATATTAATGGTGCATGATTCACCCTTTATTAACTATAATGACATATACGACATACCTTAACATATGTGAGATTGTTATGTTGGATAAACCATTCATAACCTTGAAGTTCACCAACAACAATACAGTGGAGAGAAGATTTGTTTGGGAGCCTTCATAAAGGGGCTCATATGCCTTGTCAAGTACAGGTAAATCATGAACAACATCAAAGTCATCTTGATCATCATGATCGGTTGTGCCAGTACTAAATGTGTCATGGATCAATGTATTTGTACCATCATCTTCAATTGTGTTTTCTAGCTCATGATCATTATCTTCCATGGGATCATTATCTTCAGCTTCGATATTCACACCTCCATGTTCCTCCACTTTGGAAAACATATTCTTCGGGTTATGTTGGTCCATATCATGTGCCCTGGGGAGCTTGACCTATATAAAAATGATCAACATAAATAAAACATGATCATGATCTCATCATGAAGTGATTTCTTATGTATATAAATTGTTAAAACGATATAATGAACAACTTACCAATGGATGATAATCATGTCCCCCTTCAATGTAACCATGTTGCCTACAATGTTTCTTAGTTGTTTTGATTAGAATTGTTCTAGTCTTTAAGCCCTTACAAATTTTGCAGGGACAATAACATTTTCCATCACCTTTTCTTTTCAAGTTAGACCACAATCTAGCAATTTTCTCCTTATTTTGTTCTTCGCTGATATTTTCTAACATGGTCTTTCTTCACACGTAAAAAAATCGGGCTATCGAAACTTCGGTGTATAACCTTCACAAACTATGTAAAAGGATATCGCAAGTACGGAAGTCTTCTTAGAACTAGTTATATAGAAGTTGAAATGTTACTTAAACTTAGACTCTCTTCAATTATGAAGACTATTTTATTTAGATAGTTTTCTTGGCTTCAAAAAAAGCTTGATTTTGGTAAGTTGATGAAAAATATTTGTTTTAAAAAAAAGAGAAACCTTTTTATTGTGTCATCTAATAGAATCAACTTAGGAATGATGAGTTTACGAAGAAGTCAATCAAATCATTCATAATGTATTAAGGTTTTAATTTGAGAATTTTAAGGTTTTATCATTCATAATGTGGTTTTGAGTCAATGGCATTTAGGCTCATTCCATATTTAGCCTACTAGGGCATAAGATTTCTTATAATTTATACAACCAATCAATATTAAACCAACTTCATATGAAAGAGAATTCAATTTACTATTAGAATCCAAAATATGAATAAACTTGAGCGGTTACATTAAGAGTTATAATCAATTATTTTGTTGCAACCCTGTCAACAAGGGTTTTATGACAGTTTTGACAAAAATCATTAGAACTTTCTTTATAATCCATGGATGACCTTCAAACCTATCTTGAATTAAAGATAACTCTTCATTATACAACCTCAAATAGGTTATTAGGGGCCGGATTCAATCCAAATCTTATTAGGAAAAACATCTAAAGCAACAAATAATCATGACTATAAAAAACAATAGTTAAAAGTATTGAACAAAATATCAATTTTCTCATTGAATCTTCATCAAAAATATTTTCCAATACATAATTTATAGAAATACACTTCCTTCCTATTTATCCAACAAACAATTACATGGAGGTCTTACTTTTAAACTGATATATACAACCCTGTAACAGTCACAACCCTGCAAAATTAAGTGATTGTCAGAGGCTTTATTTGATCTAGCCTTACAAGACTTTCCTCCAACTCTATCACACAAAATTAATCCAAATAAATGATGGATTTTATAGCCTCTCATGGTTCTATAACTGTTCCAACTGCCCCTAAGACCGAAATGTACAATTTGACAACATTTTATGCATTGTTGCATTACAACTTTTTAGTGACACCTTGACAACTTTTGCCTTTTGACATGAATGACCACTAAACATTACTTAGATACTTTAAACACCTTAGAATATAATCAAAACAAAATATTAAACCTTTATTACCCTTCCATGGGTACATTTACATTATTTGAACAATCAGGACCTAAATAGGACTATTTGACAACTTTTGAGAAAATGGCTCAGTTAGCATTACACATTGACAAGCTTGACAAGCTTGTTTATTTCTCATTACTAATAATGAGTATGTAGCTTCTTAATATTAGTACTATTTGGTTCTCCATTTTCTTTAAGAAACAAGAGAGTATGGATGTCTTTAAGTATGGATGTCTTTAAGTATGGAAGTCTACAAAGTAGAAGTTATTGAAGATTGTGGGGTTGCAGAGAAGGATGGGAGGTCGCATGATAGACAAGGATGGGAAGAAGTTTGGATGACCTCTGAAATTCCACAAAAGGAAAAATGGAAGAGGAACAAAGGCTTGCAAAAATTGGGAGCAAAGAAAGACCAAAGGTTGGGATGACAAAAGGGAAAGATGAACCTCGAAAGTCTGGAACTATGCAAAATGGATGAAATGGTAACAAAAGCAAGTAAAGTTAGAGAATGCAAGAAAAGTTCGGAGTACATGACAATGAAATGATGTAGAAGAGAATGGAATATTGGGACAAAGAGACAAAAGTCCAGCTGTTCGTTAAAAGCCCACAAAAGGAGGAAATAAAAGTAGATGAAGAGAAGAAAAACCCAATATACTTAGCAGAGCTTCCACGTGGGATTGATAGTTGGAACTGGATATTAGACAATTAGAATAAGTCCAGTAGTCAACAAAAAGTTTGCAACTCCACAAAATGTGAGAAAAATGACCAAAAGCTTCCTAGACAGAGAAATTTTTTGGGCTTTTGCAACTTTCAACATATGATAATAGCAGGTGGAATGAAGAGGAACGACACCAAGACAAATTTGACCGAGGGAGATCCATTTAAATATTTCTCAAATCTGTTATATATGATGGGAAAAATAAGGCTATATGCACAAGGGGGCATTCAAGGAAAATTTCCAATTGTTAGATTGAATCCCAACACACTCTACAACTGGTGCCAAATTGAACTATGGAAGATTCAAATTCTTATCACCTTATTTGATTTTAAAAGATTTTTTTGTGGATTTGACAAAACTTGGAAGTTGAAGTCTATTTTGTAACACCACTTAGATAAATATGTGGACATCATTGTTGCTTATGTCCTGATTCTGGTATAGTAAATAGGGTTTACTTATTTTTAAATTTTTATACAATACTTTTAGCCTTCATCTAACATAATCGATAATTGGAAGACTTTTCAATAACTAGGAACTGCAGCATTAGAAAAGTAAAGAAAAATAGATAAATGAGAACATACCGGTAGGATGACAAGCTCAAATTTATGAGACAGACACTCTAAAATGAACTTGTCTGCAACCAACTTTATATGAATCAAACACACAACCTGCAATTCCACAAGAATTTGTAGGCATGCGAAAATCTACATGAATTTTGCCATCTCCAATAGTTAGATATCCTCCAAACTAGCTACTCAATCCTTCGATATCACCTGCTAGACAACCCAATTTTAAACCAGACCAGGAAAAGATAACAAGATGGTTGATATAGATCTGTTGTTGTTAATTTGGAGGTCGAGAGTTAAAGGGAGAAGGACACGTGGAACCCGATTTGCAGAGAGGCAAAGAAACAAAGGAATTGGTAGAGGCAAAGGAATTGGTAGAGGCAAAGGAACTGTTAATTCAATCTGTCGCACGCGGTTTTCAAATGAACCCGCGCTTCTTCTTTTTTAATAATGCCTGTGGTCATCGGAATTCCGACTAACATGAGCTTTGTTGAAAAACACCATTGACATTTCGATGTTATCAGGCATTTAAAAAAAAAAAAAATCAAATTTGATCACAAAACGCCTTGTCCATCGGAAACCGCCATCGAAATTTGAGGCCAAATGTATTAGTGGCACGAGTTCTAGTCAAATAGGATTCTTCTTTGATTTAGTCATAGTTTTCCTAGATTTTCTATTGCACCTCACCTATAGATATGAGGTTGCGTATTGTAATCTTTATCTTTAATTTTATGCAACAAAACTTTGCCAAAGTGAAGAGAAAAAGTGAAACTTTGAGTTCATATTGTTGTTTTGCAAATTTGATCAAATAAGAAGGCACCTTTGGCATTCAGACTTTGTGTTGGATTCATTGTGATTTATGGTGAGAGTGTTCTTACATCACTGATAAAATCTTATTGTGATCAAATAAAAGCATTGTGTTGAGAAAATATTAAAGAGTAGAATAAGTGTTGGCTTGTAAACTTTATGTTAAATTTTCAGCTCTTATTAGATAAAATTAGTAATTAGTGTAAGAGGTAACGATTTGAAAACTTTGAGCTTCATCTTGTTATTTTGAGAAAAAGTTAACCAGATTTTAATAAGATAGTATTTCAAAGACTTTGTGTTTTGTTTGTTTTGTTATCTTGGTAAGGAAGTGGCGATTTGAAGACTTTGAGCTTCATTTTATTATTTTTTGAGGAAAGATTATCGAAATTGAAATAGGATATTAGGAGTGAGACTTTGTGCTTTACTTTTTTATCTTATTAGATATTGTGGGTTACAAGAGTTATTTATAAAAGGTTGATAGGATTATAGTGGGTATAAGACTTTGAGCTTGAACACTATTTTCTCATCCTGAAGAAGCAATGAGGGACTTTGAGCCTTCACAGAAACTTTGCTTCTTTATTGGCATTTTTCATTCACATGCTCTAAGTTAAATTTCTTTGTAGCTTTGAAGTTATATAAATCATTATTGCTCTGCATTGTAAATTATTTCCTGAAAAAAGAGGAGAGAATGACATCTAGTCTAAAGAGAGAATAGGATGATGTATCGCCCAAGTTTAGAATAGGATTCATAGTTAAATTTGTGTTTCAAATAGAGAGAGTAGTAAGAAAAGGGGGAGCCTTCCCTTACAATTAGGAGAGATTCAATCTCACACATTGTGGTTGAAACCACAATTTTGTAAACACAATTTTGTAAACTTCCCTAGTTTACAAAATTTTCACCCAATAGGAGCATGCATGCACCAAAAAGGAAAAATATTTTGCGGGTTCTTATGATGACATAGGGAAAAAGAAAGTTCAAGAAGGGATGAAAGATAAAAATTACCGAATACAAGTCAAGCCTGATGAGAACCAATTTGCAAGTCCAAACCATTATTTGGCATGTGTAGTTGAAATTATGAAAATGGAAGCAAAAGAGAGTCAATTATCAAAAGGGAAAGAGATTATTGATAATCAATCAAGAGAATATGGAATATCTCATGGTGTTCCTATTGGCATGTTCAAGGAATTGGTTAAAGGTTCTTCTTCATCTGACAATCTCTTTTATACTCACCCAAGCTACTCAATTTCAGATCCAGATCATCAAAGTTGAATTAAAAAGCTTCAAATTGAAATACTTTAGCGCATTCAAGAAGAAGTGATCAATAACATGCAAAGTGAGGTTGAGTTGATTCTAGATTCACATGTTTTTGATGAGCACTGGTTATTTGGATATACTGCCTCATTTAGAGAAACTACACATGCTAGAAATCCCAAGACTCAAGTTCGTGAAGCAAGCTTATAACTGAGTTCACAAGTACCCCGGGATTGCCACCTATTATTTCACCATGGAATTTATTTTTCTCAATCAGTTAATGGGTTTTCATAATCCACTTGGAGTTGTTTTGAGGTAGGCATCCCCTACCGTGTACATATTTTTGGTCAAAATTTTGTTGTGTTGGTCCCATTTTGGTTTGCATCTAGTTTCTCTAGGTAGTCCCTATGTTGTGTATTCCTTCCCTTATTTGTGACTCTATTTCCCAAGGATAACACACTGATCACTGAAGAGATTTTATATTCATTTGACATCCTTTGTAGTCCTTGTCCCTAGTTAGAGCCATTGGTTGGTCCAGTGCTTAAACACCCAAACTTTGAAATTTTACATTAAATCCAATACCTACCTTATTTGAAATGTGTACTTGTCAAAAGTTTTCAAGATATGTAATTATGTGGTTTTAGTTCAAGGCAATCATCTTAAGTCATATCATGTAACGATCAAAACCCAAAAATGTTAAAATTTTAAAAATTATGAGGCACCAAGGAAAACCGTCCTCTATACCATTTTAAGTTATGGGACAAATTTTCATGAAGACCTACTTCACCATTTACGAAATTTTAATATTTACATTTTTATGCGCCTATTTTTCAGAAAATATTAAAATCTTAATATTAATGCATCCTCGTGAATAAATCCATGTTATGATCTCCTCATTAATTTTGAAAATTCAAACGTTAGAAGCTTGTGATTTGAAAGTTAAATGTTGTGCAATTTAAACTCACAACTCACTACTAGATGTGATTTTGAAAAATCAAATGTAAGAAAGTTGTGAATTATGGATTTTGGACGTCAAAAAGATCGTGAATGGTTAAATGTTAATGTGGGTAAGTTCTGGAATGCAAGTAATTTGTGAATAGTGAAAAATGAATGCGGAAGTGCTTATGTGTTGTGATACCAAAATCTACAACTCATAACTAGTTGTGAATTATGAATTTCAAATGCAAAACAATTGCCAGCCATGGAAAGTGAATGCAAGCACTAGTTGTGGATGGTGAAAAGTAAATGTAATGAATTGTGAACTAAAGTAGATATGTCAACTTCCACGAAACCTAATTCTTTTAAAGAATATTAATGATTACACAGTCCATTTTTCTAAAGTAGTTATGTCAACTTCCAGGAAACTTAATTCTTTTAAAGAAAAATAATTATTGCAGAGTCCATTTTACCCCATCTCTACTGGCATCCTTGTAGAGAAACCTACAAAATGTGTAAGCACATACAAGGCATTTGAACTGTCTAACCAAACGCATCAAGGAGGTTTTTGCAAATTTAATACCATGAAAGAATTCATACAAAAGGTGGAAAGTTCGGCTGAAATGCAAAATATGGAAGCTAAGGGGAGGGGAGTTAACTGTTTGATAAAATGCTCAAGGAAATGTGTCGAGCTCTGTGTCGCAGTTAGAAGAGTTGGAACAGGTTCTGGATAACCACGAAATCTTAAATACATAATTTTTTTATTTTCAGTGTACTGGTTGACACTATTAAAATGTGGAATCATAGAAAAAAGCATTCGAATGGGTCAAAGAGATGTCACCACAATGGTGCAATGATTGCAACATATACACTCGATGGCTAGTTGAAAAGGCCATGGAGACTCTGATACAATTTCGATTGGCAGGTGTAAAACAACACAGTGCAATGTTTTCCAACATCGTTCCAGCTTGTGTCAAAATGGGATCATTTGAAGAGTGATGGATATCCATAAAACCATAAACCAAAGTGGATTTTGTCAAATGTCATAGTTGGAAATGCCCTGTCATACATGGATGCAAAATATGGAAACAAAGGTTATAATCTATGAAATGTTTGACAGAATGCGCTGAAGTTGAGAACACTCGAATCAAAACATAAGGAGAAAGACATTGAGGAAGAATATGAAGCGTACACAATGGGTGGCCTATTTGACACAATGCATCAAAGACATATCATCTCATGGATTGCAATGACCACAAAATATGCAACGTACTCGGTACTTGCACCTATAAATTGTAGCTTTACAACAGGTTATGGATATTCATCAAAGCATATGAATATATGAGTCTTTTTGTTAGATATTATTATTTATAATGCTCTGATCAACCTGCGTGCAAAATGTGAACTATTGAAGTGACACATGAATGACTAGTGGACATAATAGTGTAAAGAAATGTGGTTTTGAACATTTAGCTGATTTGCTACATAGTGACCAAACATTGGATGTGGGCAAGCCAATACATCTATTCTTTCACAATTACCTTTATGAATAAAAAGACCAGAAGGGGCATTATACAAAGTTATAGTATATGGAAGTTCATTCCTTGGATTGTGACGATGAATTCTGACAGATCTAGAAGCATGCATATTAAATGCCAAATAACATGTGGCAGAATCAATAAAGATTATGTGAAGTTGTGGCATTATCAGGCTGAATTTCCAGTGGGAAGAGTATTGTTGAATCTAAGAGGCATGAATACAAATTTGGATATCAAGCTACACATTCTAAATTACACGAGATATAAATTGGGCAATAAAGCTTTGGAGGCATATGGAGAGCTTGGCAAGGATGAGAGTCAGTTGATCCTCAATATTCAAGAACATCACATGCTTAAATGCATTGGAAAGAGAAGAGAGACCAAATCTGCACAGTATATCTCCAAATTAAAATGAGTCACATAAGATACATATGAATGGTGTGCAAACTACTTATTGGGCAGATACTAGTAACATTAATGAGCATAATCCAGGAGAGAAGAGAAGTTATATCAATTCTAATGGCACTGCTAATAATTTTAGTGACAAAATGGCCAAGTCTCTAACTAATGTAAAAAAATGTAGTTAAGGGTGGTACATCAAATACTATATGGATTGCATTACGGGAAGTTTGAGGTTAGAATTTTGATTCGTGTGCCTATATCTGTGAATTGGATAATCATGAACACTAGAGATGGATTACAAGTTATGGCATTAAATGAAATCTACAGGGTTTTCTTGTTGGGAAGTTTTGTTCTTCCAAGTGGATTTTCATAAACATCTTGAGAGATACATTACTCATACCATAAACAAGTATCCCTCTTATTCAAGAGAAATGAAAAGATGGTCATTCAGATACAGTTGAAGCACATGTTTCTAAAGGTTAGAATGTTGGTAAATGAATGGTTTTTTGGTTAGGAGAAGCCCAAATGCCCACGACAACAGTCTATGCATCTATATCTCTAATCAACATTCTCAAAGAAGCTACCTCCAACTAGTGCTATCCCAAATCTTCACGACCATCGTGTTTGTTTGACACCATGGCACCACAAAGAAGTGCACAAATTAAACAAAATAAGATAGACAATGCTTAGTGTCAAGAACATTTTCACGAGTCATCAAAGATAAAGCAAGCGAAGATGAAAAGCTACGAAAAGCGACTTATGTCAATGTAACTAAAACTTATAAAATAAGCCTTAAGATATATAAAAGTCATAACCAAATAAGATTTATTACTTTTAAACCAGTTGTTTTAAAAAGGTAATTAGAAAATCCATAGTTAGAAGGTGATTATCTGAAGAAGTTTATAAATACAAGGCTATTTCTATTGCAAGGGGGACTTTTGTGAAGGGGGAAACTTTGGACAAATTTGTAAAGAGACTTTCTAACGACATTTTGGAAACTAATGTACGTAAGGGATTCTGAGATTGTATAATCTTATGAAGATGATAAAGAATACATTTGTTAGTATATTTCTAAGTTATTATTGCTAATTTCTTGTATGTTAAATTAGTAATCCTTTTTATGAATATGTGCAATCCATTGATACAATATTTAGTTGATGTAATGAGACACACTCATATCTTGGTACCTTGTTTTGAATGTGCTGAAGCAACCTATCTATTTGTATGATTAGATCCATCACTCTTCTTTCATCATCATTGCACATCCAAACTTATTTTGTGTTGAAACCCCCTTTGTAATTGTTATCATTTGTGGAGTCTCATTTGATATTCATAGGTCTATCATTCAGGTTCTTGTTATTCAACTTTATTTAGTTTTGTCTTGTCTCCTTTTTGTACTTTTAGGTTAAAAGTACACAAAACCCCTAAAAACCCCATCATACGAGGCATTTGCCCCTCTCAAATGCAAAGGAAGATTGTGGTTTTATCGCAATCTCTCCAACAGTTAGAACGGTTGCCACTACTCTTAGGGCAAATAGGCTCAATTTTCAAGATGGATTGCAATGACAAATCCGTTTACCAACACATTGCAATTTATTTCATTGATATGGTACAGTAACAAACTTTAATAATTTTTTTAACATTGACTTTGTGTTTTTATTCCTACGCTTGATACAAATATTTAGGTCCATCTTGATAATCTATCATTTAGATTATTTTTGTACATTGCTTGATATATAGAAATTTGATTTGTTTTTTTAGTTGCATTGGTAAGTTTATCTTATTCAAATAAAATTAATTGCTAGTTTTATTATGACACTTTTTTTTTGGTCGGTAATAAGAGTTTATTTTTATTGCTTATAAAAGAAAGAGATATACATTAGAAAATTCTATAAACTCATGAGCCCACCCAACAAACCACCAAGATTTTAAAAAACATCCATTCTCTGCCCCTCCCCGTAAAAAAAAAACCGCTCAAAATACAAAATTACAGAGTATTCTTAACACATGCCTATAATCTTGACTTGATTCAAACCATTTAAAACTTAAACATTTTTCGAGCTAAGACCCACCAAAAATATCTATGAAATATAGATTGCATCAAAAAAAGCATAAACACAGACAATTATGAGGGACCAAATTCAGGCTTGTAAATCCGCCACCTTCCTCTTGCACTGTCAAGAAACCCTATGTTTCACGAGTCTCGCCTCCAATCTTTCTTGGTTCAACTCTACCTCCACCTCCATCAATTTCACGAACACCTTCAATGCCTCCCACCCGCGTCGAGCTTCCTCTCTGCAATGAACTTTGTACCTCCCTTCTGACCACCGTAAAAAGGCAATACACTTCTCGAAAACCTCATGATTCATGTCTTCAATGCCTTCCCACACATCAAATCCTACTCCAGGAACTTCCCATTCAAGAATTGATTCCATCCCTTCCAAGTAATCTTGAGGCACAATTGCTACCAATACTCTCTTAATAGTTTCCACTGAGTCCTCCAAATCCAATCTCCACGTCATTATTAAGGAATAGACATCCATGTTTGTTTGGTATAAGTGCCTTAAATCCCCAAATCCCTCACCTAAAATCAGTTTCATGCATTTGATCAATCTATCATCCTCGTACAACAACATTCCTTTAAGCCTCCTTTCTGACACAGGGCCGAGGAACGGGCATAACTGTTTTCTTGTCTTCATCGTGAAATTTGCTTCCATTTTTCCGTGTCTGCACTAAAATTGCTTTTCGCTTTGTCGTTTCACGATTTTTCCTTCACCAAACACTCAATCGAAACATCGAGAAAGAAGAGAAAAATTAATTTGCATTAAAACAACCTCCATGAACTCCTAAATTGCTATTAATGCCAAGTACAAAAACAATGCCACCACCTTCCAAAAAGTTGCATTAATTTCAATTATGTAATTTTTGCAGTTTCATTAATTTTATGTACCTGCAAACATTCCTTTAAACATTCCCTTCTAAACTTACGTTCCTAAAGTCTTCAAACTGCAGTTCCCCAACCTTGACAAAAGTTGAAGCCGATTTTGAAAGTTTGTTTGCTTCCACATTCCTTGATCGTCTTACATGGCTAATTTAAAAATCTTCAAAAGCTGACAACTTCTCCACAATATTCTCAATAGTATTCTGAAGATGCTAGGCATTTATTATCCCCTTCATTATCACCTGAATAATAATAAGAAAGTTCCCTTCTAAATGAATTCTTGGAAGACCCAACCTCTTACCAAATTTGATAGTTGCCAAAGTCGCTAATGCCTCAACCACATTCTTCATCCCTTCTCCCAACTTTTTTGCCCCCAGGGCCAAAGTGTTACCATCCCAATCCTGAACAATGAAGCCAACTCATGATATTCTCGAGTTTCCTTTAGAAGCCCCATCAAAGTTAATTTTCCACCACCCTTCTATCCATTTCTCCCACACAATATCAGTAGGCTCCCTCAATGTTGAATTACCCCAACCAAGCCCCTTAATGGGCCTAATACGAATGTCTGGCTAGATTTCTTGCACCTTTTTATCCTCCAAAGTATAAGGAACACCCAGGTTAAAGAATTGAGAGACCGCTGCCCTAACAACTTCCTCAATAGAAAGGTTAATTCTCTGTTTCAATCTCTCAACTGATTCCTCCTTTTCTAAAAAAATTCTCTTGTTTCTCTCTTTCCAAATGCAAGAAAGAGTCTATTTCTTCCATTCGAGAGGTCAACCTTCAAAAACTTTCCTTAGATTTCTGGATTGGGCCTTGCCATCCCAAAGCTCCCAAATCATCTCCCAGCATGAGGTAGCTACCTTACATTGGAGGAGCAGATGATATGTTATTTCCTCTACCTCACCACACATTACACACTTTGATGGCCCACAAAAACCCAATATTTTCCTCCTTTCCCCAGTCAAAATTCGTCCCCTAATCGCCAACCGAGCAAAGGAATGGGATGGCCCGGATAATTATCTGGTGGAAGATTGTTGCAAGTTCAGCGCCAATGAAGGGACCAACCCAGAAAATCCACTACAAAAAAATACCCGACTGAGATCAGTCATGCTAAGCTAATCTAACAGAAATGAAGAGCCCAAATTACTAATGCTAAACTGATCTAAAAGAAATCAAGCAGGGTTAAGCAGATTCTAACGTCTTCATGCCAGACGTGGCCCTTGTTGAAAATAATGGCAGCTCCGAGCGGGATTGATGCCTGTTCCTATGATGGGAATCGTGGCCAAGTGGACCAGGAAAACAACGAACCCAATTGGTAGGGGTGCCAAAAGCTGCAAAGCTCTCCTAAGGGTTAGTAATAAGTATAATAGGCATGCCAATGAAGGGCTCAAAGGGCGGCGAAACAAGTAACATACCGGGACATGGGAATCCCTGGCGCTTCGTTTGGCGTCTGTGGCAGAGAAAACAGTGTAAACAAGCACAAAGGTGCCCACAATCTCAGCCCCAAACCACCACCCTTGGTGTACTAGCCATGAATCACCGAATTCGCACTGCCACCGAGCAATTCGTAGTTGTGATGACCCTCAAAGCCCTTCACCAGTCCTGCTCCACAGATGGCGCCCAAACACTGGCATATCATGTACAACTCAGCTTCCTGGCCAGGAACATCCCAAAAGTCAAAAGTCACAACCAGATTAATGTATTTATGTAAAGATTAAAATGAGCAGAGAAAACTATAACAAAACAGATTAAAGAAATAACAAGAGACAATACACGATTGATTTATCATAGTTCGGCAAATTTGTTTACATCTACACTCAAAATAGGGAGAATTCTTATTAAACAATATCCAATGCCACACATACATGAACTGCACACAGTCATTTATACAAACATGTTCAGCTATGAAACGAATAACTAAGAAAAAACGAAAGATCATCTAACCATTAGGCTTCACATTCCCAACAATTTCACAATACTCACAAAGCCATTATATCATTCCACAATACCCACAAAGCCCTTAGATCAAACCCCAGAAGACTCTTTGAGTGTACCTGAAATTCCAGCAGTGCAGTAAACAAGAGCGAAGATCATTCCACCGAACGCCCAGGCGATGCCCTGGATTCCCACGGTTGAACACGTATCACTTGATCTTTTCACGCCCATGACAGTGAGGATGGTGATGTAGATGAAGAGGAAAGTTGCCATGAACTCTGGAATTCCTGCTCTCACCATGACTCGAACTCCCCTGGTTCGAACACTGGTGCAGGCCCTGGTTCTGTATAGTCCTTTTCCCTAGTCTGGGCAGCCGTCGCCAGTGGCTGCCTCTACGAGTACTTGTTTGCTCCAGGCTTTACATCTTCCTCCTTTCCTTCCATTTCTACTCTCTTTTCTCTTTGTTACTAAATAAAAACTGCAACTGCAAATGAAATGAAATAAAATGCCTGAGTTGAATAGCAGGGGGAGCAGCATTACTTAAAGAGATGGCTGATGAATGGTTGATGTTGATTGCCATGGACACGATGATGATTGACAATGGTCAACCGGACATGCTCAGCCAGTCTACACAGACTTAATAGTCTACACCTAACTCACTCTTGTTTCTTTGCGTTTGTATCGAGTGTAATTTTTCCTTAAATTTAAGGAGTTGCAGTGTTCTGTGCGGTTTCAAAGATAAATTGAAATCTTTGAAATCTTATATTAAACAAGGAGTTGCAGTGTTCAATATAGTGTTTTTATTCAAATTTTTAATTAAGAAAACAAGATAAAAATAGAATCTATAAGAAGAAAAATGATAAATTAGAATCTTTCTTTATTTTAATATAATAACTATTTGTTAAATTGGAAACAAGTTTTAAAAGGGGACTCAAATAAGTGTATAGTTCTAATTACAAACATTATTAATAAAAAATTCATATAAAAAAATAATTTAAAATGAGATTTCTTAAAACAAGCAGTAAAATTGAATACAAGACACCAGCTCCACAACACCAGCTCCACAAATTATTGCTTAAAAAATTTAGTAATGGTTAATCAAAATGAGCTACATAAGCTACATAAGAACATGCCCTAACTCTACTTACTCCACTACTTTAGAAATGCGAAGTAACATACAAAGCACTATCATCCTAGCTATCATTCTTGCTGTGGGGCAGGCAAAAAAGAATTCGAACTTGGTGCTTCAGTCTATGTCTAAGAGTTTCTTCTTCTTCCATTCAACACACTACTAATGGCGATTCCTTAAAAGACAGAATGAACTTAATTAGACTCTGTGATTCTCTGAAATTCAAAGTACTCTCTTGATTTCATTCGCTAGCCAGCCTATATATTGTGTCATGGCTTTTGACCTCTTGATTGGGCTCCCATACTCAAAAGCTTAGTCATTAGAATACTTAATCCCTTTACCAACTTTAATTGGAATTCTCTACGCGTCCATTTCAGATTGTTCACATCAAACAATTCCTTGCAAATACTTCCTAATCTCCTTTTTTCGTTGGTAATGCAAGACCCTAAAAATTCTATACAGATTTTTTTCTTTTGCCCAAGTTAGCCATATATCAGCTATAGGAAAGATATATTGTGAAAGTTCCTCTTGGAATGAATGGAATTTGAATTTAAAAATTCACATTTTTCTGATTTATTTCGCCTTCTATAGGGTATTGAAATGGATATTAGTTGCAGAAATATAATTGTGAGTGTTATGTAAAACAGTAAATTTTAAGTAAAACAGAAAAAATATGGGGAGATGTGAAAGAGGATTAGTAATCAGTTCATATGACTCCTCGCTTTGAATAAGTTGTGTACAATGCTCCTTTCATATATGTTTTTTTCTGGTTAACTGTTGTTCAACTCTGTGAAATTCTCTATCCACTATTTTCACAAAAAAAAAATTGATCAGTAAAGGCAGGGCCAGATTTATATTAATTATGCCAAAAATACAGTGCTGACATGGCTAGTAGATAATTAACAAAATTCTTGCTGGAAGCATCTGCATGCCTTCCGAGAAATCAAGAAGGAGAGCAACCAGACAAGCAGACCATACTAAACATATAGTGTCCTTCCGAGCCTAACATATAAAGTCGTTTAAAAAACTATAAAGAGTCTGAGTGGCAGATTTTTTACTGCCAAATTAACAGAAATTGTACTTGTTAAAGCCAAAATTACTTGCTCGAGAGTCTAAAACAAATAAAAAACTTTATACAGAACTCAATAAGGAACCTAGCTCGCAGTTTCATTGGTGGCTTCAGATTGAGGAGTCGCATTCCTCGCTCTCCCACGGCCTCTGCTCAGAGGGCGGCTCCTACCACGGCCATGTCTAGACCCGCGACGACCCTTGCCTCCGTCCCTGCATGCCTGCTCCACCTAAGGATTCTCATCTTCTTAGTAAATTCATATTAGTAAATCAATTTTCATAATAATTTAATGTATTCTAATCATGGTATAATGATAGAGAGAGTGTAGAGACAATAAGATATAATGATAGAGAGAGAAGACAATAAGATAGATACAAAATAATAAATTGAAGAAGAAATAAATGAACAAAGTTATTTTTTAAAGATGTGAAAAACTAAACTAAAAAATCTCTTTATAAATGATCCATGTTAAAGATGAAACTAGAAGTTTCCTGACATTGCATATTTAACAATAACAAATTTTATTTTCAATCAATGAATTATATATTCATAATATTATATTGAACATCTTCTATAATGAATCTTTATATTTTATTTTTAAAATTCCCTTCTTAAATTTATTCTTATAACTAAACAAAATTTAAAATTTCCTTCTTAAATTTATTCTTATAACAAAACAAAACTTATTGAAATGCATTTTCCTTTTTGCAATTCTTATCTTTAAAAAAATAAACACATACAAATCTTGTACACTCGCTCCTTTCCTCTCTACTATTACCTCTTACTATTTTTTAGAGCTGCTCCCACAAAAAAAGTAAAGGTCTATACTCCTAATACAAAGAAAAGAAAACTGCCTAATGTATACAATATTTATAAGTTGAAACCAAAGCGAAGAACATAATTAAGATATGTCAGCACTATGCACAGTTTTATCTCGTTCTCATTGCAAGAATAAACTTCGTATATGTTGGAAGTTGAAGTCCAACAGACTCCTTCCCTGTTTGCCGCCAAAACTATTGGCTATTCACATTCTCTTTGCAAGCTTTTTAAGAGCTGATTGTAATTCATTTCAAAAGGTTAATTGCTGTAGCTGAATGCAGTTGTATATGTGTAAACCAGATTGGTGAATAATAGAGTAATTCCCTTGCTTCAAGTGTGGATGTAGGCAATTGCCGAACCACGATAAATCTGTGTGTCTCATTGTTTGTGTTGTGTGTTATTAATTCTATTTATCTGTTGTTTTCAATTTGATTTCTTCATCCTAACAATTGGTATCAGAGCGAGGTTAGATCATTGTTTAGATTTTGGTGTTTGAATTTCCAAAATCATGGAAGAATCAAAGATAGAGAAGTTCTCCAGTCAGAGCTTCAGATTATGGAAAGTGCAGATGGAATCTTTGTTGATAAAGCAAGACCTTTCAATTGCGTTTGAAGGGAAAGCAAAGAAACTAGCTGGGATGGCTGATGAAGATTTTGAAAAATTGGACAAGAAGACGAGAGCGACAATCTTTCTCTTGCTGTCCAATAATGTTATCTTCAATGTCACGGGTGATGCAACAACAAAAGATGTATGGGATAGATTCTCAGCCATGTATGAAATGGCTTCAACTGCAAATAAAGTTTTTATTATGAAGCGCTTGTACAAACTGAAAATGAAGGAAGGTTGTGCTATGGAAAACCACATCAATGAATTTAATACATTGATTAGTCAAGCGACTTCGGTGGGGATGACACAAGATGATGAAAGCAAGGCTGCTTTATTATTGTGTTCTTTACCAAGCAGCTGGGATGGTGTTGTAACAGCAGTTAGCACATCTATATCCGGTAAAAATAAGTTAGTTTTTATTGATGTAGTAGCTACTCTTCTCAGCGAAGATTTGAGAAGAAAGAATGATGAACCTTCATCCGGTGAAGCTTTAACGGTGGTCAGCACTGATAATAGAGGTAGAAGTCATAATAGAGGCAGAAATAATTACCATAGATGATCGAAATCAGCAAAGAGAAATGGTGAATGTTGGTTTTGTGGCAAAGTTGGTCATGTGAAAAAGGATTACAGAAATTTCAAAAGAGCACAAGAGAGAGTGCCGGACAGCGAAGCAAATACAGTTTATGATAAAGATGATAGCGTTTTAATCCTTTCAACAACTGACATTACTTCGGATTCATGGGTGCTTGATTCCGGTGCCTCCTATCATGCTACCTCATGTCTTGAAGCATTCATTAACTACCATGAAGGTCACTTTGGCAATGTTTTTTTAGGAGATAACAAAGCTTGTGAAATTACAGGCAAAGGGGATGTATTTCTGCCATTAGAAGGTGGTAAAACATGGCTACTCAAAGATGTTCGCCATGTCCCAAAATTGAAGCAGAATTTGATATCCGTTGGACAGCTCTTTGGTCAAGGTCTTAATGTTAATTTTCTCCCGGATACATGGAAAGTAACACATGGTACCATGTTGATTGCAAATGGTAACAAAGTGGGAAGCCTATACATTTTTAAGACTCGTGGTGAAGTGGGAGCTGCAATGGTGATTGAGGATAGCAAAGCGGATCTTTGGCATCAAAGACTTGGGCATATTAGCAAGAAAGGTCTCCATGTTATGCATATAAGAAATCAGCTACCGGGCCTCAAGCTTGTTGACTTAGCCTTTTGTGAACATTGCCTCTATGGCAAACAAAAGAGAGTCAGTTTTTTGAAAGGTGGGCGTGACACAAAGACAACACCGCTGGAGCTTATATACTTGGATGTTTTTGGACCAACTGAGGTAACCTCCATTGGAGGAGCTAACTATTTTGTAACATTTCTTGATGATTGTACAAGAAAGGTATGGATTTATATGCTTTCTAGGAAATCTAAAGTATTTTCAAAATTTAAAATTTTCAAGGCATTAGTTGAAAATCAGATTGGGCATAGGATTAAATGCTTACAAACCGATAATGGTGGGGAATCTTGCTCACATGAATTTGATATTTTTTTTATTGATAATGAGATTAGAAGAATCAAGGTTGTTCCTTTCACTCCTCAAGAAAACGGTGAAACCGAGAGGATGAATTAAAACAATCCTTGAGAAGGCACGATGTATGTTGTCTAATGCAGGTTTAGGCAAAGAATTTTGGGCAAAAGCGTGTAACACAGCAGTGTACTTAATCAACCAAAGTCCATCATCTAAATTGGATTTTGGTATTCTGGAAAAGGAATGGCAAGGGAAGAGGATTTCATACTCACATCTTCATGTGTTTGGATGCGAAGCCTTCTCGCATATACCCAAGGAAAAGCGAACGAAATTGGATCCAAAGTCGCTAAAATATATCTTTGTGGGTATGGAGAAGAGCAGTTTGGTTTCAGATTGTGGGATCCAGTTCACAAAAAGATCATTTGCAGCAGGGATGTAGTTTTTCATGAAACTTCCTTTCCCACACTTCAAGATGCAAATAAATCAGAGACAGATTATGTCCCTATGTCTCTATTTCAGAATTCAACTACCAGTGCTCTGCCTCCGGTCTCTCATTCAGTGGGAGCTCCTATGACATCTACATCTGTTGAATACAATTCTCAGTCTGAGAATGATGAAGTGAGTGTTGAAAATGTTTGGTCTCCTTTTAATTCAGAATTTGGGGGTCTGTTAAACAGAACAAATCCTCCCCAACATAGCATTGATGTTGGAAGAAACAAAGAAGATCACCATTATGGTGAGCAACCTGGCTCACATTATTCCATTTTGGTTGGGCATCCTCCCCGGTGCCCTGCACCTCCACCACACTCTGCAAATCAAAATGCATTCTCCCCAAGGCATGATGCACTGCCTTCATGTGCAGCACACCCTCTCCCGCAGTCCTCACACTCTGCAGCTTGTTGTTCTCCCCATGAGCTCCCTGTTGGCCCTCCTTCCACGGCCTCCCCACCCCGCGGGCCCTCCCTGCAGACTCCTCGCGACCCCCCAGTAGCTCCCTCTCCTTCGCAGACCCACTCCTGTGCGCTCACCACCTACCCTCACGCCACAACCCCTCCTTCTCTGTAGGCCCACTCCACGGGTTCATCGCCACCAAAGACCATTGTCGCTGACAGTGATGGTGTCGTGGAAGATTATCCACGTGGTCTCTGCCCTAGCAAAATCAACATGGTCATGGGCTCCATTCTAGAGCAACCTCCTCTGCGAACCCATAGCAGTGTCATCTCTCTCCCGTGCAGAACATGGGGGACTTTTCTGATCGGCCTTCACACAATGTGGACAAAAATCCACTAGATTTCGATTACCATGCAAACAGGGACACTAACAGACTCAAAAACAGAGGGAGTGATGTTAATGTGATTAAATAGAGATCACAAAAATTGAATGACTCTACTACTGTAATAGAGAGTCAATTGAGAAAATTAACCAGATAGAGGCTACCTCCTGTGAAGTTCTCCAATTATTACTTACTGTTTTGTGAAGAGGTTGAACTTTCTTTGCTCATCTCTGATCAAACAGAGCCTGCAACATACAAAGAGGCTTGTAAAAATGTAGATCATGATAACTGGCACACTGCAATGTGCGAAGAAATGGATGCACTAGTGAGAAATCAGACATGGGATTTGGTGCCAATTCCACCTGACAGAAAGGCATTGAGAAATAAATGGGTGTATAAACTAAAAGATGAAGCCGATGGTCACAAAAGATTTTGAGCAAGATTGGTTGTAAAGGGATATGCTCAGCAGAAAGACCTCAACTTCAAAGAAATTTTCTCGCCACTAGTTAAAATGACTACCATCCGAGCAGTATTGGGCTTAGTTGTAGCTTGGGATCTTGAACTTGAACAGTTAGATGTGAAGATGACTTTTCTCCATGGCGACCTTGATGAGGAACTATTTATGCATCAGTCGGAAGGGTTCATTAAAAAGGGGCAGGAACACCTTTATTCTAGATTGAAACGCAGTTTGTATGGGCTTAAGCAAGCCCCTCGGCAGTGGTATCTTAAATTTGACAAGTTCATGATTGGTCACAATTTTATTCGCATCGATTCTGATCCTTGTATCTATTACAAGAAGCTTCCTAATGGCAAATTTATTATTATTCTCCTTTATGTGGATGATATGCTAGTAGCTGGCACAAGCATGAGGATTGTGAGTGAACTTAAAACTCACTTAGCAAAGGAATTTGCCATGAAAGATTTAGGGGCAGCAAAGAAGATCCTAGGAATGACTATTTTTCAGGATAGAAAAAAGAGAGAACTCAAACTATCTCAGCAAGACTACATTAAAAAAGTCTTGGACAGATTTGGTATGGCAGATGCTAAGTCTGTTTGTGTACCTTTAGCCTCTCATTTTCAGTTGTCTTCTCAATTGTGTCCTAAAACACAAGAAGATAAGGATTTTATGGATAAAATTCCATACAAATCTACAGTTGGAAGCCTCATGTATGCTATGGTGTCTACTTGATCGGACATTGCTCATGTCGTGGGATTGGTGAGCAGATTTATGGCTAATCCGGGCAAATCACATTGGGAGGTGGTTAAGTACATCTTGAGATATCTCAAAGGTACTTCTGATTTTTGTTTATGGTTTGGAAAGGACAAGGCAGTTTTGCAAGGGTTCACTGATTCTGATTTTGTCGGTGACTTAGACAAAAGAAAGTCTACTTCTGGTTATGCTTTCACATTTGTCGGGGCAGCGATTAGTTGGGCTTCGAAATTGCAAAATACAGTTGCTCAATCAACCGCGGAAGCATAATAAATAGCTCTTTCTGAGGGAGCAAAAGAGATGGTATGGTTGCAACTCTTATTCAGCGAGTTGGGTTTGAAGAAATTAGATTTTGCTTTGTTTTGTGATAAAGTGCAATTTTTATGACTAAACATCAGACATCTCAGCCGCGGTCAAAACATGTTGATTTTCGCAGTCATATGTTCGCCATATGGTCGAAGAAGGCAAGTTTCATGTAGATAAGATTCATACTGACCTGAATCCAGTTGATGTGCTCACTAAAGTGGTTAAGTGGGAGAAGTTTGATTTCTGTCGAGCTTCTCTCGGCCTTTCCAATAACTGATAGCAGAACTGAGTGGGGGAATCTACTTGCTACAGCAGTTCATTGGCCTTCAGTGGGAGATTGTTGGAAGTTGAAGTCCAACGGACTCCTTCCCTGTTTGCCGCCAAAACTATTGGCTATTCACATTCTCTTTGCAAGCTCTTTAAGAGCTGATTGTAATTCATTTCAAAAGGTTAATTGTTGTACCTGAATGCAGTTGTATATGTGTAAACTAGATTGGTGAATAATAGAGTAATTCCCTTGCTTCAAGTGTGGATGTAGGCAATTGCCGAACCACGATAAATTTGTGTGTTTCATTGTTTGCGTTGTGTGTTATTAATTATGTTTATCTGTTGTTTTCAATTCGATTTCTTCATCCTAACAGTATATTCATCTTCAAACGTAGCATATGGACCTTATCCAATGGGCGACGACGACGATTGAAATTATGCCCAAGATTAAATCTGCATACAATAAAAATATATCCTCAATAATGATTGTATTAGGGAAGAGCACCAATGGCCGTCATAGTTAACTTCGCGCACCCACAGATTCTAAATGGTACATCGGATTTTGATTATTATGTTTTAGTTGTCTTCGTATGCGCCTTAACTGCTTATAGTTATTGATCTGGCTTATGGGTAGTAACGATGCACGTTGTGCAATCAGTTATGCGCACAAAAGTAAAAAAGTACACATTTCAAAGTGTTGCCTGATACCTAACTAAAGACGTTCCAGTAACTGTCAACTCAAAATCGCTAGTACTTGTTGACAAATGTCCCAATAGTGGTGCACAAATGTTCCAATAGTGGTACACAAATGGGACAAATGTTCCAATAGTTGTGCACAAATGGGCCAATTAATTACAAAAAATGATTGGCTATTGGTACAAAACAAATTTATTAATGGTGTTTTCACTATGACAGCTATTGGGAGGTCAACATGATAATAAGGTGACGGTTATTGGAACTATGTTATCTATTGGTGCTCTTCCCCTAGTAAATTAATTAATAGAAATTAGAAATTTGATTAAAAAATATTATACGTAATATATAAAAAATAAATATTAATTTGATTATTAGATTATTAAAATTAATAGAAAGAGAGATAAATGTTCTTTCTGAATTTATTAAATAAAAAATTTAATTGTAAATTATAAAATTGTTGTTCAAATTTTTTGTTTTTTTTAGTGATTGACCAAACTAATTAAAATTGAATTGAATTGAATGGCCTTAGCAAAAACTAATAATATTTGATAATGGTTGAGAAAAATTTAAATTTTTAGGACAAATGTAATGAGTGAAATTTGAAATGTAAAATAAAATATTTTAAAGTGAGTATAGATCATCACTTCGTAGTGCAAAGTATATAAGAAGGAATTTATTATTAAGAGGGTTTATCCATATTTTAAAAAGGTTTGCATTATTTAACATAAAATATTGTTTACTATTAAAAATATGCTTTTATACCATTACAATAAATGACACAAATAATTTTCTTTTTACTAAAATATATTTCTATTTTAACAAGCATGCGTTTTTTATAAATTGAAAAATATACTAGATTAAATATATCTAGCAACTCAAAGTAACAGTTTGAAAAATCAACTATTCTCTTAAAAATATCTACTTCTTTAATGCATTTATATGTCCAACATGTATTATATTCACATATGAATGCAAAAACATTGGTTAATAAAAACTAGAAGCATTTAATTTGACGTGTTTGTGACACTTAAATGCATGGAAAGGAAGAAAAATATTTTTTATTATTTTTTAATTTAATTTTATTTATTTTATCCTCTCGTGCACTCAATTATCTAATGCTAATTATATCCACATTTCCACCTCTCACTATGTGTTTAGTTGATCAATCAATTTGTATATCTTGTGCAATCAGTTAACTTCATAATTATCTCAATCTAATATCATTAATTATAGGGATAAGAAGGAATATAAAATAAAAATATAATAATAACAATAATTTGGTAATATAAAATAATAATATATCAAAACATAATAATATAATCATATCTTGATAATAATTTAATACTAATTATAGCATAATAATATAATAAAATTTTAAATAGAATAATGAACAAATATGGTATCTTTCGGCGTACTTTACCTATATTCCTCTTAAGATAGGTATGCTAGTATTACTTGATTAAATAAAGCTCATCCTACATTCATACACATGTTAGAGTATAAGAATATCATTTTAGCATATTATCCACATCATATTTCATCACATCATCATATACACATACAACAAAAATAAAAGGACATATCATCTTGCACATAGAATCATATTAGTATGCAATATCCATCATAAATCCATCACATACATACTTATGATAATCTACATCCATCATAGCATCCAAGGCATCCAAGATATAGATTGCATATCATATATAGAAGCATGAGCATAAAAGAATCATAAAGTGCATACATCCATTGAATAAAAAATATAAAGTACAAAAAGTGTCACATAGGTATCATGAATTATTCATCGCATATTGAACACCATAAAAAGAACAATAATGCATATATGAAGCATCATGCACATCATATAGGTTTTTCCGTCAAAACTGCATCTTGTGTGTGTGTGTGTGTGTGTGTTAGAGTACAATGTCACAATGTCCATAAAATACAATAAGGCCCGCATGCTCAATTAAAATGTACAAGTCTCTATAACAAAAGAGAGTCAACCAATGCTCTCTTTATCCTTAGCATCTCTAGCCCTAACCTAACTACTACCTGAGGTACTTGCCCCTGAATGCCCTCGAGGTAGTGGAGGTCTACATGATGGACCCATGACACCTCCACTGTTGGCGGTAGCCCTAGACTGTCCTCGACTCTACGAGCAACTCCGTGTCCTAGCAACTTTATAATTTAGAGCCCTCAGCCCTACAGGTTCCACACCCTCATATAATCGGTACCAATATGATATGTCTAGACCAAACTCTAACAACCAATCAGCCATAGCTTGCCCATCTATTCTGTTAGTAAAGTACCACTGATAAGAGTCAGTAGCCTGTTGCGCTCAAGCCACAATGTCATCTCTCTCAACTCAAAGGCAATCACTCTCTGCAATCAAGTTGTCTCTCGTTGCCTGCCACTCACCCTGTGTTTGGATCCATAAGGCCCTATCCTCAACCCTACCACTCGACTATAACTAATCATCACTAGTACATTTGGGGCTCAATTTCGACTATTTTTCGTCAAACTACTAACAAACACAACCGTCGAAAAATTATTGTCAGATACTCTGATGGTGCTCACCAACGTCGAAATTCTGACAAAAACCATTGGGCCTCCATCGGTGTATGGCTTACCGATGGAGGTTTCAGGTCTCCATCGGTGTATGTCTTACTGATAGCCTCATCGGCTATCGGCAAGACCAAATGTTCCCTTCGCTGCTAGTGTAAGTCCTACCGATGGATTTCATCGGCAAGTGCTACCCCAGTTGCTCATTCGCTAAGAGAATGTCGTCGGGCATACAGCATCCACGTCATATGTTTTTCGTTAATTTCCATCAGAATGCCAATGTCGTCCGATGGCAACCAGGAACTATGTACCAACGAGGATATTGTATGCTCGACGGTATAGTCATTGGTGCAAATATAGGGGGCGTCAGAATTCCGACGAGTATTTTTTTTATTTTTTTTAATAATACAAAAAATTATATAATGACTTCTGAAAGCCGGCAGTTTCACATCAACCCGTTAATTGTTTTACGGCGTGAAACAGGTTTCGGGTCAAAACCCCACACAAAGTAGTCTATCGGCTAATAATGCAGCAATATTTTGATCAATTCAAGCAAATCATTAGATCTTGTTAGGGCACTATCCTTCATAACTATGCTCGATACAGGGATTTGTCTCTAGGTTTCTATCATGGCTTGTGCTCTATCAAATCTCCTCTATTTGAGCTACCTTGAATGCATGCCTACCACTGTTTGAAACTTTGATAGTCTATATCCTATGTTGCTAACGTTGAAAGGCTCCTTTATCACTATGAATATTGGCTCAGGTGTATGGCTTCTGCAATAGGCACAGGATAGTATTTATATTGATTTGATACAAAAATTCTTACTCACAACTGCCTTTGCAATAGCGAATGTCCTTATTGTCACTTACAATGAGTATGATGGCATCCTTGTCATCTTTTAAAAATGATCTCTTATCTAAGTGTTTTCTCATCACCACTAAAAAACCTTCACCACTGTGATTTGCTATCTATCTACACTTGTGGAGAGTTATTTGACCACTCTGTGTATCATCTATGGATCTAGGGCTTTTGGTTTGACCGGCAACTCTTGGTCTCTAACTTTGCATGACTTCTATTGTCACTACTCATTCTCTTCAAGTTGACATCTACATTACTGTTGCTATATCTTTCTTGTGATTGAAAACTTTGATATCTCAACTATAGTGAGATTTGACTGTGAATGAGGATAGTTCAAGATCCCTTTTGCGATAAGTTTCTTTGAGATCAAAATTTGACCTAGATGATCATCAAATGAGAACTATTGGCTATCATAATCACTATGCATTATGAGTTTTTGTTAGAGAGATCAAGTATTATATTAACAAAGTAATGAATTTACAAGGCTACTTTGATGCATTTTATTCCTACCTCTAGGAGGTAGCAACTTTTTGATGTGCACTCATCTAATTATATGTTAATTCAAGCTTCTAATAGATTGAGGTTGTCTAACATGCACATAGATGACTCAAGAATCTTTATTATGTCTCTTGGAGGTTGAGACCTACAAATGGGTCATTGTGCATTTCATTGTATTCTCTTTAGCATTAGAAAGAATTGTTCCTCCCCCTATTAACAAATGTTGAAAGATGCCTATGTGCTCAATGGGTCTCTTAACTTGTAAAAATTGCCAACATTCATAAAGAAAAATGAAAAAATGTCATTAGTGAATGATTAATCATTGAGATCATCTTAAGATGAGTTAAAACACAACCATCATATCCCACAAAAATAAGTACTGGTCAAATACACCTCAGAAGCCTCTAATTACTTGAAAGTTAATACTATCCTCTAGATGTCAAAGGAAATTTGGTCATGTGCATTGACCGCTACAATTTGGAGTGCAAAAGAGGGAATGTACCTGACAGTCCGCTACAATTTTAAGAACAAAGAGACTCTATGGCACCAAGAGGTTGCAATCATAGCCTATGTTGGCCATAATCCATGTTGCAGCAATAACGAAATGTGAGGTAACAGTTATAAAATTTGGATGAACTCAAAGAGACATTTACAAATACAACCTACCCTTTATAATACCTAATTGAAAAAATGGATGCAATGTAAGTCCTTATATCAATAATGTCTGGCAGATAGAAAAAAACTAGAACAATAAATTCCATATAAAAGTGGTTAGACTTAAAATGATAAGGAAAATTAAAAAATGCTAAAGAAAATGTCAACTAATAAAAAAACTTACAAGGAGGAGGCATATTCACAACTTTTGCAGTCGCCCCATGCATATCAGCACTAGAAGCAACTCATAGTGTTAGTGTACATACAAGACAATATGGGAGTTCATTATACCCAACAACTTGTGGTGTTGTTGTTCGTGTTGGCTCTGTTGGACCCTGCAATTAAGATTCAATATACATTATTCAATAAGATTAACTGTACAACATAATGAAATATTGAAAAGTGTGTTATTTTATTGAGCTTCGCTTTGTTTCGAGAATAGTTTAATATTCTCTACTTAACAAGGCCAGCCACGTGAAGGTGGAAGCTCATTTGCGCCCCTCCGCCCCCTCCCCCCACCCCCTCCCAACATCACTCTAATTTCCCCGTTAACATCTAACATTCATTCATTATTTCATCCATTATTAAAATATAGCATTCATTCATTTTCACATAACGTTCATTAACACATAACATTCATTAACATGCGCAACATTCATCAATATTCATTAGCACATATCATTCATGAACATTCATTAGCACATATCATTCATGAACATTCATTAGCACATAATTACATTCATTAACACATAAAAATCAGTCATTATCAAATAAGGCAGATTACAATCATTTTATTTATTTTTTTGAAGCTATGTAAAAACTAAGTGGAGCATTGTTTTCTTTATCATTTCCCCCATCTTCAGTTGTTCTGCCCTTTGCTCGTGTTCTCGATGTATGCCTAGTCCTATATAGAGGACGAGGACACTGAACCAAAGGGGGGTCGTCTGCAATAACAAAGAAATGGGTTAAATGGGTCGTTTGTAATAGCACTGAGTAGTATCATCAACACATCTTCGGAAAAGCCAAGACATCTAGGAAATCCGAGAAACCTCCAAATGCTCAACACATCTCATACAAACATTGTTGCTCAACATACCACATCTGGGCCTATTCCAGAACACACGTGACAAGATTTGACATCAATGGCAACATATGACATAATGCTAACACTTGTATGGGTCCAATAAACTCCTTGACCTTTCCTTAGGCGGTTTGAAGCATTTCCCTATGTTCAGTTGATGTTTTAGGTGTTAAGTCTTTGGCTTGTGTAGTGTTGTGTATCGATAACTTGACCTAATCTTGAGGTTTGAGCTTTAGTACTTGTTTGTGATGCATGTGTAATGCTTAATCACTTCAAAATAATATTTATGTGGATGGTTTATTAAGCTTTTATCCTCAGGGGTTCCTTGGCGGGGCATTATAGGATCGATGTGGACTTCTGTAAAGAAGCATGTATGTTTTGAGTTCCCTAATAAAGTAGAGGTTGAGGATATGAAGGTACTATAACCTTTTTATAGATTTTTATAAGGATGTTGAGTTTTTTATTATGTTTTGGTGAACAAAAAAGGTTAAAATGGAAATCTATATACATAGCTTGGTGAGGCGACGAGCCATGGGATTCTGAGATTTGATAAGGATAAACTAGATTTAGTTCTTTGAGAACAATATCGCCAAATCCCCACTAGGCTGATTGTCTGATTTGGGGTGCCAGAAAAACTAATGGAATCATAGTGAAGGAGGGATATTAAGTTATCCCTAGAGAAGGAGATCATGTAGCAAATTTCCCATACAAAAAGGATTTTGGATAAAAAGAAGCTTATCAGAGGCCTCAACCTTTCTTGACTAGTTGTCAAGGGAAGAATTCTCACATGAAATGAATCAATGAAGCTAGTTAGGTATGGCCCCTTCATCTCTTTCTACAATACTCCTTTTTATTAGTTGAACTATAATGTTGGCCTTTGAGAAATAAATTTTTTCTTCGGACAAATGAAATAATGTTTTCTTGGGACAAATGAACAAATTGAATCCCTTTTTAATCAACATGTCTTGCAATCTAGAAAATTGAATCCCTTTTTAATCAACATGTCTTGCAATCTAGAAAAGAAAGAGATAGAAATTTCTTCATAAAGTTCTACCTAGTGTATTTTGTTAAAACATATGGCTAGATAGTCTCAAGTCTTCTTTAATCAACTAGTCTTGCAAGTTCAAAAGAAAAGGGTGAGATTTCTTTAAGAGGCATCATCGACCATAATTTGTTAGAACGTACAAGTGGAGCAAATCAGATACAAGAGGAAGTTATACAGTATAAAATTGCAGTTCCTGTAAGAAAGCTACAAGGGTTTTTGCAATTCAAAGTAGACCATTCATGCTGAAGACAAAGACGAAGCTGAGGTAGATAGATGGAGCACTTCAGATTGGGTACAGAACTTCAATTCAATTTCCGTAATGCTATTGTTGATTGGGCAGCTATAGAGAGTATAGAGGAAGTACTATTTTTCCTATGTTTCTTTATCTCCTCTCGAAGAATTTGAATTCCATCGAAGGAGGCTCCTAGGTTAAAATTTTAAATTTGCGTACACTCAGAGGAGGTAATTGGCAGGGTGTAGCTAGAGTTTTGTTTGTTTTTTAAAGAGGTCGAGTGACAGAGTGCTGTGCTGACTTTGAACACATGGATTATTTTCCATTCCCACCAACGGCTGCTCAGAATTTGCTGCACAAGTTCCAACTATTGAATTTCGAACATGTGATCACCATTAGCCCTTATCATTTAATGTCGACTCAGATGCTGGGAAGGAATGAGGATTTCATGGCAGCGCTTTTCGTTAAAAGTTTAATTTGAAAGTTTAGTTTAGGAATAATAAATAATAATAAAAATTATGAAAGTTGTTGTAGGTAAACTGTCACACATACCCAATTCTTTTTAGCAAATATGCCCATCAGTCATGAATGAATCGATAGATTATTTCAACATAGATCCCGTATAATAAATGTAAGAGAACCAATTTATTATACAAGAGAAGCATGTTTCTTCATATAAATAACATTAACAGTTTGCAGTAAGGAAAAAAACATTGCGAAAATACAAACAGTAATGAAGCATTCATCAGATCGGTAACGCTGCTCAGTAACAAATTATTTTCTTTTAATGGTTTCCAAAGCTAAACTTGCCGCCAAAACTTTTCTTTAACCATTTCAATATGTTGGATAGATTGTTTTAAAAAAAAATTAGGTGGTAAATTGTTTTAAAAAAGTTAGATGGTAGTTATCAAGAATATTATGCAGACCATATTCAATCTTTTAATCAAACCCATTTCTTAAATTTGATTGATAAACCAGATTTTTCATAAACGAAATGCTTTCTTCTAAATCTAATTAAAACTAATATACTATCGGCTCTTCAAAAGTACATGAAACAAACTAATTTTGAAACAAACGCCCGATACCTATCTTCTTAAAAATTAAAATAACAATAATATTAAAATCCGCACATAGTTTACAACAAAAACTCTATATTTATTAAAATATGGAGTGTGAATACCTAATGCTTACCCCAGGACCTTGACAAAATATTAACCAGAGCAGTACTTCGATTACAAACCCACAAAATTTACATAATATAACCGCCTACCTAAAGGGCAGCCATTATTTTACACGATAGAAGATTACACTCATGCTAATAATGCACAACATTAACTAAACGTGCGAATCCTTCAATTCGCTAGCGCCTGTGATGGACAACCTATGATGGACAACAGGTGGAGGAAAACTTAAGCACGGTAGTGACCGATTCCAGAAATAATCAAAATCCCAATCTTCAGACCCAAACAGGGTAGCTCAGCCATTTTATCTACAGGCCCCCTGCTGATATAAACATTTCTAAGAGCGTTTGAATGGGATAGCTCGAATGATCATCTGGTGGTAGATTGCTGCAAGTCCAGCGCCAATGAAGGGACCAACCCAGAAAACCCACTGCACAAAAAAACCCAATTGAGATCAGTCGATGCTGAGCTAATCTAACGGAAAAAAAGAACTCAGATTACTATATGCTAGTCTGATCTAACAGAAACCAAGCAGGGTTAAGCAGATGCTAACCTGGTCATCCCAGGCGTGATCCTTGTTGAAAATAATAGCAGCTCCAAGGCTCCGAGCAGGGTTGATGCCTGTTCCTGTGATGGGAATTGTGGCCAAGTGGACCAGGAAAACAGCGAACCCAATTGGTAGGGGTGCCAAAAGCTGCAAAGAAGCTCTCTAGGGTTAGTAATAACGTCTATAATAGGCATGCAAATGAAGAGCTAATTAAAGGGCGAAACAAGTAACATACCGGAACATGGGAATCCCTGGCGCTTCGTTTGGCATCAGTGGCAGAGAAAACAGTGTAGACAAGAACAAAGGTGCCCACAATCTCAGCACCCAAACCGTCACCCTTGGTGTAGCCATGAGCTACCGAATTGGCACCGCCTCCGAGCATTTCATAGTTGTGGTGGCCCTCGAAGCCCTTCACCACTCCTGCTCCACAGATGGCGCCCAAGCACTGGCATATCATGTAGAACACAGCTCGTGGCAGTGACAGCTTCCTCGCCAGGAAGAGCCCAAAAGTCACAGCCGGATTAATGTGCCCACCTGTCCACAAAGCCATTACATCATTCCACAATACCCACACAGCCAATATACACATCATACCACAATACCCAGAAAACGATTAAATCATTCCACGGTACTCACAAAGCCCTTAGATCAAAGCCCAGAAGACCTCAGATGAAAACCCAGAAGGCCCTTTGAGTTTACCTGAAATTCCAGCTGTGCAGTAAACAAGAGCAAAGATCATTCCTCCGAATGCCCAGGCGATGCCCTGGATTCCCACAGTTGAACACGTATCATTTGATCTTTTCACACCCATGACAGTGAGGATGGTGATGTAGAGGAAGAGGAAAGTTGCCATGAACTCTGCAATTCCTGCTCTCCAGAAAGACCATGACTTGAACTCCCCTGGCTCAAACAGGGGTGCAGGCCCTGGTTCTGTGTAGTCCTTTTCCCTAGTCTGGGCGGACGTTCCCAGTGGCTGCCTCTCCGAGTACTTGTTTGCTCCAAGCTTAACATCTTCCTCCTTTCCTTCCATTTCTACTCTCTTTTTCTCTTTGGTGCCTACACAAACCCTGCAACTGTAATTGCAAAATGAAATATGCCTGAATTGAATAGCTGAGGCAACACCACTACTTAAAAGAGATAACTGATGAATGGTTGATGCTGATTGCCAAGGACATGATGATAAATGATAATGGCCAGCAAGGCATGGTCGGCCAGTCTACAGAACTAATGGCCCACATCTTACCAACTCTGCTCACTCCACGACTTTAGCTTCCCTTCTTACTGTACCCGTGATTCATAATCGAGAGTTAAAGACTGTCTGAACGATTTTTCGCTACCTACTTTCGCGACGACCAGGATTCATTCCAAACAGTTCGGAGTTTCACTTTTCGTTAAACATTAACAAGGTTAACATGAACTGAAGTCCATATAATACTTGAGCGTTTAGTTGTTAGTGATTGTTGTAGCCCTGTGAAGAGTGATAGGCTGTCGCTGTCCACTGCACCGCCCAGGACGCCAGCCCCAGCCCCACCCACGACGCTCAACGTTTATATTTTACAACGTTTAAAACTGAATGGCATATCCCATGGCTTCATTCTCTCTACCCCATTAACACGTGTAAGATATCTGGTTAATTGACGGCGACCGCTCATTATCCGTATGGCGTGCTCAAGGTGGCTCGAGTGCGCATGGAGTAATGTACTCACCAGTCACGATAGTAAAAATCTACGGTGCCATTTTATTCGGGACTTCAACACTGTAATTTGACTGTCAAAAAAGTTTTGCTTTCTATAATAAACTAATAATAAAAAGAGAGGGACGTTCACAAAATGCACGGCTTTTCAGCGGGGTTGCAATAACAGTTGTCCATTTGTTTTTATAGTGTCCGAAGTTTTTGATTCCCTCTCATTCCACCTAGCCAGGGAATAAATATATATATAGTTTAATATCAAATTTTTCATTTCAATACGGACAAACGTCCAGTCAAGCATCATCATAAATGAAATGAAACTTTTTAATGACAAAAAAACAGATAATACAGTATACTTATAGCATTCGAGATTAGAAACGGGACTCTTGAATCTAAATTTTTTTTTTTGGAAAATTTCATACCAACTATTTTGTTTTATTTATATGGTAAAACTATTTTGTTTTATTTATATGGTAAAAATTAAAGTTGCGTATATATATGAATATGAATGAAGAATTATTTATTTTTAAAATATTAAATAAGAAAATTATCATTCAATTGATAAAAATATCATCTAAAAAATGAATTTAATCGATTTTTTTTTTTATTAGGATAATTTTTAAGAATATCTATTTGAATTTTTTTAAATCAAATTAGTAATTTTTAATACTAAATATTATAAAACGATATATTTTAATATTTATATTATTTAAAGTTTTAATTTTGTTTTTTCTTCATTTTTAAAATTTTAGAAAATGTTTGAAGTGAACTGCTACCATCTTAGTTAAGAATCTCATAGGAGGTTGTTAAACCATTTTATTAATGCTAATGGGAGACGTTGGACATGTTCCAACTAACGATCTCTTGAAATAAGATTTTATGACTTTTGGAAGCTGAACCTCTTACATTATTGAAACATCAAGACATAAAGACTTATACAAGAGACACGAGGGGGAGTTACACTTGTTGACCATCTTATGATGTATTATGACACATAATATGACAACTTGGAATGAAGATGTCTAAAATGGAACAATTGCTTTGGTGAGTAGAATATGGCATAATTATATTCGATAGAAGAGATATGCTATTATTAGCCTATCTCATATTGGAATTTGGGTGCCAAAATTTAGGTGGTTTTAGCTATTGATTTCCTCATTATGATTTGATGGTCTCGTGTATTGATTTTTGTATTTATTGATTGCTCGAGATGGAGGTATGGAGATTAAGTTTTGTAAGTATTGTTACATTGTTGGAATTACTCCAAATCTATAATTGGTGATGCTCTTTTAAAGGCTTGTTCTACAGTTGTATCGTAATCATGTTTAGATTACTACATATTTACATTAGACTACTTTAGAGTGAATGATTTTTTTTTTATCTGAAAAGGGTTTTTCTTATACGCATCTTTGTTGTTATATGATTTAGTTTATGTTTTAAATTGCTTCTCCTTTTTGAATTGTAAAGATCTAAAATTATTTTGGAAATTGAAATAGAAGCATATAATAGAGTACTAACCCATCATTAAGTGTTGGAATGGGTCTAAGGTTAGTATGTACAACAAAAGAGCCTAAAAATGTGCTAGAAGCATGTACAAAAGTTATCAATACAATGTACTATAAAAAAAGAGAAGAAGAGTGTAAAGGTATGCATTTTTCTCTTCTATATTAAAAATCTAATTGTCTGAAAGTAAGTACACAATCTTTGATATTGCTTCCTTTCGTCATAAATAGCTCTAAAAAACAACTTATTAATATATAATAATCATTCAAAAATTTCTCACATAATATTAAATATCTTAATTTTTTAAGAAGAAATTAACATCCTCCAAAATTATACGAGTTAATATTCCATATTTCAATCATCAAGTTGATGCCAAACATAAGGAACCTATCTATTTCATCGAAATCATCCAAAATCTCTGTTATAATAATTTGCGAAACTCATCCAGAACTCTCTCATAATATTTAAATATTTATATTAATGACAAGTCGACATCGAAAGCATAAGCTGCCACTTTAGACGTCGGAGTCTTCCCCTTAAAGGTGGGCACATGTTTATGAAAGTCACATGGGCGGAGACTGGAGTCCCTTTCTTAGAGAAACAACTAGAACTACAAAGACGTGGTGGGTACTAATTAATAATATGTGTCTCTATACTTTTACCTTTTAAATAAATAAAATATGGGCGTTCACTAAAAAACAATCGAGGATAAGGCAGGAGCGGCCCACCCACGTACATCAATTATTTTATTTGGGCGGCATTGGTCCACCCTCACCCCAATAAAATATGTTCTCGACACCTCTCCCAACATCTCTGATTGGATTAAATATTGTGAAGGAATAAACACTTTCCCTACCTTAATTATTACTATATCAGGCATAGATTAATCAAAAGGGTGCTTGGTATTTGACGAAATGTATAGATTATTATTATGAGGAGAAATTAAACATAAAGGAATGGTGAGATAAAAGATTGGATGTAATCCTTTCAATCATTTGGGTATATAAAACAAGGAATTGAGATATTGTGTGTTGTCTATGTAGAATTTTTGGGTTTTTAAAGTATGTTCAAATACATCATTGTTAAATAGGAAATAAGGACAATCACAAATTTTCTAATTATCTAAACAATTTAAACATAAAACCAATCTCAGATATTGCACTGGCAACCTGCGATTGACACAAAGATTTGAAGTTCGTGATCTAGAGGAATTGTGAGGATTGAATGCCCAATTTATAGATTTTTGGAGAAGATTGATTGAAAGGTGGAACAAAATGATCAAGAGGTGGAACTCAGGTGAGCTCACATGAAGATTGATAGTTGAATTTATGACTTGGAGGTGAAACATAATAGATTGAATAGATTAATTGAGTCAACTGATTGAGAAAAAGCTAACTGAAAGAAGAAAAAGAATGGTTGGAGGAAATAAAGAAGATGACAAAGAGAACTAGAAGATGGAAATAATGTGCTTGCACTTTAACTTAGATTTTCAATTTAATCCTTACATGAAATTTATTCAAATAATTGAATTTATTTTAATTCAATTTAGTATTTGAATATATTTAGAACTTGACTTTGATTTTCAATTTGGTTTTTGAAATCATGCACATGTATTTGAATTTGGAAGAATTTAGAAGAATTTGAAATTAAATGAAATTAGAATTTGGGGATTTGGAAATGGAAGAATTAATTAGCTAATTAAATAATTTAAAGAAACTATTTAATTATTTAGAAATTGAATTTAATTAAATAATAAAGATTATTAAATTAAAGGAGTTAAATCACAATTAATTAAATAATAAATATTTAATTAATATTTTAAAAAGGGTTAATGATTAGATGATTAGAGATAGAAATTGAGAATAGAATTTATTTAAATAATAAAGATTATTTAAATTGGGGAATTAATCAGAATTAATTAAATAACAAATATTTAATTAATATTTAGAAAATGGTTAAAATGATTAAATGATGATAGAAATAGAAAATAGAATAACAATATTGTTTCAAAGAATATGAAAATTTTGCCCCAGTCTGCCTTGGTACCACTATATAGTGTAAATATGCCCCCTCGGAAAAGGTGGTCAAAAATTAAAAAAATGAGACCATGTTTTCGATATCAGTGTAATAAGCAATCATGTGAAGTTTCGTACGATTTTGAGATCGTTTGAGTAGGCTACAAGTTGTTTGAAGCTGGCAGGGACCACGGGCATCAAGGTGTCAAAAACCTCTAATTTTGAGCTATAAATAGAGATTTTAGGTTTTCATTTGCTCATTTGGTATTTCGTAAGTTCTTTGTTTTCTCTGCAAATCTTGTGCTTTCTTGCGAGTATTTGATCATCATGGCTGGTTATAGAGCTCAATTTCACCTGTCTAACCGAGTGCGTTCATATCAGAGACCTCCTGGGACTGGCAACATGGTATTTTTCTAATTTTTTCCTGATTTTTTGTCCGTTTTTTGCTATTTTTCAAAAAAAATCCAGTGTTCAATTTTTCCTTTGCATCACGCAATAGCCTATCGGTTTTTATGCATTTGTGCTTAATGTTACACAAACGCTCATAATGTTATGCATTCGTTGTACGTGAATGTTTTTTGTCATGCGTTTGATAATTTTTTGGTTTTTATGTTCTCGTAATCCGATATCTAATATTTTGAACTTTTTCTCTTTGCAGGAGAACATTGGAGTGCTATACTGCCGACAGAGAAGACCCAGTGGACTTGATCTTTGTGTTGATTTACTTGATGAGGAGATTGAGCATATCCGACAACTTGGTTTGTACTATGTGTTACACTTGCCAAAGGTTACAGCCAACAGGGTCATGATTATAGCTTTGATAGAGCGGTGGCATTCCGAGACATGTTCATTCCATCTACCTACTGGTGAGGCATCCATTACCTTAGAGGATGTATGATGTATACTACGTATTTTGATTCATGGTGAGAGAGTTGTGTATGACCATGACGATGGCATTGCTAAATTGTGTGCACTTTTCGAGTGTGAGATATAGGACTTGCAGATCAGTGGTTCATATGACATCCCTTGGGCCCGTTTAGATTATGATGACATAACTATTGTACTATGCAGTATTGTTGGTGGTTTATTGATACCTGACAGACGAGGTCACGGATTTCCAGTGGGATGGGGCAGAGTGCTCCATGATATGATTGTTCATCGACGAGTATATGCATGGGGTCCATGTCTTCTTGCCATGTTGTATTATCATATGCATGGGATTGTATATCTTGGGTATCAGTCTATTAGTTGTGGTGTGACACTACTCCAGACTTGGGCATGGGAGCATATTTCCATTTTGAGGCATGTTACTCATGTTGATTTGCAACCTGGTGAGCCTTATGCTTTTAGGTACACGGCAGGTATCAGACACAGGGGTTCAGGTAAGACCTTGTATTGGAGGCATCAATTTGACATACTTCAACATTTTATTTGGAGACCTTACTTAGATTGCCCTGGTTGGGCGGATGACGTAGTACACTTGCCTTTTTGCCAACAGCACAGGTATCTAATCGGTAGGACTTTTGAGACGCAGCGGATTATAGAGATGTATCTCCCAGGTCGGGTATCAATACAGTTTAGAGAGGTACAGGTGACACCAGTTGTTACTGCTTACTTTGCTCGTGTATCTCGGGAGGTATCTGATTAGGGGGTGTGCATACAGCCGCATGTTGCTTCTGCTGAGTTTGATGCTCTTCGGTCGTTACTCTAGGGTTGGGGTAGAGGTGCAATGTATCCAGGGACTACGTTGGAGTATGATGCATGTTTTGTCAGACATAGGCCTATTCCACTTACTGATCCTATTGTTCTGATTACAACACAACAGATTCGTCATCCTAGGCCGAGATTGAGGCTAGAGTTGGGGGAGAGAGTTGGAGGAGGAGAGGAAGGTGAAGCCGAGGGAGGAGCTGAGGGAGATGGAGGAGCGGAGGGAGAGGATGAGGGAGGAGGTGAGGGGGGTGGAGACGAGGATGTAGACATTGGTGGAGACACCGATTCTATCAGCAGCGGGGATAGCGATGATTCTTCAGAGTCATCGAGTAGCGAGGATGGAGATGATGATGATGATATGTCAGAGCTGGAGGACGTGCCTGCTGCACAGGGTGGGAGAGGATAGGTGGGCGATGAGGATGATCCGCAGATTCTTAGAGCATGGATTTAGAGTTTGGAGGAGGAGGTCGCTAGACGAGATGTCGAGTGAGAGGTCTACCGTGCAGACAACGGTGCTTTAGAGACTGAGAGGGATCGTCTCCAGAGGGATAGAGATGAGGTAGGCAGATGGTTGTAGGTGATTCAGGCTGCATATGACCAGGATGCATAGAGTCAGTCTGACAGACTTTACTACTCTGCACAGGAGGCTTTTTACTACCGACAGCTTTATCATGACATTGTTCCTAAGGGACAGAGAGCTCCTAGTTTAGTGTTGTTAGAGGTCATTTTGGTTCTAGTAGGACTTCCACACGGAGGACCAACAGTGATGGTGTTATGGGACCACCTCGACATCCTGGGACAGGACCTAGTGGACAGGATCCACCTGCTGACAGAGGCAGTGTTGGTTGAGACATTTTGATCATGTTATTTGAGCTTTCGGGCTTTTTTATTGTATTCATACACATTATCATTTTTGAGTTATATATATATATATATATATATATATATATATATATATATATATATATATATATATATATATATATATATATATATATATATATATATATATATATATATGATATGCAGTTTTTGGCAACGATCTATTTATGGTTTGTTCTCCATGTATCCTTATATGATGCTATGAGTTATATGATTCATGATGCTAATGAATGCAATGATATCTATATGAATGCATGTTAACTGATGTTTATGAATGCAATGGTATCTATATGAATGCATATATTTTTTGTATGATAATACGAGAACAAGTTTTTAACTTAGATGTACCTTAAAGAAATGTTAGTAAGATGATAGAGAGAAGAAATTGATCAACATATATCTGGTTGTGTCACATATTTTATTGTGCAACATATATTCATCACTGAGCCTTATTATTGAACAATGAAGCTTAGCACATCAGGGTATAAGGAACCAAGATGTAAAGATATCTCATTGTAGAAACAAACACGTAGAATACAAGGAGTGAACCCTCCATTCTGGGAAATACACTAGGGGTCGAGGTATGTGTGGCATTCAATAGATGAATGCTCCTATCACAGACACCCACTAGAGCAATTTCCCTAGAACTTCATCGGTTCACACCACAAACATCAAACAAAGAAAAAGATAATGTCCATCATGGCTCCTCTAGTCACTTGTGGACATCCTTAAGTAGCATAGCAACATAATCTATCGCCAAATACTAAAAGATAAAGACTAACCCAGACAAAATTCAGCAGCTATACTGACCTTGTGTCGTCGTTCTCAATTGCTTGATGTAATGGTTGATAATGTCCGATCTCAGAAAGTTACGGACCCCGTTTAAGACTGACCTGTCTGATTTCGAGTGTATCCTCTTCTGTTTAAGATAAGATAATGATCACTTTGATATGGATACGATATGATTGATAAGACAATTTGATCAGTTGATTGCAGATGTTTGACTGGATAGTCATATCCTTTGTTAACTTCGTGCGAAGTGTTTGTTGGATATCTGCTAGGGTATTTGTTTCTCGCAAGACATTTTATTGCAAGTTTTTTGATTGATTTTTTATTTTTAGTTCTTTTCCAAGAGCTTTTTCGATGTTTCTAGATTATGTGGATCGATATTTGAATGTTTTTGGTATTTTTTCAGGACATTTTACAGATGTTTTTGATTTCTTTCAGGATCGTATTTGAATGTTTTTGGATTTTTGAGTTTTTCACTGTTTTTGATATTTTGAGTTTTTCAATGTTTTTGGATTTTGAAGGACTTTTTATGATTTTTATGATTTTTTTTAGGACTTTATCTGATTTTTAGGATTTTTTCAGGACTTTTTTAGTTATGCCCCCAGTGTGCAGACCTATATGACATGATGATCTATAGAATGTATGTGTAGACAATGAATTTTTGACATGACCTATGTTAATGCAATATGCATGATGAAAATGCATTTCCTATTCGAACAATGTTGACTATGTTCATTTAGCCTTTTGTAATACACCAATTGAAATGGAGGTGCAAAACATTTCATAGATATGCGGTCAATCGATCCCTAATGTCCTGTGGAACATTCAACTCAACACACTTAGTGACTAGGATTTACAAATGGAGACGCGAAAAACTTCCCCATTGGTTCTTCAAACTTTGATCTTCTTTTGCCCATGTGTGTGCAGATGAGTTAATTCCTACTCTTATGTTCACTAAAGATCCTTAGCATCCTATATGACTAGCTACATGGATTATCCTAACTTCAAAAGAATCCCGAATAGAGCCTCGCTACCAGCAAGCTTTTAGAGCTCCGACAAGGTTATAGACTGTAATTTCTCAAATATTGCTCCATTGCTAGTAGGCATTCATAGCCCTCATGGAGTTATTTGCATGTTCTCATAGTCAAGCTTTTTTGTCGCACTTGCATGCATGATATTTCAGTTATATATCATTGCTCTTTCGCCTTGAGATGAATATTTCACATAGCTTTTTTTTTTCTTGCCTTGACTTGTAAGTAATGAAACCTACTTGGGTGTGACAATTACAGTGGCATTGAAGTATAATTTTACATTTTTCACTAGTCATATGATCAACTAGGTGTCTCAAATGAATTAGAGATCTTATTAATATGTTTGAGATATAGCAATTGATAGATTTTGGGTTAACAAGTCTCAAATAGTGAAATCACTACCCAGCCATAAGTAAAGCGTTGTCATGGGGTAATGTTGAAAATGAATGACCTCAAGATCTCAAAGACTTCATGTTCAAATATCTAATAAAGGAGATGACCCTTGCTTCTCTTAGATGCAAACAGATGATGAACTTGGATAGTTTCCTTGTTTTATTGATGCTTCCATATAAAAGTGCGAATATTTTGCAAATGCGATGCATTTGAAAAAGAAACTATATGTGATGCAATGCTTTGAATAATATGATATGCAATGCGGAAAGTAAAACCTAAACTAACCCAATCCTTAGGTATAACATCATTTAAGGTGCATGCTGTTCATAGGGTCAGAGAGTGGATCTCCCTCCACGATAGACAAATTGTATGCTCCATTGCCTATAACCCTTGTTATGATGAAAGGACCTAGCCAGTTAGGTTCAAATTTCCCTGGCTTTTCTCATTCCTCTAGATTCCTTTGGTTCTCTTTAAGAACTATATCTCCCACTTCAAAAGTTCATGGGCAAACTCATTTATTATAACTCCATCTCAGTCTGTTTTGATAACCTTGCAGATGATTGAACGTTGTTTGTCTCTTTCATCAAGCGTTTCTAGCTCTTGTAATCTTGCTACTCTATAGTCTTCCTTTGATATGATGTTTTGTAAGGAGACTCTTAGAGATGGTATTTCTATTTCAATGGGGAGTATTTCTTCTATACCATAGACCAAAGAATATGGTGTTGCTCTTGTAGGGGTGCATACTCCTATTCTGTAAGCCCAAAGAGCGGGATTTAACTAGAGATGCCAGTCCCGTCCTGTGTCAGTGACAACTTTCTTAAGGATTTTCAATATTGTTTTATTTGTTTCCTCTGCTTGCCCATTTCTTTGCAGATAATATGGTGTGGCAAATCTCTGTTGTATTTGAAATTTATCACACAATTCTTTCACTTCTTGATTTTTAAATGGACACCCATTATCTATTACGAAGCACATGGGAATCCTGTATCTACAGATAATGTAATTGAGCATGAACTTTGGTATTTGCTTTCCAGTGGTGTATGTAAGAGGAATTGCCTCAACCCATTTGGTAAAGTACTTAGTGTCTGTTAAGAAGAACTTGTGCCTATTGGAAGAAGTAGGATTGATTTTACCCACTAGATCTAATCCCCATTGTGAAAATGGCCATGGTGATGTAATGGGTTGAAGATCTTGTGTTGGTGCATGAATGGGATCTCCATGCTTTTGGTGTTGCTTACATTTATGCACATATTTATAAGTGTCATTTTCCATAGTTGGCCAGTAATAACCTGTTCTTAACAATTTCTTTGACAATGGTGGACCACTTCGGTGCACCCCGCAAATTCCATCATGGACTTCCTTTAGAGAAAGTTGCGCTTCATTTTTATCAAGACATCAGAGAAGAGTTCCATCGAAGCCCTTTCTATACAATGTATCAGCTATAATGGTGTGTCTAGATGCCTGACGAATAAGAGTCTTCTTTTGATTTTTGGACAGATCCGATGACATGTATTGAGTATGTAAATATGTATATATTTCATTGTACCACAGGGATTCTGACCCACAATTGCACATACATATTCTATTGAGGGAGTCTTTGTTGGCATTATGTGAACCAGTATGAGGACATGATGACATTGTATGTTGTCATTGATGTCAATATGTTGAAGAAGAGAGAACTGGTATGTTACCAAGAACCGGTATATGTGAGAACCAGTATAACATTATGAACCGGTATATGTGCCAAAGTGAAGCAGTGTGTTTGTTCAAGGTGAACTGGCATGTGGTTATGGGAACTGGTACATGGAAGCTTTGTCTGACTACCGGTTGGTAGTCTCAACTTCAGGGTTTCCGGTTGAAGTGCCTCAAGCCTATGTGACTCAATCGGTGACTTTGTGTGATGAGTTAGCATTGTAACGAAGAACAGATCATGTTGCCACGACAACCTTGTGCGCATGAAGGATCTTGTATGAAGGAGATTGTCCCTATCTACCTCGAGAATGTGTGAAGTTTGTAAACGGTGATAACACGTGATGGGTTATCAGCCACCATGAAATTGGTGGAAAATGAACGATGGAGAATGTCTTGAGATTGGTTCAAGACTGTTGCATTTAATGCAATGTGCTCAACGGTCAAGATTGAACCGTTTGAATTGCTCAACCTAATAGGTTTAGGGTTTAGGGTTTATGCTACCGACCTATCTGTTTCCTATAAGGTCGATGTTGTGATCCTTTCTGAGGTTGTTGGCAAAAGTTGTGTGTGAGTATCCAAGTGAAGAGATACGTGATTCTTGCCAGACCAAAAGAGAGAAGTGATACCTGCAGAGTGTAAGTGCAGAAGGTGAAGAGGAGCTAAAGCGGATCTATATTGGCATTGAGTGTTGTTACCAGATCATTGTAATACCTGTTGATCTCTAACCACTTCAACAGTTGGTAAATTCCTTAACAGGGTAGCTTTAACCGGCTTACTGTAAATCCTTTAATAGGGTGACTCAAAACCATTAAGTTCTTGAAATCCTCTAACAAGTTAACCTTTAACAGGGTTTAACCCTTAACCGGGTATTCTAGACATCCCTTAACCGGGTGATCCCTAACAGGATCGGTTCCTAATAAAACCTATTGTATCAGTCTTTAACCGGACAAGGCTCCTAACAGAGCGGACTTCTAAAGAGTTCAAAAACAGCTTGTGGATATTCATCCCCACCGTGGTTTTTCCCAGTTGGGTTTCCATGTGAAAAATTTGTGTGTCATGTGTGGTGTTATTCATGTGATGGTTTAAGTGATTTGTGTTTGAAGGTAAATCATGTTAATCTAGCTGTTTATATATCTTTGATGATAGATTACCTGTTCATGCACTAGGGTGAAATAGAAATGAAGTATTAGATTGTATGAAAAGATAAGTGTCAACCGGTTTATGCTTGTCTCAGTTATTCTGGGTTTTGCCGGTTGTACTCTGTTTAAGACTGGTGTTATTGTTTGTTTGTCAAAACATAGTGTCTGCTGACAAACCGGTTTAGGATTGTGTTTTTGTCTGTACTGATTCACCCCCCCCTCTCAGTACCGGTTTGGTACTATCCGTCTATCATAGAGTTATCAATTGGTATCAGAGCGTCCTCCAGGTCCTCTGTGTTATAAGCTTAACCACTTGAGGAAAAGATCCCAGTCTAATGATGAAGAGGGAAGGTCCAAAGTTCAACAAAGGTAATTTCAGTATATGGAAATACAGAATGAAGATATACATCAAAAGCATGGGTGCTCAACATTGGAGCTATGTTGAGAATGCTTATGTTGCCCCTACCGGTACTCTCATCGATGACCAAAAGAGAGAGATGCAGGAGAATGGGCAAGTCATGGAAGCCCTAATTAGCAGTTTATCTGACATTGAGCTTGTTGATGTCCAAGATAAAGTAGATCCCAAAGAAGTATGGGATACTCTTGAAAATATCTATGGCGGTGATGAGCATGTAAAACAAGCTAAGGAAGAAAGCCTTAGAGGGAAGTTTGAAGACATGCAGATGGTTGAAGGTGAGACCATTCAATAGTATGGAATAAGAATTAAAACTATTGTTGGAGATATCAAGAGTGCAAGTGGTAAAATGGAAGATTCCACCGTGGTAAGCAAAGTCTTGAGATCCTTATTACCGGTCTATGCAATAAGGGTTGCTGCTATTCAGGAGTTGAGATCAATAGACAAGACCAAGGTATCCATAGACTCCATCATTGCAAAGTTGACAGCCTATGAGCTAAATAGTTTTGATGGCAGTGTTCAAAAGACTGAATCAACTTTTAAAGCTTTTGTTGTACCATATCAGCCATGCAATTAAAGAAGGAAAGAAGAAGAGGAGGCCTAATCTATATGGTTGAAATTGATGAAGGAAAAGAGGAAAATACCCCAACCTTTGAGAATACCCCTTTCTTAAAAGAATTCAAGGATGTATTTCTAGAAGAATTACCCGGCTTACCTCCTAAAAGGAAGTTTGACTTTTTTATCGACGTACTACCGAGAGCTAAACCAGTATCAAGGGCACCTTACTGAATGAACACAACTGAATTACAAGAGCTCAAGATGCAATTAGAGGAACTCTTAGCTAAGGGATTAATAAGGCCAAGTGTATCACCATTTGGAGCGCCAGTCTTGTTTTTTAAAAAGAAGGATGGAACCTTAAGACTATGCATCGACTATAGGATGTTGAACAAGGTCACAATAAAGAATAGGTATCCCTTACCTCGAATAGAGGATCTTTTTGACCAAATGAAAGGAGCAGCAGTTTTCTCAAAGATAGACCTTCGATCAGGATACCATCAACTCAGAATTAAGGAGGACATTCTGAAGACAGCTTTCAGGATTAGATATGGGCATTATGAATTCACAGTAGTTCCTTTTGGTGTAACCAATGCCCCAGCTGAATTTATGAACCTAATGAATAGTGTACTCCATGACTACTTGGACAAATTTGTTTTGGTATTTCTGGATGACATATTGATTTACTCTAGGAATGAGGAGGAACATTTAGTACACCTACAAATTGTTTTGCAAAGGTTGAGAGAACATAAGTTATATAGGAAACTGTCGAAATGCGCCTTCTTCGAGGAAAAGATTCACTACCTTGGGCATATAATATCAAAGGAAGGAATAGCAGTTGATCCAGATAAGATAAAGGCGATAGTAGAATGACCGATCCCTAAAAACGTTTCAGAGGTAAGAAGCTTTATGGGGGCTAGTAGGTTATTATAGGAGGTTTGTGGAAGGATTCTCTAAGATAGAAAACCCCATCACCTCATTACAGAGGAAGGGTAAAAGGTTTGTGTGGACAGAACAAAGTGATAAGGCATTCCAAATTTTAAAAGGGAAACTAACTTCAGCACCCATTCTGAAAGTACTAGATCCAAATGGACACTTCACAGCCGTAACTGATGCTTCTATCGAAGGTTTGGGAGGAGTACTTGTCGAAGATGAAGGGGTAGTAACTTACGAATCCAGGAAGCTAAAGACTCATGAAGTTAACTATGCACCCCACGACTTGGAGTTAGCAGCAATTGTGCATGCCCTATAGAAATGGAGGCACTTCTTACTAGGGAAGCCCTTTGAGTTAAAGTCAGATAACCAAGGACTAAAGTACATCTTTACCCAACCCCACTTAAATGCTAGACAAAGAAAGTGGATAGAGTTTCTAAGTGAATATGATTTTGAAATTGAATATATTAAGGGGAAGGAAAATAGGGTGGCAGATGCTTTAAGTAGGAGGAGACACTTGATGACTATAGTAACATTCAAAACTTCTTTCAAAAGACAAGTAATGGATGAGTAGGAACATGACCCATGGTATGGACAAGTCAAATTGACTTTAGAGTACGATCCAACTGATCCTAAGATTGAAGGGTATACATTAGATGAAGATGGGTTGCTTAGATACAATAATAGAATCTATATTCCTAATTCAGGAGACTTAAAGGAAGTAGTCTTGTCAGAGGCTCATAATGCCCCTTATTCAGGGCACCCGGGAGTTAACAAACTTTATGCAGACCTAAAGAAGTTATACTTTTGGCAAGGGATGAAGAATGACATAGTCAAATATGTGGCTAAATGTTTGGAGTGTCAAAGAGTAAAGGTAGAACATAGACATCCAGCTGGATTATTACAGTTACATGATGTACCTCAACACAAGTGGCAAGTTATTAGTATGGATTTTGTGCAAGGGTTGCCCATGTCACCCTCTAGGCATGATACCATAATAATGGTAATTGACAAACTCACTAAGGTGGCACACTTTATACCAGGGAATCTGACGAATGATGCACCTACCTTGGCTAGGCGCTTTGTTAAGGAAATATTTAGGTTGCATGGAATACCAGAGAAAATCATATCAGATAGAGATGCTAGATTCACTTCAAGGTTTTGGACAACTCTTCAATCAGCTCTGGGAACTCAACTAAATTTTAGAACTGCATACCATCCTGAAACCGACGGTCAAACAGAAAGGACAAATCAAATTTTGGAAGACCTACTTCGCATGTACTGCATGGACCAACAGAAGAAATGGGAAGAGTACCTACCTCTAGTAGAATTTGCTTACAATAATACATATCAAACATCTTTGGGAATGGCACATTTCGAAGCATTGTATGGTAGACCATGTCGAACACCTTTGAGTTGGGATAATCTTGAAGATAGAGTAATTGTTGGACCAGATATGTTGAAGGAAATGAAAAGGAAAACTAAGGAAATTAGACAAAGGTTGAAGGAAGCCTCAGATAGGCAGAAAAGTTATGCAGACAAAAACAGGACACCAAGGGAGTTTGAGGTGGTAGAGAAAGTCTTCCTAAGGGTTAGGCCACACAAGAGTTCCATAAGGTTTCGAAAAAGGACCAAGCTTGCACCTCATTATGTTGGACGTTTTGAAATATTGGAAAGGATTAATCCAGTTACGTACCGGTTGGCCTTACCTCCCCAGTTGAGCTAAATCCATGATGTCTTCCATGTATCTCTTCTTAAAAGGTATGTACCTGATGAGAAACATATTTTGTATTGGGATGCTTTACAGGCCAAGAAATGGGAGGAATAATGATAGAGCCATTCAAAATCTTGGAGAGGCGCCAATGCCAATTGCGCAACAGAGAGGTTGATCAATGCAAAGTACAATCGAACCAATATGATGAAAAGAATGCCACGTGGGAAGATACTAGGGAAATGCAACAGTTGTTTCCTTTTTTGTTTTGAACTAATCACGAACTATAGACTCTTTTGGATACATTCAAAAAGTGCATCAGGACGATGCGCAAATTAAGGGGGGGAGGATGTCACAACCCTCCTTTATCACTTTTTGATTCGATACAATTCTATTATATAATTTTTGGTTGAGCTATTGGAAATGATTGAATAAATAATATAAAAGAATAAAAATGGACACACACACACACACACTTGGAGAATATAATTCAAAAGGATTTATTTATTTTTATTTTTATTCCCAATTATGGCACATGTTGTAGGAGGAATTAGAAGCTTCTAGAGGAATCTTCAATGCCTTGCATGTAACTCCCCCACTAGGTTTTTTAATCAATTTGCATGAGTCCAATATTGGAAAAAGAATCCCACTCTTAATTAATTTCTCTAGATAGTGGAATTAAGAGATTTTTCTTATAAAATTGTATGCAAGTTTCAAAGAAGGGAGTTGATTATGTGTTGAAGAAAATTTTCCAAGTTTCCTTGTTGTTAGTAGTAGGATCTTCTTTGGTAGACTCATTTTCGTTGTAGGTTTGCTAAGTTGCTCTTGAAGATTTTTCTCAAGTTGCAAGGAAGGATCAAAAAGGATAGCTAGAGGATTCAACATCAAGCTCTGATAAGCCAGGTTCTCTTCTTTGTCATCTCTCATTTACATATGAAAAATTTATATTATAAAAAAAAATAGCTTCTAGATCTTCTTTTATAAAAGAATAAAGTTATTAGATTGTAAATCTTTTTCTTCTTATTTAAGGATAAATATTGATAAAAGTATTTTCATATATTGCATGCAAAAGATAACTTTATTATTTATTTCTCTTTAGAAAATAGATATCAGATCTTGCTTTTGCTTTTCCAAAAGATGTCTTTCTTTTATCTGTGCAAAAAAAAAAATCATATTCTCCTTATTTAATTTTTTTTTTTTTTTTTTTATCTGAGATTAAAACTCTTCTCTGTGTGATTAAATGATATGAATCTTAACCTTTATTCTTCTTCTCTTGAATTCTATTCTCTAGCTCTTCGAATGGAAATCTGAAAGAAAATCTCATTCTTTAATCCCTCTCTGTGAATGCAAAAATAAACTCTCTCCCTGTGAATGTAGAAATAAACTCTCTCCCTGTGAATGTAGAAATGAACTCTCTCTCTATGAATGTAGAAATAAACTCTCTCCCAGTGAATGCAGGAATAATCTCTCTCTCTCTCTCTCTCTCTCTCTCTCTCTCTCTCTCTCTCTCTCTCTCTCTCTCTCTCTCTCTCTCTCTCTCTCTCTCTCTCTCTCTGTGAATATTAATCTCCTGTTTACTGTAAAATCAATTTAAAACAATTATCTACCCCTGTGATATCTTGATTATCTATTCTATTCTTGTTCTTATTTTCATAAATACTCTTTTTTATATACCTTTAAATTTCTGGAAATTTAAACCATATATATATTGATGCTCTGCAAAAAGGATTAGAAAATCTGTTTGATGGCAACACACACAAGAGCACAAAAAACAAACGTTAGTGTTACCAACAAAAGATTATCCTAAACAGGCATATCAAGAGAGATATTAAGCATGAAATAGAAAGCATATAAACAGAGAATAAAATAGCTAATCAAGATGCTCATAGTTGCTCCTCCCTTGTTCCTCTCCTCTCCAAGTCCCAAATGAGTGTAGCTCTCAGCTTTTAGCACTAGCCATGGATGCCATATGGAGATTCAAGATGGTTGAATATGATAAGCAAATGCTATGCAAGTGTAGATAGTGATGCTATGAGAAAGCTCTATGCTAATGCCAGTATAACAACAATACTCTAATGCTTCTCTTTTTTGCTTGAGGAGAAGGGTTCTATTTATAGAAGAAATGGGGAAATGAAGGGTTAAGATTGAATGGTTTAATCAAGGGCCAAGTTTGAAAGTTGGGGATCCATGTGCACAATTTGCACCAATAAAATGGTGACAAGTGTCAACATAGGATTGGGTTGAGAGAAGAGGTTGGAGGCATTAAAGGCCTGAGAAGACCTCATGGTTATCTAGAGGCTAAGGGTCAAGTCCAAATTAAGATTACCCACTGGATTAAGAGTTAATGCAAGGATAAACCTTTGTACAAATGATTAAGAGATAATCATGGTCAAAGCATTAATGGCTTGATGAGACCTTTGGGTTGGGTAGAGGTTGAGTCAAAACAAATGTTTTAACCATGTGGGAGGGTTTGAGGTAACCATTAATGGTTATTGGAGACTTTGGGGATTAAGTGGTTGAAGGTTGAAAGCCTTCAATGGTTATCAAAGACTTTGAGTCATTTAGTGGTTGAAGGTTGAAAGCCTTTAATGGTTATCAAAGACTTTGAGGGTTTGAGAAGTGACTTCCCTTTTGCTTAGGAATGTGACAAAGTTTAGAGAAGGGGTTAGGTTATTTAGAAGTGATTAGAAAATTCTAGAAGGGGTTTAGGCATGCAAGTGGATTTTGTAGGAAAATGCAAGTGGGAGAAATTTTGGTATTTTCAATTAAAATAAAATCATTTATTTCAATTAAATGGTGTAATTTGCATTTGGATAAATATTCAAATAAATATTAATTTATTTAAATGAGAAAAATGAAGATAAAACATTAAAATGCTTGAAGATTTTGAGGGAAACCATTAAAGGCTTGAAGACTTTAAGGAAAACTATTAAAGTCTTAAGAAGACTATAGAAGGAAGCCATCAAGTTTGAAGACTTTAAAGCCATCAAGTTTGAATACTTTAAGGGAAACCATTAAAGGTTTCATGTGGGTGAGGATAAATAGGATTTTAAATAAATAATTTATTTAAAATAGTTGTGCAACTTGCATTTGTAGGAAAATACAAGTGGGTGGAGGATAAAGGTGATTTAAATAAATGTTAATTTAAAATAATTGTGCAACTTGCTTTTGTAGGAAAATACAAGTGGGTGGAGGATAAAGGTGATTTAAATAAATTATTTATTTAAAATAATTGTGCAACTTGCTTTTGTAGAAAAATACAAGTGGGTGGAGGATAAAGGTGATTTAAATAAATTATTTATTTAAAATAATTGTGCAACTTGCTTTTGTAGGAAAATACAAGTGGGTAGAGGATAAAGGTGATTTAAATAAATGTTAATTTATTTAAATGTGAGAGGTGGGATTTTGGGGGATTTAAATAAATATTAATTTAATTAATTCATTAATTGATGGTTAAATAATCAAATAAATACTAAGTATTCATTTAATTAAGTGGACAGATTTATGTGACTATATATATATATATATATATATATATATATATATATATATATATATATATATATATATATATATATATATATATATATATATATATATATATATATATATATATATTAAAATTTATTTAATACGAAAATGAATATATTCAATATTGCAAGTAATTTTAATATGAAAATTATGTCCTTCGAAATTTATTTTGGGTATCGGGCGGCGTGTAGGGTAGTGGAGGCGGTTATTGTAACCATCGGGGAAGTGGTACCCTCCACTTCCCCTGTGGTCACTGTCACAGCAGTGGCCGCAGGGTAGTGGAGGGGACCACGGGGTCCCCTCATCACTGCGGGCCTGCTTCCGCAGACCTGCAGTGGTGAAGGGACCCGTGGGTCCCACTCCCATTTGCTCCCCTTTCTTTTTTTCAAGAAAAATGCCACTATAAATTTGGACATTGTTAAACTTTTCAAAAAAAAAATCCCAATTTTAGTTTAATAAAAATTTAACTTAGGTAATTTCGAAATGTATTTATTTTTAGCAATTTTCCAATTGTAAATTAAATTGTATAATTGTCCTTAGTAAAATTTATAATAATTAATTTCTTTTTAGCAATTTTCAAATTAAATTGTATTAAATTTTATAATTGGAATTTTATAAAAACTACTTAAAATTCGTTGGGTTACTTAGTTGGTATTTGGACTCATTAAAAGCAATTATTGTATATTAATATGATTTGAATCAAATATCTAAACTAATCGCTATTTTTGGAACCTATGACCACAATTAATTATTCCCGTGATAGGAATCATGCACTGCTTAATCTTGCACACAAGTTACATTATTCTCGTATCATGCAAATTACTTACACATTAATTACATTTATTGGCGATTTCATCTCCATGCAAGTTACACATTTAATTATTAGTATGCAAGTTTCATAATTGTCATTTTTACGCAAGTTATATTTCAAGTTTTGAATAATTTAGTTATGGTTTTTATTCTACGTGGTTCATCAAGTAGTTATCTCAAGTAATTAAATTATACACGTTCATTTCATAATTGTTTTCAAGTATGATGTTTTTCATAGCTCTTAGTTAGAAAACTAAATAAAGGAAGATGGAAACCAAAACCTAGCAGTGTTCGGTATATACAGTGCCTCTGGGTCACGCTTACGGGTAATGTCGTCATGTTGAACTACTGCACTTAATGCCTAATAAAGCTGCATCAACGACGTCTGTGGCATCGTCCCTATAAATCATCGGGGAGTAATAAGGGACACTTGGAAGTTAAAATCCAAGGGGCGGGTAATCCCCCTTGGATTGATAATCTAATAAGATGATCCTTAAATGATTTTGCATCCGCTGAGTTAAACCATAGTAAACCCTTGTTAGGGTTGATTGAATGAAATGCTTTTATGAAATTTATTTAATCTTGAAGAGATATTGGCAATTGACAATTGGGTCAAGGGTGATGCTTATGATAGGTATCAGGATGTAGTTGTTTTAGGCCACAAACAATAGGCCATCTTGAGCCTTTGTTTAAGTGCTACCACCGTGGGTAGCAACCGCAGAGAAACTATCTGGGACATTGACCCTAGAAAGGGGTGCGTACCCACAAATCAGTTTACATCAAACCATAGAGTAGAAAATAGAACTACATACTTTACGCCTTGATCCCGTGCCGAAACGGGTATGTAGGCAGTCTTGGGATGGACTTGTCCCTAGTACTCAAGCATTCGTGGGTGGGGTCTAGGTTGGTAAGAAGAAGGATTGAGTAGAATCTTAAATTGAAAGATAAGTATAATAAAAAGGAAAAAGTAATTCAATGCATACTCGGAAGGAATGCCATATGGATTTACTTGACTTCCCGAGGCTTTAAGCCAAATTCCAAGGCGGAATTCAAGCTTGTATTATGTTATTTAATTACTCCTAAGGACGGCGACCTCGGTGCACTCCTATTAGAAGAGTGTAGTACTTAGTGAGTGGCTCAGGACCCGAATGGTCCTGATGAGTCTAAGTCTCTGGCCAGAGCACCTCCTATCTCGATTGGATAGATGCCTACCCCGTATGGGTAGATGCCTATCCCATATTGGATAGATGAAATCTTATGTCCCGTATTGACAGATGCCTAACCTGTATGGTTAGATGCTCATCCCAGATGGATGAATGCCCAATCCAAATGGATGGATGCCCAGAGTATGCGATTGAATCAAACACAATGATTAAATTAAACAAAAAAAAAAGAATGGTCAATTTTGTTGGGTTAATCAAGGTGGATTCTTACAAGAGAAATGGATGATGAGGAGATTCTAATGGCATTTGAAGCTCTTCTTGCCAGGAAACTTCCTAAAGGAACCGGTAAATACAGAGGTAAGCTCCCTTAGAAATGCTTTTCTTGTAACCGGATAGGACATATTGCTGTAAACTGTCCTAATGATGACAACAAGGACAAACCGGAAAGGTTCAATAAATTCAAAGGAGGAAACCAGAGAAACTATTTTGTGGCAGTTGATGAAGGTGTCACAGATGAGGAGTTAGAAGATGAAGAAAATGAATATATTGTGTTTGTTGCTGTCGAGGAAGATGTGTCAGACAAGAAGGCTCTTGTCTCCCACTTTGATAATTCCAATGAGTGGATTATTGACAGTGGCTATTCTCACCATATGACTGGTGACCGGAGCAAGTTTCTATCCTTGGAAGAGTATGATGGTGGTGTGGTTTGCTTTGGTAATGATGCACCATGTATGGTGAAAGGCAGAGGGTCCATCTCTCTGAATGGAAAGAGTAGTGCTGACAATGTGTATTGGGTTGATGGTCTAAGACACAACCTTCCGAGTGTTGCCCAGCTGAATGATAGTGGTCTCACTCTAGAATTCAAGAATGGAGTGTGCAGAATCAAAGGAAAGAATGGTGAATTGGTGGCTACGGGCATGCAGACCAAAGGTAACCTATTTCAGTTGAATGCAAATATAAGTACATGTCTTATGGCTAAATTTGATGATAGCTGGTGTAGACACTTAAAAATAATTATTTTCATTATTTTTAATTCCTCGCATAATTAATTAATTAATTATGTTAATTCAAATTCCTCTCAATATTAATTAAATATAATTAATATTGTCACTATAGCATATGATTGATTTATTTAATAAATCAATCCCTTTCTTTATTCTTCTAAAAAAATCAAATCCTCACAAATCTTCCTCTTAGCTAATTAATTTCAATTAATTAGTTAACCTACATGATTCCTACAAATCATCTTCTTAATTCATTCTTCTAGAAACTCCCTAAACTCACTTAACATTATTCTTCTAATTTTTTATTCCCTCCACTCATTCTCTCTCCTAGTCAAATTCTCCTACAAATATTAATCCCACCTAACATTTCCTCTAATCCCCCTCCTAATGAGTCGTTAATGGTTAATCAACATGATTAGCCACAAAGTCAACTCTTTGTCCTTTTCATCCAACCACTAGCTTTAAATGCTCTTTTCCTAGGTGAATGTAAGATTTTTGAAATCACACATTCCTCTAGGCATCCCCTCTCCCAAGGAATTTTTAATTCCTTTTTATTCCTCCAATCCCCATGATATCTTTTTTTAGAGAATTTTTAATTCCTCCAATGCATCTTGTGGAGTGTGGAGATACGAAATGCCTTTAAGGCATATTTCTTGGCCTCCACACCCTCTCTTGGACCTTTTGTGAGCTCACAAGTAAATCTTAGCCCTTCATCTCGAATTCATCATAGCCATCCATTTTCCTCTCCTCTTCCTATAAAATAGGGCTCCATCCCTTCATTCAAAACATCTTGAAATCCAGTAAGTTTATGCTGCCCTTTTGAGCCCAGGAAATCATCTTGGCAACTTGATCATCTCATTCTTATCATTTTTCAAATCCATTCCATTTGTGCACAACATTGGAGAGCCATCCACATCTAGCAATCAAAGGAGCACATCAAGTGGAGCATTATCAAGGGGCGCCTTCACTTCATCAAGCTCAATCCAAAGGAGAAGGTAAAATAGCAAGGTGAAATAGTCTTTTAATGATATTTTAGCATTCTGCATGTTTATTTCGTTATGTTTTGATCATTTGACCTTCAAATCTGTTTTCCCCTCTTCAGCTGGATATGGCATAGGAGACTCTGCCATGTAAACTTTGATAACATTGTGAAGGCCAGTAAGATCAAGGCAGTTAGAGGGTTGTTGGTGTTGAGCAAATCGGAAAATACCTTGTGTAGAGAGTGTCAACTGGGGAAAATGTCTTCCTCAACCTTTAAAGGTAAACCTTTCACTGCTAACAATTTGCTTGATCTTGTGCATACTGATATGTGTGGTCCTATGAAAACTAGGAGTGTGCAGGGTGATTGGTACTTCATGATTCTCACTGATGACTGCTCAAGAATGATGTGGGTCACATTCTTGAAAGATAAGTTTGAAGCTTTTGTAAAGTTCAAAGCTTTTAGAGCATTAGTGGAGAAGGAAAGTGGTAAAAGGATCAAGTGCCTAAGAACTGATCAAGGAGGGGAATTCACTTCCAGAGAATTCAACAAGTACTGTGAAGAACATGGCATCAAGAGGCAACTGTCTGCCCCTCGAACTCCATAGTAGAATGGCCTAGCGGAGAGGAATAACCGGACTGTGGTTGAAGCAGCTAGAACTATGTTGATTCAAGGAAAGGTCGCTCACACCTTTTGGAGAGAAGCGGTGAGCACTGCAGTCTACACAATGAACCGGGTACTCATCAAGAAAGGTAAGGATAAAACTCCTTATGAGTATTGGACTGGTAAGACACCTGTAGTTAGCTACTTTAGAGTGTTTGGTAGCAAATGTTACATCAAGAGGAACGAACACCAGAGAAAATTTGATGCAAAATGTGATGAGGGAATATTCCTAGGGTATTCCACCAAGAGAAAAGCTCTCAAGTGTTTCAATAATAGGACTCAGAGAATTATGGAAAGCATCAATGTAAGAGTTGATGAAACCTCTGAGAAAACTAAGGAAATCGACAGTAAGCAAGCGGTAAATGAACTGGTTCTAACCTTCTGGGAACCAGTTGCCAATCAACCAAGTAACAGTAACAATGTTCCTACACTGGTAGATGTAGATGCTGATACTGATGGAGATGAGGATGAAGAAGAAAAGCAAGAGGAATCTATCAAGACCATTCCTCAGTATGTCAAGCTAAATCATGATCCTAAGCAGATCATAGGAGATAAGGATGCAGGAATCCTTACAAGAAGAAAGGTCAGAGAAAACTCATGTATGATCTTTGAATTTGAGCCGAAATCATTCAAATAGGCACATAAAGATGAAGATTGGTTCAAGGCAATGGAAGAGGAACTTGACCAGATAGAGAGAAATAGTACATGGTCTTTGGTACCCAGATCGAAGTATAAAAATGGCACTGGTACCAAATGGGTTTTCAAAAATAAGCTGAATGAGGATGGCACATTGATTAGAAACAAAGCCAGACTACTGTGTAAAGGATGTGCTCAAGAAGAAGGAGAAGACTATGGAGAAACCTTTGCTCCTGTAGCCAGATTAGAAGGAGTTCGTATGCTTCTTGCATATGCAGCTTTTAAAGGATTCAAAGTATATCAAATGGATGTAAAATCTGCATTCCTAAATGGTGTACTTGAAGAGGAGCTGTGTATAGAGAAACTAGATGGGTTTGCCCTATCTGAAGACAGTGACATGGTGTGTAGGCTACATAAATCCTTATATGGTCTAAAGCAAGCACCCAGAGCATGGTATGAATGCCTACACTGCCATCTTGTGAAGATTGGATTTGAGAGAACAAGCGAAGATAGATATATCTACTTGAAGTCTGAAGGAGATCAGATCTTGATCTGTGAGGTATTTGTTGATGATATTATCTTTGGTGGAGATGACAAGATGAGTTATGAGTTTGCAAATGAGATGAAGAAAGAGTTTGAGATGTCACTCATAGGGGAGATTAAGTTCTTCATTGGACTGCAGATTCAGCAGATGAAAGATGGAATCTTTATCACTCATTTCAAGTATGTCAAAGAGGTGTTAAAGACCTTTGGCATGGAAGATAGCAAATCGGTATGTACACCGATGGTGACTAGTTGTAAACTATCCAAGGAGGATGACTTAGCATTGGTTGATGAGAAGGAGTACTGATCAATGATTGGTAAGTTGCATTATGTAGTGCATAGTAGACCACATATTGCACATGCAGTTGGCATTACTGCAAGGTTCCAGAAAAGTCCAAGAGAATCCCACTTGGTTGCAGTCAAGCGGATTCTTAGGTATTTGAAGGGAACTATTGATTATGGATTGTGGTATCCATATAGCAAGGATTTCAACCTAAAAGTTTTCACAGATGCTGATTGGGCAGGTAATGTGGATGACCGGAAGAGCACAACCAGTGGTGCATTCTTTCTTGGTGGTAGACTGGTCTCATGGATGAGTAAGAAGCAGAGTATGTTGCAACTTTCATGAACTACACTCAGACAATTTGGATGAAGCATGTATTAAATGGCTTCAAAGTTCCTGTATCTGAACCGGTAAGTATATTTTGTGACAATACTAGTGCAATTAACATCTCCAAGAATCCAGTTTTACATTCTAGAACCAAGCATTTTGAGCTTAAGTATCATTTCTTGAGGGAAAAGGTTCTGAACAAAGAGATTGCACTGGAACATGTTTCCAGTAAGGAGCAGTTAGTAGACATATTCACCAAGCCTCTCCCAAAGGCTACATTTATATACTTAAGAGGCGAATTAGGAGTGCTGCCCCTTCAGGAGGTACACTAAAGGTATATGCTCCACATTAGTCAAGTATTACATAGTCAAATTTTTCTTCAGGATTGATGTGTTGAAGGATGCTACTCCTCATGGGGAGCAACATAATGGAACAGGGAAGCTTGTGCCTCCACTTTGGCATTGTTGTGAAAGGGGGAGAAGAAGTGAAGCAGAGAAGATATCTGCAGAAATTGGGGGAGAAGATGTGCTGGGGGAGAAGATGTGAAGCGGAGAGATATCTTTGTATATTGCCATCAACGCCAAAGGGCGAGATTGTTGGCATTATGTGAACCAGTATGAGGACATGATGACATTGTATGTTGTCATTGATGTCAATGTGTTGAAGAAGAGAGAACCGGTATGTTACCAAGAACCGGTATATGTGAGAACCGGTATAACATTGTGAACTGATATATGTGACAAAGTGAAGTGGTGTGTTTGTTCAAGGTAAATCGGCATGTGGTTATGGGAATCGGTATATGGAAGCTTTGTATGACTATCGGTTGGTAGTCTCAACTTGAGGGTTTCCAGTTGAAGTGACTCAATCGGTGACTTTGTGTGATGAGTTAGAATTGTAACAAAGAACAGATCATGTTGCCACGACAGCCTTCTGCGCATGAAGGATCTTGCATGAAGGAGTTTGTCCCTATCTACCTTGGGAATGTACGAAGTCTGTAAATGGTGATAACACGTGATGGGTTATCAGCTGCCATGAAATCGGTGGAAAACAAATGATGGAGAACATCTTGAGATTGGTTCAAGACTGTTGCATTTAATGTAATGTGCTCAATGGTCAGGATTGAACCGTTTGAATTGCTCAACCTAATAGGTTTAGGGTTTAGGGTTTATGCTACCGACCTATCTGTTTCCTATAAGGTCAATGTTGTGTTTCTTTCTGAGGTTGTTAGCAAAAGTTGTGTGTGAGTATCCAAGTGAAGAGATACGTGATTCTTGCTAGACCAAAAGAGAGAAGTGATACCTGCAGAGTGTAAGTGCAGAAGGTGAAGAGGAGCTAAAGCGGATCTGCATTGGCATTGAGTGTTGTTACCAAATCATTGTAATACCTGTTGATCTCTAACCACTTCAATAGTTGGTAAATCCCTTAACATGGTAGCTTTAACTAGCTTACTGTAAATCCTTTAACAGGGTTACTCAAAACCATTGAGTTCTTGAAATCCTCTAACAAGGTAACCTTTAATAGGGTTTAACCCTTAACTAGGTATTCTAGCCATCCCTTAACCGAGTGATCCCTAACAAGATCGGTTCCTAACAGAACCTATTGTATCAGTCTTTAACTGGACAAGGCTCCTAACAGAGTGGACTTCTAAAGAGTTCAAAAATAGCTTGTGGGTATTCATCCCCACCGTGGTTTTTCCCAGTTAGGTTTCCACATGAAAAATTTGTGTGTCATGTGTGGTGTTATTCATGTGATGGTTTAAGTGATTTGTGTCTGAAGGTAAATCATGTTAATCTAGATGTTTATATATATTTGATGATAGATTACTTGTTCATGCACTAGGGTGAAATGGAAATGAAGTATTAGATTGTATGAAAAGATAAGTGTCAACCGGTTTATGCTTGTCTCAGTTATTCTGGGTTTTATCAGTTGTACTCTATTTAAGACCGATGTTACTGTTTATCTGTCAAAGCACAGTGTCTGCTGACAAACCGGTTTAGGATTGTGTTTTTGTCTATACTAATTCACCCCCCCCTCTCAATACCGGTTTGGTACTATCCGTTCATCATTGAGTTATCAGTCTCATATTCCGGTATCATCAACTGTTCTATAATAAACTCAAACTGAGTTTCGTTAGCAAGCATATTTAGAAGAGATCCTATGGTAGTCACGACATCTACTGCCTTGTTTTGTATCCTTGGAATCTGTTCGAAAGTAATTTTGTTGAAGTGTTCCTTGTAATCTTCTACCATTTTCTTACAAGGCATGAGTTTGTCATCTTTCATGTTGTAGTCATCATTAACTTGGTTTATAATCAATTGTGAATCACCATAGACCTGTAATTCTTTTATTCTCCATTGTAGAGTTGTACCAAGCCCTATGATGAGAGAGCTTCATATTCAACTATATTGTTTATGCATGGAAAATTTATCCTAAATGGCTTAGGTATAGAATCCCCTTGAGGGGTGACAGAAAGAATTCCTGCTCCAGATCCATGACTTGTATATGACCCATCAAAATATAATTTCCATATTATATATGCAGTCAATGTAAACACTGATTCATCTGGAAAGTCTATCAACAATAGGTGACTGTCTTGTAAAGGAGCCTCTGCTAACTGATCTCCTATAATTTGTCCTTTGATGACCTTTCTGTCTATGTACTATATATCAAACTTGCTTAGGATCATGACCCACTTAGCCAATCTCTTGGTCAATGTTGCTCTACTCAATAGGTACTTAAGTGGATCAAAGCATGCAATGAGTTATACTTTATGACTCAGCATGTAATGTCTAAGCTTTTGAGATGCAAATATTACTGCTAAGCATGCTCGCTCTATAGGAGTATAATTAAGCTGATAATCGATCAGAGTTCTACTTATATAATAAATGACTCTTTATTTTCCTTGTTCATCATGTTGTGCCAACGAAGCCCCTAGAGCTGAGTTTGTTGCTGATATACATAGCAACAGAGGTTTTCCTAGAGTAGGTGCTACTAACACTACTGTGTTTAGAAGGTAATCTTTCAGAGCTTGGAAAGCTTCTTGGCATTGTTTTGTCCATTTAAAAGTAACTCCTTTCCTAAGTAAATGCTGGAACGGGTGACACTTATCTGCCAACTGTGCTATGAATCTCCTTATGGATTGCAGTCTTCCTTGTAACCCTCTTAGTTGTTTAAGTGTTGATGGAGGTTGCATATCTATGATTGCCTTGACCTTGGTAGGGTATACTTCAATTCCTCTATTGGACAAAATAAACCCTAACAGTTTACCTGTTGTTACGCCGAACACACACTTCTTTGGGTTTAGTCTAACATTATACTTCTCCAACCGATCAAATATATGTGCCAAGACCGTAAGGTGACCTTCTCTTTTCTGTGATTTAGCCAATAAGTCATCCACATAATCTTCCATTATGTTGTTGATCATGTCATGAAATAGTGTTGTCATGGCTCTTTGGTATGTTGCTCCGACGTTTTTGAGACCAAATGGCATCACATTTCAGCAGTATGTTCCCCATGGGCAGGTAAAGGTCATTTTATGTTGATCTTCTGGTGCAATTTTAATCTGGTTTTATCCTAAAAAACCATCCATTAATGATAGCATTTCATTTCTAGCTGTTAGATCAACTATCATATCGACATTGGGTAGCGGGAAGTCATCCTTAGGAAAAGCTTTTTTTAGATCCTAGAAATCAGTACAGATTCTTATGCCTCATGTGGGCTTAGTCACAGGTACCAAGTTGGATATCCATTCCGCATAGTCAATAGGTTGAATGAAACCTACACCCAACAACTTTTGTAGTTCTATTTTAACCAGTAATGCAATACTTGGATGCATTTTTCTCAATTTTTGCTTGGAAGGTTTAACTCCTGGTATCAAAGGTAAATGATGCAACACTAATTCAGGGTCTAAGCCTGGCATATCTACATAGGGCCAAGAAAAGTTGATAGGTCATTTCTTGAAAAAATGAATGAATCTATCTTTTTCTTCTTTGTTTAGTGATTTTGCCAGATTTATGTTATGTACAACCTCTCCTTCTGTTATGTTTACCTCTTCAGTTTCTTCTATAAGCAATGTTGAACTTTCCCTTTCGATAGGAAGGTTACCCAACTCGCTCTTGTCATTATGGGTGTTTTGAATTGTATCTTCTGTTGTAGACGTACTTTCCTCTCCAAAGTATGTTGTTCTATCCAGGTCTACAACAAACCCTACTTTGTGGTCACCTTATGGAAATCCCTCTCTGACTCCGAGGAATTCTATAATTGCTTCATCATTTTCAAACCAATCCAATGTTGGTTTTCCTTCTTGCCCCCAATCAAACAAGTGTGAACATACAAGGGGTAAGTCATTACTCCCTTCTATAGTAGATTCTGATAACATGAAGACTTGATTGTTTGAATGACTTGGTGTATTTTCATCTTGTGTAGGCTTTATTTGATACCTTAGTATGACACTTGTTCGTGGGCTAGAATCATGGAGTGATAAGAACTCATAGTCATGAGAGTTTGTCTCACTTTCAATGTATGTTTCATCATCTAAGCTATCATCACTTATCTCTTCTTGTTCCTACCGCTGATTTTGTTGTAGATTCACTGGTCTTCTTTGGACAGTAGTTACCCTTCTTAAGCCTGATATAAGCCTTTGCAATCTTTCTTCATCTGATTCATTAGGTTGAGCTTGAGTCATTTCCCGTGGTAGAAGTATTGATAATAACCATGGATTGGATTCATCTACTGGTGGTAAACCCGCTTCTATTGCAATATTATCGTGTATTGTTTTGTCAACAACTACATCATTTTGTGACTCAGTGCTAGGCTCTTGCAGGAGTTGTCTCATGTCTTACTCGTCTGATTTCGCGTCAAGCGATGTGGGTACTTGATTACTTGTTTGAGATGAAGAGGGAAGCACCCGTGTGGACAAATCCCTTTGTGGTATGTAGTCTGATGGTTTCATTGGTCTATTTAGTATATCAAGGGTGCGTTGTCTTGTTTTTGTGATATGTGGTACATGCTTATACCCCAATCCTTGATTCCCTGGTTTGTCATTAAGAACAATAGGTTCTAGTCTTCCTTGTTTCTGTAACCCCAAACTTGTGGTACCATCATATCCATGTCTTTGGAGCATTTTGAATCCATTGCCATACTGATGTATGGGTATTCTGGGTATTTTCATATGATCCTTTTCTCTATATATCCAATGGTTGACATCTTCATTCAGGGATTCTTCCTATAAGTCACCTCATCGAATGAAAGAGCATGAGTCTGTGTATCTGACAATTTTTTTCCTTTTTCTTATTTTTGTACTGCATTTTGAGGTTTCCCAAAAGACTTAGGAGATAGAGACAATTGTTTCCCACTTGAAGTATTTGTAATAGAATACTCTCCACAACCCATATCTTGTATTTGTAAGGAGGACATTGTAGGCATATTCTTTTTTGTTTATGTGATTGTTAATGCCTCCAGTTGTGTAGTGAGAGGTGCTGCTTGATTAATAGGTACCTGATTATCCACACTTTCATTCAAGTAATTTCAATGTTGGCAGGGATTTGGATCACCCTTTATGGTGATTTCAATACCATTATATGGGAGTTTGACACATTGATAAAATGTGGATGGTACTACTTGCATGGTGTGGATCCAATGGTGGCCCAATAACATGTTATATCCCACTTCTCTGTCCAAGACTTGAAAAGCGACCTCTGTTGTTATAAGTCCCACTTGTGCGGGTAGTGTTACAATGCCTTTTGAGGGACGTTCTTTATCATTGTATGCCTTGATATTTATTCTTTTGGATGAGTCAATGTGAAGTTCAGAATATCCTAGCATCTTAACCAATTGTAAAGTATAAATGTTGAGACCGTCTCCTCCATCTACGAGTACTCTTCTGATTCTTCTCTTATGTGTGTAAGCTTCTAGATGTAGTGGGTCATTATGGAGTAGTTTATCACTAGGAATGCCTTGTTCTGTGAATGCAATACAAGTGCCTTGTGTCAAATTTCCTACCATGGACTGGAAGACATTTTCATCTATATCTCTGTCCACTATCGAATCTTAAAGTTCTTTGTCTAGAATAGCTCTATGAGTGGGTGAAATACGCAAGAGTTCAAATAATGATTTTTGTGTCGGAGTTTTCTTAAGTTGCTTAACAATATTGTAGGTCCCTACTGTTGGTGGATGATTTGGTGGTATTCCTTGTAAATTTGCCTTTGATCTGCGAGTAACTAGTGCACAGTCTTTGTCTCTGGGAGTTATGGTGATCGTAGCCACCGTATCATATGACTTACAGGTATTGTCGGTATCATATATTGTGTTATCAAGGTTTATGTTAAATCCCTCTTCATAGTCTTCATGTGTATGTTTGACATCCATGATTTGTTCTATGAGTTCATCTTCAAACCATCCCAAATGAGATGGTTCATCATGCCCCTAGTCTCTGAGACAAATATTTCTATCATCATTGTATTTTGGTGCCTCTGATAGCATGCAAATTTGGTTATCATTTATGTGAGCATCTAGATATTGCTCATCTTGATCAAGTGTTTCTTGTGAATCATTGTTTACTATATCTCCTGATCTAATGGCATGAATAGTGTAGTCGTATGAGACCTTTGTGTAGTTAGTTGTATTGTCTTGAGTACCTGATGTGGTAGCTTTCCCTTTGTCATGCTTAACAAATGGATCCTTAAAGATTGAATGATTTGTGTTTGTTGAGGTTTTATCAGTATCGATTGTGATGTCGCCTTGGTCTATCATATCTTGGACCAAGTTTTTCAATTTATAGCAAGTCGTTGTTTTGTGACCTTTAGTCCGATGATAATCACATAAATCGCTATCATTCCACCATGTGGGTTTGAAAGGACCTGGTTCATATACTCTTATTTCCGGTAAAGCGATCATGTTTGTCTGTATTAACTTTTTGAGAACTGACTCAATAGGTTCTCCTAGAGGTGTGTAATTCCTTCTTGGAGCACTGGGGTATCTTGTGTTCATATTTTGTGTACCGTTTACATTTATTGAAGCAGGGTTATTCTCTGTATGTGGATTTGATGATTGACTCGTTCACAAAGATAAAACCAGTTGAGTTCTATTTACTATTCTGGCATCTACAACACCATCATTGGTCACATTTTTGTTTTTCAACCAAAACTTGGATTTGTCATTGTTGTTGGTGTTGCCATACTTAATAAGGCCTTGTTCCACTAGTCCCTTCTCACATTTTAGAGCTTTTTCTGTGGTTTATTTGAATGTGGTTAAAAATTGCATTTGTATCGGATATTTAATATTAAGAATCAAGTTTTCTGTGAACATATCCACTTGCTCTATTTCTAGGATAATTGTCTTACACCTCTTATAGAGAGCCCTCCATTGTTGTATGAAGGATGCAAATGTTTCATTCTCGTATTGTTTCGTGGCACACAAGTCCATCAAAGTAACTAGGGTTTCATTGTTATGCGAGAAATTTGCAATAAAGTGTTCAGCTAATTGTCCCCATGATGTGATGGTTCGTGGTAAATGTGAAAACCACTCTAAGGTTGCCCCCCCCAGACTTCTAGGAAATAGTCTCATTAAGTAAGTGTCTTTAGTTGCAACCTCTATACATGCCGTAAAAAAATCTCTGATGTGATCTCTAGGATCACCCTTCCCTCAATATCTGTCAAATTTGGGCATTTCAAAATGTGGTGGGAAAGGTGGCATGTATAATGTGTGATCAAAAGGATAAGGACGTAAGTCCTACATTGTGTAGCTCTTTTTATCATTACCGGTCTGCATGGTTGTCACTTGTTGTTGCAAATTCTATAATTGTTGTGTTCAAATATCTGTTTGGGTCAAAGGTACACCTTATGTCTGTGTATGTCCCACAAAAGGATTCATGGTTGCATAACTAGGAGGTTGTTGGAAGGTACCATGATTATAATTTTGTGTGTTGTATGTTCCATTAGGTACTATGAAATAAGTGATATGTGAACCCATATTTGGTAGAGTTGTACTTGTTGTATTGGTAAGACCTAGATTTGCATTTTGGTGACTATATGTCGATCCTATAGAATAGGAAACCAGATGATGGGTTGCACTTGTTGCCCGAGGTTTCTGTGTTTGAATAGGTGCTGAGACACTTGATATTATTGGTATGCTCTGTGCTGGTATACTAACATTTATCACTGAAGATGATGCTCTTGATTGAAAGTTTGCATTTGTACTGACAATTGTTTGCATAGGTGCATTCTGGGGAAAACTGGAGGTCGTTTCTTGCATTTGTGTTATGGGCGGTGTTTGACTGTTATCTTGACCTAAAGTTTTTCCTAGTTGTAAGATTTTTGTGACCTCAAAATCTTTAGGTATTTTCTCCCCATTTTGTAATAACAACGAGAGATATTTGTCCCTATCACTATGTATAAGTGCATCTAAGATCATAAGGACATGTGGATCTTGTTGAGCTGACTCAATTTCTTCTTTTGTTAAATTTTGTTGTAATTCATTTAGGGTAGACATTGCCTGAGAACTTGATTGTTGACTAGTTGATATGTCCATATTCCAAGCTGGATTTACAAACTGGTCGTTGTTTGGGTCCATTATACCTTTTTCCTTTTGTGACCTTGTGACGGGCATTTAAGACTACTATATGAGGGTGGTTTTATGCAAGACGACGACTAATGCTAGACTCTAGACGTAGGTATGAGGTATGCAAAACTAGACTAGACTCTCTATTGGGGATTTTGACGAGAGACTTGTTGAGTATTTCAGGATTTCTATAATGCAAGTTTTTCCATGTCTTCTCTTAGATGTTCTACAAGAATTTCTCTATCAATCCTACGGGCAATTTTATACTCGATATTTGTCTCATACTCGACTCTTATATACTGGGGTGCATTTCTCCTTGAGTCCCAAGCTAAGTTTTCTAGACCTTCAATGATTTCTCACTGACTGTCGTTTGGCACTAGATTAGGTTGCTCAAAGGGGAGCAAATTAGCACCTGGTAGACCCATTAAGACGCATGTTATGACTTTGTATGATGATTATGCAAATGACGATGAACTAAGATAGGTGTATATGAAGTCTAGATGAAGACGTATATGGGGCTGATAATGAGGATGTAAAATAGAGATTATGCAAGGACTAAGGACGATAATAAGGACGTAAATGAGGACTATGAAAGGACCAAGGATGATAGTAAGGACATAAATGAGCACTATGCAAGGACTTAGGACGATAGTAAGGACGTAAATGAGGACTATGCAAGGACTAAGGATGATAATAAAGACCTAAATGAGGACTATGCAAGGACTTAGGATGATAGTAAGGATGTAAATGAGGACTATGCAAGGACTAAGGATGATAGTAAGGACGTAAATGAGGACTATGCAAGGAATTCCTATGGTCACAAGTGTGTAAAACTTTGAGTTTGTTGGACTGTCTGATGTTTCAAAAATGGACTTCGTTTTAAGTAAATCTGTGTGTAGGACAAGTTTTGTGGTTTTCCAAGTTTGAGAACAATTGTTTGGAGGTAGATATAGTTGACTGAACTGGTTTTTTAAACAATCTCAAAGAATTCAGAGATACGCAGGTTAGGGCCTGAAATAGCCCAAAGAACTGACTCAATATTGGTCTGATACAACGATACATAAAAAAGCACATAATACAATCTTAGGATGGAAAGTGGACACCATTCAATGAGGGCCCTGCAGCAAAATACCAAAACAAGATAGACAGATAGAGAGTCTGGCAGCACCGTCTCCACTCCATGACACACACTTCTCAAGCATGCCAGTCTCTCCTACCCCGAAGATCCGAAGATCTTATCACCAAGGGATTTCTATCTCGTAATGTAAGGTACATGAGGGGTATCTATGGGGTACGATCCGCACTCCCAGAATCACTGAATGTAGGATTTTGGGCTACTAAATTGGTTCTTATTGTAAAATTTTGAGGGGTCTGGATCCGACGATGGATTCTCAGAGCAAGCCACTTAAGACTTTAGTTGATCTTATTGGTGCAGGGAAGGCCCCCACATACATCAAATTCACTCAACACTCTAGCCGCCTGCCCAGTATATTTATATCGTGACTCAAAAACCCTGCTCAAGAGTACGCTGGGAGAGATGATATCCCCAACGCATCCCAATTAGAAGTACCTCTGTGGGGTGATGAAATCCCTAGTCAAAGATACCCCTCAATACATGGAATAAAATAAAATTGGGTGTCGTTATCACCTCCTTCATTTCTCCCAAGATCCTGAAGGCGGGTGGAAAGTTAGTTAATGTAACAGTAGGTCCACCCCAAACACGATAAAAGTTATTTCCCTTGAGAAAATCAAATGTGATTTAATCTAATGTAGCTTGATTCACATTCATTTTAAAGCCCAAACTAAGGTATTGAATACGCATGTGCATGTCCATTTTAAATACCAAATTGAAATGTGAAGGCATGCATGTCAATTTTAACCATTGTTGATTTTAAGCCCAAATCGAAGTGTTATACATGCATGCAAATTTTAACCAATGTTAATTTTAAGCACCAAAAGATGAAGTGTGAGATTGTGCATGCATGTCCATTTTAACCATTGTTGATTTTAAGCACCAAAAGATGAAGTGTGAGATTATGCATGCATGTCCATATTAGCCATTGTTGATTTTAAGCACCAAAAGATGAAGTGTAAGATTATGAGTGCAATTGATCTAATACTAATCCGATCCTTTCTGTAAATTTTCCATAGGCTGCAAACAAATGATTAGCAGTAAAATCAAATCAACAGAAAATAGAGAATCAAAAATTGATAGAAGCTAATGCGTGATTATACCTGCCCGATTTCATGACTCTGGATAAACGATTGCACAAATCTATCAGATCGAATGCGTGATTCTAACAGGGCGATTGCGTGACTCTAACAGGTTGATTGCGTAATGATAATCGGATGATTGTGTGACACATAGGTAGATAACACAAAAAAATAAAAATTGAAACTAAACTCGATCAGAAACCTGCAAAAACAATTGTGAGGCCCTAGCTAGATCTCTCATCATCCATTCAATGTTAATTAAATCATATTTAACCTGATATGAGAGAACTAGGTTGTTGTATCTATCGAAGGCTAGTTGTTCTTCCCAATCTTGTATCTTCTTTTCTGCTTTGAGAACCCTTTGATAGCATTTGGCCTGTCTTCTTTGTTCCTTTGTCCTTCTGGCACCTGAAATCCTGAATTGTACCTTACGTGACATAAACTGTTAAAATAAAAATATGAAATAAAAATAATCTGTTTCCAGATTTACTCAATTTCATGCAGAATTAAATAGATCAGAGAATGGAAAAGGAATAAAATAAAATTATTAGAACATAAAGATTCAAAACAAATGCGTGACAATATCAGAGCAATCGTGTGATCCTCCAAGGGCGATTGCATGATCCCATAAGGGAGATTGTGTGATGGGTACTGCACGAATGCATAACCATGTCTAGTCGATTACATAGATCTATCTATGCGATTGAGTGATGATGTAACCGTGAATGCGTGACGAAGAGGTATGTCTTGAAATCTATGCAAAACCTGCAAAAAGGAAAAAATCCATACGATCTACAAAAACAACACAGAAAACAGAGAAGGTTAATTAGTTGTTGTTCATGTCAGGTTCACCAAAATGTGCTATGCTCAAATACATCATTGCTAAATAGGAAATAAGGACAATCACGAATTCCTTAACTATCTAAGCAATTCAAACATAAAACCAATGAAATAATGCAATTAAGAAATATGAATGTAAAATATGTTAATCAAAACTCCCTATTCCATGATCGCATATGGCTTCCATTGCTCTTCTCCTCTCTGTGGTATGATGGCTCTCAGATATTGCGCTGGAAACCTGCAATTGACACAAAGATTTGAAGTTCGTGATCTAGAGGAATTGTGAGGATTGAATGCCCAATTTATAGATTTTTGGAGAAGATTGATTGAAAGGTGGAATAGAATGATCAAGAGGTGGAACTCAGGTGAGCTCAAATGAAGATTGATAGTTGAACTGCTGACTTGGAGGTGAAACATAATAGATTGAATAGATTAATTGAGTCAATTGATTGAGAAAAAGCTAACCAAAAGAAGAAAAAGAATGATTGGAGGAAATAAAAAAGATGGCAAAGAGAACTAGAAGATGGAAATAGAGACTGAAGAGGTAAATGATTTAATTAATTGATTGATTGAATGAATTCATTTAGCATTTTCTTGCACTTTAACTTAGATTTTCAATTTAATCCTTGCATGAAATTTATTCAAATAATTGAATTTATTTTAATTCAATTTAGTATTTGAATATATTTAGAACTTGACTTTGATTTTCAATTTGGTTTTTGAAATCATGCACATGTATTTGAATTTAAAAGAATTCGAAATTAAATGAAATTAGAATTTGGGGATTTGGAAATGGAAGAATTAATTAGCTAATTAAATAATTTAAAGAAACTTTTTAATTATTTAGAAACTAAATTTAATTAAATAATAAAGATTATTTAAATTAAAGGAATTAAATCACAATTAATTAGATAATAAATATTTAATTAATATTTAAAAAAGGGTTAATGATTAGATGATTAGAGATAGAAATTGAGAATAGAATTTATTTAAATAATAAAGATGATTTAAATTGGGGAATTAATCAAAATTAATTAAATAACAAATATTTAATTAATATTTAAAAAATGGTTAAAATGATTAAATGATGATAGAAATAGAAAATAGAATAATTAGTAAGATGATGAGGAAATATGAAATTAGAAGAATATGATTAATTAACTTAATTAAATAATTATAGAGTTGTTTAATCAATTAGAGGAATAATTAGTACATGATCAATGAGACATTTTTAGGTGTCTACAAATAGGGTGCTACATCTTAAAAGACAAGAGTAAAGTTTTCATTTCTATTGTGGTTTTCAATGTGTGATTGAATTATAAAAATGAAATATTCCCACCAAGAGTCTCCTAGCAATTATGTGACCTTGGAGGAGTTGTCCAGGTTAATCATGTTGACCTCTGATGTGAAGACCTCCCCCCCCCTGTATTTCTTCTGTGGATAATGAGGAATGGCTGACATGGAAGAAAAAAACCAGGACAAAGAAGGGGGATGTGGGCACTGACAGCAAAGTTGGAAGACCGACTGACAAAGTGCTGAGGCAGAAAGATCTGGCAAGGGATATTGCAAGGGGGCGACAAATGACCCTGGATGGAAATAAAAAATTAAGAAAATAAGTTCCTCTCCTAGTGTAATACCCTAAAAATGGTCATCTAAACCATGGGCCCCTAAACTCGACAACATCACCAAGGTCCTAACCAAAGGCAATTAAATCAACTTTGAGCACATTATTAATTCTTTAATCATCAAATATCACATGGTAAATCAATTACTCAATATTAATTAAATATTTATTTAATTAATTGAATCAATTCCAAGAAAATCATTTTGATCAATTATCATATTTTAATTTATTAAATATCCTTGCATATTTAATTAATTAATAAATTTGCCATTTAATCATGCAAAAAAAATTAATTTATTACAAAAGAGGAATTAATCACAAAGCAAGAGTTGAATTGAAAATAAACAAAAAAAAATTGAATTGAGAGAGAAATCAAACTTGGGATATTATTTCTTTTTCTAAATTTAGAACTTGAAATCATAAAAGCAATTAATTGAATTATTCTCTAAAATTGGAACTCAAAGCTTTTCAAAAAAAGAAGTTCAATTGCATTGAAAAGACTCTTTTCTTGAATAAATCAAAGAATTATCCATTTTTATCACAAATGCATGGAATTAATTTAATATTATTTCCAATGCAACTTGAACTTCTTATCTAAATACATTTCAATTAAGCTATAATTGGAATCTATCTCAAAGTTAACTGAACCTGATTTCTCAATTATTTTCAATTAATCCTAAATTGAGCTTTTTTTCATCATCTCTCTTGTAATTCTCTATAAATTCCACCTTCAACTCTCATTCCAATTTACCCCAGAGATTTTTGAGAACACGCTTGGAGATTTATTATTATTACACAGATTTTTTCTCTAGAGTCACTGAATACATTGTGCTTTTTTTAGATTATTTGCATCCATCATTGCTTGAATCTATTATTGCTTGAATCCATATTGCTTGAATCCATATTGCTTGCATCCATCATTGCTTGAATCCATCATTGTTTGAATCCATCATTGCTTGAATTATTCATCCATCTTGCATCCATATAGTTAAATATCATATAGATTAAATCCTTCGTCTTGGTGTAGTCTAGTCACTGGTATTGCTTATAAAAATCTGAGAGCAATCTTATACTCGCATCTTTTAGAAGGCAATTAGTGGCTTTGTTCTGGTTTATTACTTATTGATTATTGATTTACTAACCATACATATAATGACTTAATTGAAGTGTTGTGCTTGTAGCTACAGACCCTTTTTCACACACACATCTCTGGCGCCCACCATGGGGCACGAAACTATATTTTTTTTGGCCTCCAAAACTAACTTTTTATTTTTTGTTATTTTCCAGATTTCAGATTTTTTTTCGGATTTTCATCCGTACATCTCGTATGACATTTACCACAGGTTGAAATGACAAACTGCAGGTGTCGTATAAACTAGAATTCTCTCTCGTACTAGTCAGAATTTTGTCTCGTACGAGCTTAAATACTTTCGTACGATTCTGTAAATTTCTGGTTAAAAAGAGGAAAAAAGCAAATTTCATGATTTTGGTTTTCTATTCAAATTGATTATTCTGACGACTGACCCTAGTTGTTTATCTGTCTATCTTAGAATTTTTCACAGCCTAATCAGTTTTTTGCAGAACACTTGCCAAAGAATATGTTTGTCGCACAAAGACAATATGACTACTGATTCGTTATCTTTGCAGGTTGCCTGAGGAGAATTGACCAAACATCGTGTATTCTTTCAATTCATTTTTAGGAACCTAAATTGATGTCTGGTTAAAGAAAAAAACTGTCTTACGTGTTTTTTTAGAAGATTCTGAGAGGTACGAGAGTATGCTCTTGTCTTTTTTTAGACAATCAGAAATCCAGACCCTTGAGGCTTTTTCTTTGTTTGATATTTGTACATCTTTAGCAGGCCTGCCCTCTCGAGGGGTTGAAAAACTCTTAAAGCCGTTACGACTGGTGTGAGGGGAATGACCTAAGTGGGAATGGCTAAATGCCAAGTACTCCAACCTACTATAAAATAAACGTGATTTGATGAAAATCAAGTCAATGGCAGTGCTTGGGAATAGCTCTCCTTCGTACCTTTGGGTATATTAAACCTTGGTTTTCAAGGCTGGGAGACCTCTTAATTGAGTTTATACCTTGACGCGCTGAACAGATCCCTTACTAGTTCCAATTAAAATTAGAAGCTACCCGGTTCACCTTTGAAAGGGGGGATAATCTTTGTGCAAGAGAGATAGTAACTCTCCCAAGATACTTGTCATTTTGTGCCCCCATTAGCATTTGGAGTCTGATAATATGGCGTTGAGAATCCATTGTGTGAGACTCAACAACCATATTCTGATTAGCTATTGGGTGCGTACCCAAGTCTACAAGCAAAGGTTTTCTTCTCTCACCAAATTCCTTAGGGTTTGCATGTTGTGATTGGAGTTACTATTCATACTACATGTTTTCTGTGTTTTCATCCCTGAAACAAAAACTGAAATACCAAAATTGGAGAAGACAAGAAACAACTCAGTGATTAGAGACTCTGTCTGTGTCAGAACTAGTCCATCCTAAGTCAAAACTCTGTCCGTGTCAGAACTAGTCCATCCTAAGTCGAAACTTTGTCCGTGTCAGAACTAGTCCATCCTAAGTTGAAACTCTGTCTGTGTCAGAACTAGTCCATCCTAAGTCAAAACTCTGTCCATGTCAGAACTAGCCCATCCTAAGTCAAAACTCTGTCCATGTTAGAACTAGTCCATCCTAAGTCAAAACTCTATCCATGTCAGAACTTGTCCATCCTAAGTCAAAATTCTGTTCAAAACTAGTCTATCCTGGTCAAAAATCAATCCATCTCAGAATTGGTCATACTCAGCAATCGAAAAAACTCAGAATTTTAGTCTCTGGCCTGTGAACAGTCATACGAAACTGATTATTTATCATCTTGCACCACTTCTTGTGTCATATGAGTCTTGTTATTTCTCATCCTGAACCGTATCTTGTGTCGTACGAAACCCAAAAGTCTATCGTCTGAAGCTAAATCATGTGTCGTACGAAACAAAACTACACTAAATCTTTTGTCATCCTACACATACCCATCTGTCGTACAGTACGAGGCAGCAACTCATATGAAACATAACTATTGTCGTCCTGTAGCTGCCAAATTATCGTCCGGTTCAGAAAGTCCTGTCATACGAATCTCTACTTTTGTCAGTACAAAACAATCAAACTTGCCTAAAAATAGTCTACAATGAACATAATACTGGTTATCATCATCCTAAGCATAAACATATCAGGACAGTGTACCTCTACCATTTGTGTTGCATGATTTGGTCGATCATCTTTCAGCTAGTTCAATCAACTACCTATCAAACCTAAGTCACTTAGATAACGTCTTATACAGGATAGATCTTTCCTGAAACCAGACTGAATCTTACACTACTCTTAGAATCGACTTAGATAGACATCTTATATAGATAGATCTTTCCTGAAACCAGACTAAAATCTCAGTTGTTTCTCTCAAACAATATGTTAACTGAACAACTAGCTCTAAAATTGATCTTGACCTCTGCATTACAAATAGCTTTAGGTCACACTAATCCATAAAAATGCCTATTCAAACTAGGAGTTCTCATAAGAAAGAAGCCAAAGGCAAAGGACAACCCTTCTCATATCAAGATAACCCATTTTACAAAGAGGACCCTCTAACTGACATACCTTCGTCATCAGGTAGACCAATTTTTGATGAACCTGAATCTCCCACTATACATGAGACATAACACAATGATAAGAACAAGGACAACATTAGTATTCGTGAAAGTGATAATGGTTCCTCATCAAGTGAGGCTGAAGAAGACTCTGAACCTCTAGAAAAAGATATTCTTGACTATCAAAAGGACAAAGACTTTAGAAAAATGATGAAAGCTATCATGACTCGAGAGAAGGAAGACTATTTCTTAGAACTAGCAAAACAAGGTGTCAAACTTCCTACTGGATATGATGTTCAGACACTCATTAGTAAAAAGGAAGAATCACCTATACTCATGGTACACAAACAATTACTAGCCTTATGGACTGAAATCATAGAATTGAAGAATAAGGATAAGTCCCCAAAACAATATTCTTTGCAAACAATATGTCCCTTTCCATTTGACAAAAATCTATACATGCCTCCATTTCCTTCACGAGTTGAGATCCCAAAATTTGACAAATATGATGGTACCTCAGATCCTCAAGATCATGTCAGAGAGTTTTGTGCTTCCTATATGGAGTTCATGCATGATCAAACATACCTCAAGTACCTTTTCCCAAGGAGTTTAGGGGGTCAAGCAATGGAATGGTTCTCAAGTCTACCCAAAGGAATAAAAACGTTTGAAGAGCTAATCCAACTATTTTTACAACAATACTCATACAACATTCAACATCCTGTGACTATGATCGAGATTTGCAATACTAAATAGAAAACAGGGGAGCCTCTTCTTACCTTCCTCCAAAGCTGGAGAAAGATGTTCTCTAGGTATTCTTGACCTATCTCGGACTCTGAGAAAATGGATATATTTGTCAATAACTTGGTCCCCAAACTAAAATATAGTATCCAAATACAAGTACACCCATCATTTAACAAAATGGTAGATAATGCCATTTGAATGGAAGATGTGCTCATAAAGAAGCGAGATATCTCACCTTGGAAAGAAATAGAACCAGGATCTAGCTCTAAAGAGAAGAACAAGTATTGGAAATTTGTCAAAGACAACAACAAGAATGTTGTTGACGATGGAGTAGTAGACACTATTAAAACTAACTCAAAGCCCACAAATATTCAACTTGGCTAGTGGCACACAAGCACTTAAAGCTGCTGAATCTGCAATAGAAAATCCACCAAAGAAAACAAAAGAATGGTTCAAAGAAAAGCCACGGCTTTCCAAACCTAAGCTGATTTTACTCCTCTCGAAGAATGATATGAATCTTCTTTCAAAACTCTGTTGGCAAACAACTTGATAATGCTACTAGATAACTCCAGACCATATGATCCAGAACTCAAACCAAGATGGTGGAGAGAAAATGAATACTGTGACTTCCATCGGAATAAAGGTCATAACATAAACAATTGCATGACGCTAAAACATGAGATTCAAGATCTCATAGACATTGGTAAAGTTGTTATTGGGAATCATTTGACCAATGCTGATCATAAAGCATTTAAGGACCCTTTGTCTGTTTACAAACAAGGTGATTCTTCAAAGACCAAAGGAGGTGCCAAGGTAAATTATACTTATACCAGCAATGACAATGTCATTAACATGATTGAACCTTCCCAATCAGAATATTGCAATGTGATTATAGTCAAGATAAACCAAATGAATCACGATATGCAAGAGCTCTGACCCAATCTCAAAAGAAAGTCACTCTCCAAGGAGCTAGTTCTTCCAACCCAGCTCAAGCAACATCAAACCCACCAGCCTTGTCAAACAAAAAGAATCAACCTTGGACAAATTTAAAATGTTAACTTCATCATCATCTTCTGGATATAGCGTTGTTGAACAATTAAAAAGGACAAATGCTCAAATCTCAATCTTTGAATTGCTAAAACTCTTGTCTGCTCACAAAGAGATCCTAGACAAAGCATTGCTCACCACTAACGTTCCAAAAGATTTAGACATTGATCAGTTTCAGTCTATGGTGGGTCATCTGACTTCACCTCACTATCTGACCTTCTCTGAAGAAGATGACAACTCACTAAATCATCCACATAACCAGCCATTGCATATTGAAGCCATGATCCATAAACATAGAGTTAAACGTGTTTTGATAGATGGAGGTGCGGGGTTGAATAAATGTAATTACAGTCTGCTTACACAACTAGGATTCTCTGAAAATGTTATTGATCCTGGCAAGAAAATAACAATAAAAGCCTATGATGAAGAAGAAAGGACCTCTAAAGGTCTGGTATCATTACCAATCAGAGTGGGACCTATAGAAAGAGATGTCCTTTTCCAAGTACTTGATATTCCTTTGTCATACAATATCTTACTGGGCAGGTTGTGGATTCATGAAATGAAGGCAGTACCGTCAACATACCGTCAATGCTTAAAATTCCCTTATAATGGAGCTGAAGTCAATATTCCTGCTGATACAAATGTTGTCTGTAATGCATTAACAAAAGGTGCAGATACTTTTGTGCCTCATAATAGGGCAGCTTCTTCAAATGAAGATCCAAAAGTGCTGATGAAAGACTTAGAAAAGAGATTGAAGATTACAAATATCGGCATGGATGTCTACAAGATAGAACCAGTACTTTCATAATTTTCTCTCCCTCCATCACCAAAACAGTTGGGCAAACCATCAGAGGCTATGAGAACACAAACTTCAGCTCCAAATACCATGTATGATGGTCTCTTTGTACAATCTTCTACCTCCCTGGTGGATGAAATAGAAGAGGATGTTGTTCTTAACTGGCTCTTTAAGGAAGATAGTCAAAATGAGGAGGTACTGTTGGGTCTCAAATCAACAGATTGGATAGGTTCTAAGGAAATGCCAACTCCTATGATCAAACCCTCCAATTGACTTGGCCAACTTATAGAGTGAACCTATTTGGTTACTAACTCTCTCACTTTAGGCTCTGCAGGACCTAGGCGGGTATACCTACTCACTAGTTGTTCCTTCAACTAATGCTTTTTATAGCAGATTTAGTTTCTTAATCTGATATCTCCTAGTTGCAGAATGGCATAGGTTCCTAGAATGGAGATATAGCAGATGAGTTCAAGATTGTTGTTGTAGAAGCTATTCGATCTATGTTTCCTAATTACTTCTATTGCTTTAAAATAACATATGATGAATATGGTGATAAGTGTAATCTGAATTTAACCAGTGCCTTCCTTGCTGTTTGGGCTACAGAGTCATTATACTTTCTTCAGGACTTATCATGCGAGCCTGTGAGACAGTTTTTTAATCCACCCTTTTATGGACCTGTCGGTTATTATTTCTTTTGAGATCAATTTGAATGCTTATATCATACATTGATTGAATGAATTTAACCCTACCTTTAAGGGACCAATCAATGAAGTACTGCGAGGAACAATTACAATTCGCAAGCAAAAACTTTTGTTTCAACCTTATAACATGAAGCACAAATTTGATTTCAAGAATATGAATAACCTTATCACTTTAGATAATATCACAGACGATTGCCAAAACAAAGTGAAATAATCCACAACACATACGCAAAGAAAAACAACAGTTCATAGCATGTATTCCATCAAAGTTTGTAAAACTTACAGGCTATCATACATCGCCATCTTCTTATTATGTATTTCCGTCTTATTGCATATTACAAAAACCATTCTCATATATATATGGGAACGAAAGATATTCATGAAAAGACACATCTTTTCGAAATGCTAATCATTAGTTTAAACGTTTCTAACAAACTTAAGCAAAAAGAGATTAAGAGTTCCTAAATGATGAATATAATCATCATCTTTAAAGGTTTTGATTTTAGCACTCTATTTCTTCAATTCTTCTCCTTGCGACAGATATTTGAATATCATCTGGTTGACGGTAGGGGCCATGTCTTTACTTCGATCCATTTCTGACAAAGCCCAATCTTTGACGCTGATAAGCTCATTCCGCAAATCCTCCAGGGATATTACATCTCCTTCTTTATAGACCGAGGGCATTCCAATAGGTCTCCCATCATCCAATTCCTTAAGATCTCTCCTTAGCGCATCTTCAAGTTTAACATGATTCTCCATGTACGCTATCCCTTCAGTCTTCTCCTCTGGCGTCATTGTATCAGCACTATTTAGTACTTCGTGCAATCGTGCTTTTAGTCTCTCATGCTCTCTTAATGCCTTTATAGTTCCAGTGTACACCTTCCAATATGGTTCAACATGCGAAAGCATGGTGTTGAATCGATGTCCAATGATATCATTGACCAATTTGTCCATCTTTTGTTGGATACTATTTGCTCATTTGGTAGCCTTATCTGCTTGATATTTCCAGTACAGGGCATCAGAAACATCATCCAAGCTACGTCCTGTGGGGTATGAGGTGTATTCGCTTATGGGAGTCCCTGTCTCAAGTTGCAATATTTTTGCTTGCAACTTTTGATTCTCCTCTTTAGATTTTTCGTACAACCCCTTATAGGTGATGTTCTCTCTGACCAAAAATTTTGTTTGGTCCAAATTTAATCTGGCAACATCCAAGTTTAATTTGGCAGTGACCCTAGGGTCAGTCTTTCCAACCTGATGAACCATGAGATGTCCAAAGGTTTCTTTAATATCTACAATAATAGGCCTCTTTCCCTTTGGATATAATGCCCATTGTAGGAGAGCCTTCTTATCAGGATCATATCCGGAGCCTAGGAATAATTTGTCTATTTCCTGAGGCAACACTTGTTGATTCAAGTCTTGCTCTTTCAAGAATCCGTCAAACAGAAGTGCTGAATTTATATCCCAACCAGAAAAGATGATAACACCAGCCTCTTTTAATAATTTTCTCCCTTTCTCAGGGGTCATATCTTTCATGAGGATATCGATTTCATCCTGCAGTCTCTTCATCTGTTCTTCTTCTGGCCTTCCAGCCATGCTTTGTTTCACATGAGCCCCTTTATACTGGTATAAAAATGAAAGGAATTCCCTTGAAGAGGCAAATCCGTCATCAGCAACAAAATCTTCATGCTCTGTCATCCTGATATCAACTACATCTTTAATGTTAATCTCACCAGTGTCCACATTCATCTCTGCTTCAAAACCAGGAGGATAATCTTCTCTAGGGGAATCAGTAGGGATACTACTAGCAGTTGATTTTGGTGACATGTGAGCCAATGGTTGACTATCCTTCTCAGTGTTGATAAAATGAAGGAATTGTGGGGGCACTCTATGCATGATTTCTTCTTCATGTTGAAGTAGCTTTTTGGCTATTTCCAAAGGATCTTGGAGGTTTCCAAGCAGATCTCCATCTATCATCCCCCTTGCCCTTTTCCATTTGAAGGCCTCCCAAGTCATCTCACTCCTTTCTCTCAAAACCCTGGCCTCCTCTCTTTCAAGGTTCTTGATCAAGTCCTCTGGCATTTTGGCCACATGGATTCCAGCTTTTAGTTTTTGTGATGCTCTGGCAGCTCTTATATATCCCTCAGGATCAAAGTTCTCTCTAGGTTCACCCAGGGTCATGCCATAGTAGTCTAATTTATTTTGAAGTAAATGGTAACTTTTTGAACTTTTAACAATGAAATCAGAAAAAACCAATAAACCTGGAACGATGGACTGTTTACCGAAATCTGTAAGGTGTTTGGCACTGATAGTAGATAATTGTCTTACAATCTCCAGGCTAGCCACCCTGTTTGGTACTGTAATTGGAAGCATGTGTGGTTTTCCCTCATACCCAAATATCCTGATTTCTGTATGATTATCGTAGCAATACCAATCACCCCAATTGTGCTCAATCTGGGACTCCGGAGAGAAGTCTTTTGGCCTGAGGAATCTTTTAATTTCAGGGGACAGAGTATAATCCCTATGTTGCCCAAAGGCCGCACTAAGGGGTTTCACAAAATATTCCTGAAAGTGCCAGTATTGGTTGTTCATGAATCTCTGATCCCATGCAGAAACCCACAACTGAACTGGTTTCTTCAAACCATTCTTATCATAAGCTCTGATGCAGAAATCATCTGACCAGAAATTGATTTCTTGTCCACAATAAAGAATAATATGCATTAACAAAGAGTACAATGAAAAATGGACATTCACAAGGTCTCCTTTTAACTTCTCCAACCCGTGATTTAATGCATCTGCAACATAAGTGGCATAATCAAATGACCTAGGGTCTTTTGATTGTAAGTCAGCACACAGAACCATGACCCCAATATCCATGAGAGGATGAGCCTCTAAGCCTAATACTTGGGCTGTAGCATAATATGTATACTTAAAATATGGATGGAAGTGGTTGACATCAAACGACACCTTGTCATTTTTGCTGAACGGAACAAAGGACCCACCCACTTTCGGCCGGTGAATAGGTAGTCTCCATGTCCTATAGATGTTTTCCATGCTAAAGAATTCTTGTGACAGTTTCTGCATATCGATTCTATCCTCTACTTCCCATTCAAGATCAAATACCATATCAATAGTTTGTTTGTTAATCACCACTAAGGAATTCCCTCGGTAATCGCATATGGTTTTGGTTCTCGGATTATAACAATCTGCTAGAGCTTTCATTAGTTCAACATCCACAAACACGTTTGCGACTACCAATTTCCCTAAGTTCTTCTTCCATAGATTACTTATGGGCTCAGGAGCATCCCTTCTTTTGTAGCTAAATAGGAACAATTCATGTCCCCTGATTTCAGTCCAGATGTCTCCCAGATTTTCAAATCTATCCTCCAATCCTTCTTCCTCACTTTTGATCTTTTTAGACCTTACACTAGATGTGGGACATTGGTCTAGCAAATCCTGAGTCAGAGCTCTCCCTTCCTTCTTCTGTCTTTTGGGCTTCTCTTCAGGGTTTAGCTCTTTTCCTTTCCTACTCTTTTTAGAAGAAGAAGAAGAAGGTTCCATGATTTCAGCAAATACGAGAGACAACACTTACTTGGAAAAATTTCTAGCTCTTCTGATTGTCGTTCACGAATTTTCGCAAGTTCTTCGCAATTTTCAGTCTCTTGGCATCAATCTGGCTCCTATGAAAATTCGATCAGTTCAGCTGTAATCGTATGGGCAACTTGTGCATATTTAATGTCTCTGCATCTACAATGGCTACTCAAGTGTTTAAACTTAATTGTAGATGTGACATTCTTCACTTGGGCCTTTAACTCTTTCACGAGAAGTACAGTTCGACCAAAATGATCGTAATTCAAGTTTTCGATGAAACCCTTGTCTTCGGCCGAGCGTTTTGGTCTTTAATCGAAAGCCCATTCTCCTCGATATTACCTTTTCGGTGAGTAACCCATGTCGAGAAGCCATCTTCAAGACTCATCGAAATCATCTTTTCATCAATAAACTTTCTGTCGATAAGTTATTCGCAAGTTTCATCGAAATCATATTTCGATGAGTTTCGTTCTTCGGTGAAAGCTTGTGCAAGCTCTTCGAAAGTCTCACTCCTTCGATATTCCCTTTATCGATGAAACACTTCAGTTTTTGTTCGATATAATGCTGTCGATGAGATCTGCATTTTGATGAATGCTTTATGAGTTTCTTCGGCAGTTGTTTCTCCTCGAAATCACTTTTTGCCTTTTGCTTTTCACTTTTCGATCGATGAGTGGCTTCCTTTATTAACCGAAAGTGATATTCCGCCGAAAACCTTTTGCATAGTGCTTTACACGTCATGCTCTATTTCGATGAAAGCACTCTTTCGATGAAACTCCTTTTGCAATGCTCGATACAATTTCTTGGCCGAAAATCTTTAGTCTTCACGCTTATGGAAATATATTTTTTTATTTATTTCAAATATAGTGTTCAACAGGTACGACATTGTGATATTTCCTCAAACCAATATGGTCTTGGCTACAAGATGATTCAACGCATGGGATATTCAGGTACTAGTCCCCTGGGTAAACATCAAGAGGGTATTACTGAACCAATTCAGCTGCAAACAAAATCCACAAATGATAAAGCTGGACTGGGATACAATCCGAAAAAGACATTAAACCAAAAATATGTTTCTAAGTCTAAGTGGTAGAAAAGGATATCGCCTTCAACATTAGAGGAAGCAGATGCTCAACAAGAAAAAGCAAAGTGTAGAAATGGGAAAGAAGAATCAGCAGTGAAGAAACAATAAATAGTCAGTGCTCAAGCTTTGGTGGTGTCAGCTACAATAATACAAGAAGTTGAGGTCTGAGAAGATATAAGAGATGAAGTAATAAGAATCGGAGAATTGTTTGCACCACTAAAAGTTCCATTCACGTACACTAGTAGGCAGCAAGTGGACGATTGAGAGATTGACTCAAACGAGTATGAATGGGGTCCTGACCACCTCTCAGACACATCCACTACAGAAACTCTAAAAGAGTCTAGCAGTATCATAGATGATACTCAAGAGCCGATGCGCATAAAACTAGAGAAGGAAATACAGGAAATTAGACAAAAGAGACAAGCAAATTATGAACAAGGACTGAAGGAAGGAACAGTACCAGAAAGCTTTCCACCTATGTATCCCTATGCTAAAACATAATAAATCAGGTATAACACTACACGAGAAGAGTTGGAAGCTATAGAACAAGAACTAGTTATCAGTCCAGAGGAAGCTGAATGAAGTAGATGACAACGAATCATAGAAACATCAAGATCATGTCAACAGGTGTGTTAAATACAAATGACAAATGAACCACAACATGAAGAAACTTGCAGTATTAGAGATGTTGGTGTTGATACCATACATACACTTACTAAATCACTTGAAGAAGACTCGGAAACTTCATCCGATGACTCTGATGACTCTGATGACAGTCTTATTCAGGACAATATCTACTCAGCCTCAAATTCAAAATCATCTGATACAAACAATGAAAATCTGTCTACTGATTTTATCATTGTCAAACCATGATATGACGTCCAGTCTGGCATAGGGAACGACGTTACAAGTATGTCTATTGGATTTGGTCAACTAAATACTAACGTGAACTTTTATAATCATGTTTTTACTCTTCCTGGTCTCGAGACACTTATGCAAGGTATCCTTCTGGAACTTGACTTTTCGATCCATAGTTGTGATGACAATACCGTGAATGCTCTCGAACCTGTCCAACATTTATCCTTACTACATCCATAACTAATTGACTGTGCCTTACAAAACCAGCCCATGAATATACCTACTTTTGCTAATGACTATACGTTAGCCTACTATCTCAATGCAGTTGAACCCATGTACTCTTCCACCAGCGAACAGAGTGAAAACATGACTGAAGTGGATATCAAGTATCTTAGTCGCAAAAACAAGAAAAAAAAAGGATCTGATGGCGAAAACCATATTGTGGCGGTGTCAGAATATAAAAAAGAGAAAATAAAGGATGTACCTAAAGGTGAAAACCTCTCTGAGGCGCCTGAAGGTGAGATACTTGATGTACTGCCAAGTCATTTCCAGGAAAGGTCCTCCATATTGATCGAGCCAACTCAACCAGTGAACATTGGGAGTCAAGAGACACCACACATCATTCATGTAGCTCAATTAGCAGAAGAATTGAAGGAGTTCAATCATCTATTCTCAGAAAAGAAAATAAACTTTGCATGGACATACTCTGATATGCCAGGCCTGGATCTTGATCTCATCATGCACCATCTTTCTATCACACCAGGAGTTAAACCAATCAAGAAAAAACTCTGTAAGATGCACCCACATGTGGCACTGTTGGTCAAGGCTGAGCTAGAAAAATTACTAAAATCTGGATTCATTAAAGCTGTAGATTATGCTGAATGGATTTCAAACATAGTACCTATGTCAAAGGTAGACAAATCTATCAGAGTTTGCAGAGGCTTCAGAAATCTTAGCAAAGCTTGTGCGAAGGATGACTTTCCATTACCAAATATTGATATGATAGTCGACATGATTGCTGGGTATGAGATGTACTCACAACTACCATAATCTCACTACAGCCTAACCGGGCAGGGGTGAAGTCTAATAAAGTAATTTATACGACAAGCTTCCATCCTTGTTCTCTGGATGGTGGCAAAGACTCAGGGGGGAACATTTCTCTGGGATGAGTTGTCCGGGGAAGCTCTTGGAATAGGTGAGTCGAGAAGCGACAAGAAGCGACAACATTGTTCAGTCAGATGGATCAGGGACGGTCCCCGAGGAGGCAGATTTGTAGAAGGATTCTGAATTGACATGCTTTGATCCTTGCACAAGCATATAAATCTTTACGCTCCCACCACCTAGGTTCGAGATCAAGATACAGTAGTTGTTTGAGCTGATTAACCAGTGGATGATCCGGCTTTTGTTTTACCCTTAACCCATTGGAGATCCAGATCTACCAGCAGGGATGGAGGCAGAGTCAATAGAGACGTTCTATTTCATTTAGCACGTTTCACGGGAAGTTCGATGATTGAAACCCACCCCCTTTATCCGGCTAAATCATTCCTTCCGGGGGTCCCATCTTAGCGATAGATATTAGTAGGATCTGATGAATAGGTTGTGTCAAAACATATAGAGGAAGGGGGTGTCGGGCCTACCAATAGGGCCCTCTATTATGAGATGAGTTCCGATGAGTGAGTATTACGTACTCATTATGGATGGATGGGAACTCCCATCTTTTTCTAAGTTGTTGGCTATCCAATAGTTTCTATTTTAGTGCCCACCAGGTAAATCGCTAATGGCTCCTACCTTAGCTTCTCTAACCTCTTATATTGTGGGGTCTATTGAGTTGTAAACATACCCCTTCCCTGCCTCTACTAGGTAGTAGCCTGCTAGCGACTGCACTGGATGGATGTCCGTGTTTGAGTGACGTATATGACTGCTGATAGCCAGACTGTCACACCACGTGTATTGCCCGCTATATTTGGGCATATCCAATTCCAGCAACTAACCTAGTCAACATTTTGAAACTATAATGTCGAGGGCGACAAAATTTTCTAGTCGGGTTAGATTAATTTACAATTCAGCGGATAGCAGCTGCCCACAAGGCCACCTTCCCACTCTGAAATTTACCATCTTGATATGCAACCCTTGAACTCTTTCATTTTCCACTTAAAGTCATGGGGGAATGAACCAGGTACTCTATATAAGGCCACCTTTTATTACTGAATTGACCACATTGGAATTATAATTAAATCAAAATAGCTCCTAGACATCAAGAAAAGACAACTTTCACCTGTCCATGGGGAACCTTTTGCTGGAATGTCATGCCATTTGGGCTAAAGAACGTAGGAGCAACCTATCAAAGAGAAGTTACTACCATATTTCATGACATGATGCATAAGAATATGGAAGATTATGTTGATGACACCTTAGTGAAGACTATGAAGAGATCAACGCATATTCAAGAGCTAGGTCCTATACTAGACAGAATGGAAAAGTTCAAACTCCAGTTAAATCCAAAGAAGTGTGCATTCAAAGTAACATCTTGTAAACTACTTGGCTACATCATTTCAAAGAAGGGGATTGAGGTTGATCCTGAGAAGTTCCAAGCCATAATGGAAATGCCACCTCCGAAGAACATTAGTCAAATGAGAAGTCTACAGGGACGTCTCCAATCCATCAGATGCTTCATTTCTCAGCTAGCGGACAAAGCTCAACCTTTCACAAAAGTATTGAGGAAAGGAATAATATACAACTGGGATCAGGAGTGTGAACAACACCTTCAGCAGATAAAAGAGTACCTGTCTAATCCATCAATATTGATGCCACCTATTCAGGGTAAACCACTAATCTTATACATATCAACAACTGATTCATCGTTGGGGGAAGTTCTGGCACAACAGGATGACAATAAAAAGGAGCGAGCCATCTATTGCATTAGCAGAACATTGGTGTCCTATGAAATGAATTACACCATAATAGAAAAAACATGCTTGGCATTAGTCTTTGCATCACAAAAATTGAGACACTACATGTTAGCACATTTAGTCAAGCTGGTGGCTAAAATTGATCCGCTCAAATATCTTCTCAATAAAGCAACACTTATAGGAAGATTGGCGAAATGGGTCATGATCCTTACAGAGTTTGACATTGAATATGTGGAACGCAAAGCCATAAAAGGATAGGTAATTGCTGATCAACTTGTTGAAGCTCCGCTTGAGGACACTCAACCGCTGCATATAGAGTTTCCAGATGAATCAATTATGCATCTTACTCAACAACCCTGGAAGATGTTCTTCGATGGGTCTTTTACTCAAAATGGTTCTGGTGCTGGAATATTGTTTATTACTCCTCAAAAGTATTCAATCCCAAAGTCTTATAAGATTCTATTCCCTTGCACAAACATAATTGCAGAATATGAAGCTTTGGTGAATGGGATAAAACTAGCTATTGAATGGAAGGTTGCAGAATTACACATCTATGGAGATTCTCAGCTGATCATAAATCAGATCAATGATACATATCAGACACGAGATGAGAAACAGATGCCTTATAAGAGAATGGTTGATGGTCTTAAGAAGTATTTTTCTTTTGTATCATTCCAACAGATTCCTAGATCTGCAAGTAGAGTAGCAGATGCTATGGCTACCTTGTTGTCTATACCTGAGTTACAAGAGTCCAATTTTTGCTTTGAATTCCTGGTGGAAGAGTTACGTTACCCCGCCTATGATTCTCCTGAGACCCAAATAGTCTGTGCTATTATTGGACATGACTCATCCCGATACAGCCACATCTACTCTTATCTACGAGACCAAATTATCCCTGAAAATCTTACCCGTAATGAGAAAAGAAACCTAACTTGAAATGCTTCATGGTATGTTATCATTGCTAATGATTTATTTAGATGAGGTTTGGACGGTACATTGCTTAGGTGTCTAGAAACTGAAGAATCTAAACGTGCGTTATCGGAAGTTCATGAAGGTATTTGTGGATCTCATTCGAATGGTCTTACTTTAGCTCAGAAACTATTACGAGCTGGGTACTGCTGGCCAGACATGGAGAAAGATGCTATTAAATTTGCTAAGACTTGTGAGAAATGTCAGCTACATGGAAATCTCATACATGCTCCAGCAAGGGATCTTATACCCTTCACTACACATTGGCCTTTTCAACAATGGGCCTTTGATCTCATTGGTCAGATATATCCTGCATCATCCAACAGACATAAATTCATCATAATTGCCATTGAGTATTTCACCAAGTGGGTAGAAGTGGTTCCGCTCATCCAAGCAACTGGTAAACAAGTTGCATTGTTCATCTTAAATTATATCATTTTCAGGTATGGGATACCTTCGTCCATCATGACTGATAATGGAGGGCAGTTCAAGAATAAAGATCTGGATGAACTCTATGAGAAATTCAAAATAAAACAACATTGGTCATCAGTATATTACCCTCAAGGTAATGGACAAGTCGAGGCATCTAACAAAAACCTACTGACTATCTTGCATAGAACAGTGAACAAATCCGGGAAGGATTGGCATTTGCAGCTCAATCTTGCACTATGGGCTTACAGAACAAGTATCAAAACACCTACTGGGGCTACACCTTTCTCTTTGGTGTATGGGTCCGAAGCAGTATTACCTATTGAAGTAGAAATACCATCTCTAAGAGTTTCCTTGCAAGGTCTTGTTACTGATGAAGATCATAGGATATCTAGATTGCAAGAACTCGAATTGTTGGATGAGCGTCAGCAAATGGCATTTGATCATCTCAGAGTGTATCAAAAGAGAATGTCCAGAGGATATAACAAGAAAGTTACACGAAGAGAATTTCATGTTGGTGACCTAGTCTTGAGAGAAAATCCTAAAAAATCAGCAGTTTCGAGACAACAAAGGGAAGTTTGAACCCAACTGGTTGGGTCCCCACATCATTACTGTAGTATTTGACTTTGGTGCCTATCAACTCTCTGAACCTATTAACACCATCCACTTGAAGAAATTCTTCACTTATCATTCTCTGCTCTAGCAACATGTACAATCGAAAAAGTCCTGAAAAAAAAAATCAGAAAAATCATAAAAGAAAAAAAGAAAAAGAGAAAAAAAAATATAAAGAGAGAAAATGCCCTAGGGAAAACCTAGTAAACATGCACCTTGGTAAAAAAAAAAAAAATGAATCTCTGCCAAGCATGTGAAAACTTGGCAAACATGCGCCTCTTGTACTAGAGCGCTCCATTTATCAATGCAACATTGGCATTCTCGCTTTCCTACATCTTTGCTTTCTCTTGTACATTATTTCAATAACTTTTGTGATATCCTGGTTCGTTGGAACCCTCATGACTTGAAACTGATCAACGTCCTAGTCTTAGGTTAATTGACAGAGCACATTACATGTCCTGAGCAGTATCAACCAAGTCATCTTTCCGTCAGTGAAACCTAGTTGTCCACTCTGAGTTAGTCACTTGTCTCCTAACTACCAAAGAGTTTTATCACTGATTACACAAGCAAAACAACATAATGGAAAACAATCACTAAACAGTTTGAGCTATGAATGAATTTTCTTTGTGTGTTATCTTTTATATTCTTTTTTCGATTATTATCCCTCTGAGTAACTCGAGGAAGTCTATTGTGACTAAGAGGAGAAAGGATTGGGGGCATAATATTTTCTTTGTTTTCTGCTTGTAGGAATGATCCAAATCATCTAGAAACATCTAAATTAGCTGGGTGTCTATGACAAGAGCCTTCACAACAAAGTGAAATCGCCTCACATACCTCGACTCTGCTTATTTTTATGCTACAAGGAGGTCCACATCATTTCTTTGTTTGTTTTGAGGGAATTTCTTTATGATGCAATTCGGGTCCCTGCGAAATCTGTCCAAGGATATGAATGAAAAAAGGGTCATTGCGGACAAGAGAATAAATATTGCACATTGAAAAAGAAAGGAACTCTAACCTGTCTGTTGTGTTCGTTATGCTCGATGATGAATCTTAAGCATTTTAAATCAAGTGACTAGGTTTAGGTTTCATTTTGCATATCATTTTGCATTTCATTCTATATTTTGTGAATTTAGAGTGATTTCGGTGTGATAATAATGATCTCTTAAGTTTATGAGAGCTGAAAGCATCATCATTTCTTATGCTAAGTGGTCTATTTTTCATCATTTTCTTCAATTGAGTACTTGTGTTTTGAGATGTTTAGCTGCATACATAAACATTTAATATAGATTCATACATTTCATTATTCACTCATCTGCGTTCATCTTATTGCATAAAAAAATGAAAACATTACATTTCATATCACTCATTACACATTCATCTATTTTCACATGAAAAGAAGCAAAAATAGACATCCATAATCATTTGCATTACATACATTACATACTGAAAAGAAATGCATACATATAGAATAAAGCATATAAAAGACATCTCATAAACGAATCAACACAAGTACGATGAAGTCAAATCAGATCTCGTATATATATATATATATATATCATATAAAGTTTAAGAGTACAAAATGTTGTCGAATGACATATACAAACTCCCATCGGAGCAAGAATCGTATAGGCTACAAAAAATGGGTGTCTACAAAAAATATCCAAGATACAAAAAGAATATCTAGCTCTCGGCCTCTCCCTCATCGCTTGGTGGAGGAGGTGGAGCTTGCTAACTAGGATCCTGACGAGGTGTCCAAGCTCCCTCTGTCCATGCCAAATACTACGAGTAGGGAATAACCTGTTGCGCAACTGGAACTGCGACGCTATATGCTGCAACATAGTAGGCTGCCCTACTAGTCTGGTGAAGGACCTCCTATCGCAAGGCCTCTATCTCTGCTCTCGTCTCTTCTCTCATCTCTGAGATTTGACGATTGTGCTCAACCCTAAGATCTGCAAGTTGTTGGTCTCGCTCCGCCATCTCAGTCTAAGCCACTGTCAAGTGTGACTGGAGCTCTACAAGATGTGTTCTCATAGATTATCCCGCGTCAATCCCCTACTCTCTCGCAGGCTCTCCACCCCCATCTCCACCTCCACCTCCACCCTGCTCCTCACGTCGTTGTCGGACTTGTCTTGGAGCTGCTCGCTTCTCAGCTCCGCCCAATCTCACTCCTATCCTCCCAAGGGACCCACCCTCACCCCTCTGTTGTCCAACTCCAGTTGGAACCTTGCTGCTGCTAGCACCAAGATTGCCACCTGCCTGCATCTGAGCCTCAACTCTCTATCCTCATCCCTGTCTCTGTCCCTGGCCCTATCCCGATGTGGGGGCATCATCCTCAACATCCTCTATATGAGGAGCCTGCTCAGCTGGATCTGTGAATCTAGGAAATGGATGCTGCTGGAACCAATCCTTGAACTGGGGCAATACCCCCGCATCTGCCACATCATCCAGGTAGTCCCATCTCAGTCACTATAGACCAGTCAGCTCCTGCATACTCAAGGCATAGGATAACCTTGATGACCACCCACACCTCTCCTCATCAACATATCGGGCATATGTTGTAAACTCATGTGATACCCCCTGAGGCCGGCCATACTGCATCATCACCCATGATACCATAAATCGCTCCACTATAGTCTGTGATCTACCGATAAGTGGGTGTGTAACAAAAAGGTCCCTGTGAACTAGCCGCCATTCATCCCATGGCTCTAAGCCCTTGCATGGTCTCCATACTACTGCTATCAAGTCATCAAGCTGCCGCCGCCAAAAATCGGTCTTGCCCAGATGGGGCTGTGTAACATAATCGACATACTTGTATATAATCAGTTGCCCAGACTCTCTACTGTCATCTACTATCAGTTGAAAAATGAGAAGGTACTCCCACGCCCAAACCTGTAAAATAAATACACCTACAACCATGCTCCTGCCATCCCTATATACAATCTCATGCATCTCGTTATACATGTGGGCCAATATACAAGAACCCCAGCCAAGTCTCTGAGGGGTCTCCATCAATCTCTCTAGCATCCTGCCCCATCAACACTGGAAACCCTGGTGCCCTCTATCTGGCATCAGAAAACAACTGATAAATCTTTCTAGAACACATGCTAGCAGAAACTCATTGTATTTGCTCATCATAATTTCCCAACTAATGGAATGGGTCAAAATGTTTGGATCCCTGAATACATGTCTAACCGCCTGTAGTCAAGGTAACAGTGTTGTGTCATAATCTACCTTATCCCTAGCAAAAGGGATACGAAGGATCCTATACACATCCTTGGGAGTGATGGTCATCTCCTCCACTAGCAAATGAAACATGTTATGCTCTGAATGGAAACGCTCAACCAATGTTGTGAGCATACCATGATTCACACGGATATTTGGTAAACCAAGAAGATGAGTCAAACCACACAAATCAATATGAGCCTGATCAACCTCTGATAAATGTCATACTAATGTCATGGTGGGAGGATAAACGCATCTGAAAAGCACAGGAGGTAATCAAACTTGCAAAAACCCAACAACGAACATTAGAAAACATTCCAGATAAGCCTACAAGAGAAATAAACATCACGCAAATCAAGTGCAAAATCAAAATTTCAAGTTTAGACCTTCAAAAATGCTCACTGTTTCCCGAACGACAAAACACAGAAGGACAAAATCTCGTACGAGTCAGGATTGACTCTTGTACGACAAAACTTCTCCATACGACAAAATATCAGACCTCGCATGACAAAATGGTCTTTTTACAATCATGTCGTACGATACATGGGTAGGGTTCGAATGACAAATATAATGGTCTCACACGATAAAACGTGAAACCCAACTTCAAACATGCCAAATTCATGAAAAATGAACAAAAAAATTCAAAATTGAGAACATCAAGAGGCTTAAGATTGACCACTTACCGCTGGCTCATAGTTTCGGGGTCGATTATGTCGTCTCTGGCACTCAAATCAATGCTCATGAGTAGGGACCACCATTTTCTTTGCAGAAGGCTTTTTGAATTTTCAAACTTGGAGGGTTAAAATGAATTGAAAATGACACTTTCCTCCCATACATAGCCAAAACCCTAATTTTTCAACTTGCTCCGATGGACATGAAAATTGTACCCTTAGCTAATTTGCCCATTTTGATTCCATTTTCAGGATCGAAATCAAAATTCGAGATCATTTTACTAGTCAATTTCACAAATTTTGACCACTTAGCGCTTTTTCATCAAAAGCTCATTCTTTCTTCTAATTGTGCTTAATTTATTATGACTTAACGTTGAATCTCAATTTCAATTCTACACATCAACTTTGCGCTTACACGCCAAATTTTTCAATATTCCTCAGAATTATTCTTTGTGCTCAAATCAAAATTATCACCAATAATTTCTTATAATCATGTACCCTCACTATCTTTCGATTTCTCTCTTGAGGGGGCATACTCATGACCTTATGACCTCACATCTCAAAGTTCAGAAATTTTTCAAATCTTCATCAAAAGTCGAACAAAATCTTTTCAACCTAAGACAATCAACAAATCCTTATTTTAAGGGGCATCTCACCTTTATCACTTCACATCAAGTTCAGATCTCTCAATCATCTGAATTGAATCAATCGCTAGGGGCATATCAGTTTCATTGCTTCAAATCAAGCTGATATTTGTCCTTCATCTAAATCAATCTCTTAACGTTAATCAGTTTATCACTTTACATCAAGCTGATTATTCGTTTAAACTCAATCAAAATTTTAAAGAGTATCTTTGATCACATGCTAAATCTAAGCAGGTGTTCAGTTTCATCGCATTGAATCAAGCTGGACAGTTTATTCTTCGCTCATCGTATATTGATCCATCAAGTTCAAGATCAATTTTTATCTTCGCTTGTTGTGTCTAGATCAATCAAGTTCTAGATCAGTAAGATCCTTTACTTGATCAATCAAGTTCAACTTCGGTATCTTTTATTTTCTATCGTTCCTAAGTTCAATCAAGTTTGGGATCAGTATCGCATTAATCAGACTTCATTCAGCTTCATCGCTTCGAATCAAGCTAAACACCTTGCTCTTCATCCGGTTCGTGATCAATCAAGTTCAAAACTGGCATCTCCTAGACATCACACATTCTTTGAACCAACGTGCTGCTCGCACATTAATTCGAAGAGGAGCAAATGTAATACCCTAAAAATGGTCATCTAAACCATGGGCCCCTAAACTCGACAACATCACCAAGGTCCTAACCAAAGGCAATTAAATCAACTTTGAGCACATTATTAATTCTTTAATCATCAAATATCACATGGTAAATCAATTACTCAATATTAATTAAATATTTATTTAATTAATTGAATCATTTCCAAGAAAATCATTTTGATCAATTATCCTATTTTAATTTATTAAATATCCTTGCATATTTAATTAATTAATAAATTTACCATTTAATCATGTAAAAAGAATTAATTTATTACAAAAGAGGAATTAATCACAAAGCAAGAGTTGAATTGAAAATAAACAAAAAAAATTGAATTGAGAGAGAAATCAAACTTGGGATATTATTTCTTTTTCTAAATTTAGAACTTGAAATCATAAAAGCAATTAATTGAATTATTCTCTAAAATTGGAACTCAAAGCTTTTCAGAAAAAGAAGTTTAGTTGCATTGAAAAGACTCTTTTCTTGAATAAATCAAAGAATTGTCTATTTTTATCACAAATGCATGAAATTAATTTAATATTATTTCCAATGCAACTTGAACTTCTTATCTAAATACATTTCAATTAAGCTATAATTGGAATCTATCTCAATCTTAACTGAACCTGATTTCTCAATTATTTTCAATTAATCCTAAATTGAGCTTTTTTTCATCATCTCTCTTGTAATTGTCTATAAACTCCACCTTTAGCTCTCATTCCAATTTACCCCAGAGATTTTTGAGAACACGCTTGGAGATTTATTATTATTACACTGATTTTTGCTCTGGAGTCATTGAATACATTGTGCTTTTTATAGATTATTTGCATCCATCATTGCTTGAATCCATTATTGCTTGAATCCATATTGCTTGAATCCATATTGTTTCCATCCATCATTGCTTGAATCCATCATTGCTTGAATCCGATATTGCTTGATGAAGAGCGGGCAAGCAGAGGACTTCATTCAAACCATCAAGGAAGTTAAAGAGCAAGTTAAGAAGGCCATCCTTGAATCCACGGTTTTACTAGGATTATTAGCGCGTACGCACTCATTTTCCTATAAGCAGCACGTATGCGCTAATTTTCCTAGGCATAACACGTACGCGCTCAGTTTGAATTATTCATCCATCTTGCATACATATAGTTAAATATCATATAGATTAAATCCTTTGTCTTGGTGTAGTCTAGTCACTGGTATTGCTTATAAAAATCTGAGAGCAATCTTATACTCGCATCTTTTAGAAGGCAATTAGTCACTTTGGAATGGTTTATTACTTATTGATTATTGATTTACTAACCATACATATAATGACTTAATTGAAGTGTTGTGCTTGCAACTATAGACCCTTTTTCACACACACACCTAGAACATAAGGGGACTCAATAGCCCCCAAAAGCAATTTGCTATAAAGAAATATATCTTAGATATGAAGATTGATATCTATTTACTACAAGAAGTCAAAATGTCTTACCAAAATTTTGTAATGAATGTTAACAAACTTTGGTTGGGTGTTGCGTTTCTATATGTTGAGGCTTTGGGGGCATCTAGTGGAATTGCTACCCTTTGGAACCCTTGCAAGATTCAAGGTACTATACATGTGTTCTCATAGAACTATCTGGCAGTGACCTTCAAACTTGGTGAGCTCTGTTGCCACTTGTTCAATATATATGCCCCCAATTCTAGGATGGGAAGGCGTCTGGTTTGGGAGGAAATTGCTTATTGAATCCTTGAGGACTAGAATACTCACTAAATATTGGCAGGCGACTTCAACACCCCTCTCTACCCTTCTGAGAAATGTGGTGGTCTTGTGGATTATTCTGATAGTATGGGGGACCTGGCCAATCTCATAAATGTTACTAGTCTCTTTGATTTAGATCTTCAGGGTGTCCCCTTCACCTGGCCTAATAATAGGAAAGGGAACCACCTCATCCAGATCATACTGGACATATTTTTAGACTCTACTATATGGGATATTGGTCACAACTTGTCTCTAATCACCCTCCCAAGGACTACCTATGACCATATCCCTCTCCTCCTCCACTGGGATGACAAACCCCCCTTGGGACCTTCTCCTTTCCGATATGAGATAATATGGGCCTCCCACTTGGATTTTAGAGAACTGGTTAGGAGGTGGTGGGCCTCCCCAGTTCAAGGGACGACTATATTCAGAATATCTGAGAAGCTGAACCTCATCTATCAAGAAGTGAAAGGCTAGAATATCGGAAATCCAGACTGGAGAAAATTCAAATCGTTATGGCTAATAGTGATCCTCCCTGTTGGTTCCCAAAACCACAGATTGGAAATTCTAGAGCTTTGCCAAATTTCCTATTGATTCCTCAATTAACCTTGGCCAATGAACAGGAATGGTCAAAGACCAAATTCCTCTGCACTTTAGGCTCCACTAGACCTAGGCGGGTATACCTTAATCTCCAAAGTATAAAGAGACTTCTTTACAGCGAATTTAAACTTGTCAAATTAGTTGTTTGCAAGAATGGCAAAATGTTTCCTGCAACTGTTCTTTTAACTTACTTTAATCTAAAAACTTGAATGTGATTAATAATGAATGAATGGTTATAAAATAATGATGTTGGAACCTTAAGTAATTATGAAAGAACAATACTGATAGGAATAAAAAGTATGTTTCCCTGATGGGGACCTTATGAACACCAAATTTACTCACAAAAAACTAACAATAGACCACTGCCTTATCTGACAATTTATATGTAGTGGATGAATATTTGTAATCAACTTTGGAGACAGTTTGAAAACTCACAAATATGCAAGACTATCACTGCAATGGTTTCCTTATGTGTTGCAAGAATAGCAAAAACAACTATGTTTCCTACACAACGTCATGTGATGGCACACTGCAACAAATCTTAATTAGATTTATCCAAAGAACTTGATTCATCAACACCATGTAACATAAAATGACCTGAAGATTAAGATAGTGAATCTTATATATTAATTTTGGAATAAAAAGATATACAAAAGCTATAGACTCACTATTGGCATTGCACACTCTAATGACAGTTAAAAGCGATTGAAGGTGCTGTCATTGATGGAAACCTTGCAATCTTATGGCACCAACACCGACAAACTCTACATCGGCAGATAGTTCACCAACAGTGACAATAATGTTTACAGACATCTCAGCCGACAGGATTTTGATTATTGTATTTTGTATTTAACTGTAATATCTTTTTGTAAGCCAACATGGCATGTTGTAATAAGACTCATAATAAGTATGAGATCTTGTAGATCATTTTGAGAGAGAGAGAGATATGATAGAAGATAGATATGATGGATATGTAGAGCGAATATTAAGGCAGATTTTGTAGAAGGGTTTATGGTTATTGTATGAGCTTAAACTAATACTGAACCTGGCATAGCAGATGTTGTTTTGTAGCAGTACATTATATTAGATTTTCATAATCCATTTTGTAAATCAGTGAGACTTCCTTTTGTAATTGAGCAGTGAACTCTAGGCAATTGGCCTTCCTGCATGTGCAAGCCCCTCTTGTAAGTAGTATCCATTCATTGGCCAGTGAGTGAATATTGTGGGTCACAAATCCCATTGAGGTTTTTCCCACACCAGGTTTCCTCATTAAAAATCTTGTGTTATGGTGTGCTTTCTATGTTATCTTTATTGTTCTTATTTACTGAATTAATTCTTGTTTACCGGTACATTGTTTTGGAATGCAAAATACTTAATAAGGTCAGAAATTTTGTAAACCGGTTAGATACTGATTCACTCCCCCCTCTCAATATCTTTGGGACTATCTTCAATCCTAACAATTGGTATCAAAGCTTGGTCCTCTATTTTCAAAAGCCTAACAACTTGAGGAAGATTCTGACACCGGTACAGATGGAAAACTTGAGAAAGCAATTGGAAACAACTCTTGCAAACTTTGATGTAGAAAAGTTGAAGAATATCAAACTTGAAGATGATCTAAGGACTGCACAGGAATTCATTCAAGGACTTCAGGAGAATCTCACTATTGCTAGAAACAAAAGAAGAGAACTTCATGAGAATATACAAAATGATGATGATGAAAAGGAAACTCTTAATGAGCTTGTAAACAAGATGAGGCAAGAAAACATGACCTTGAGGAATGAAATGCAAGACATGACTATGAGATTTTGTAAAGAAGTTGAAGATAGAAAGAAGAATGAAGATGACTTGACTAGAAGACTCAATGATGTTGGAAATGAAAATATAAGACTCAATCATGAAAATGATATGTTGAAGACAGATCTGATTCACATGGAACATGATAAAACTGAACTTATGAGACAGAAGGAATTTTTGGAAAATGAGTTGGCTACTGCAAATCAACATATAGAGAAATTCAATAAAAGTTCAGAAGAACTTGATGATATGCTGAAAAGTCAGAAACCAAATGGAGACACTAATGGACTTAGATTTGAAGTTGGTGAAAGTTCGGTACTGCAAACAGTCATGATCACAGTAAACCGGTAAGATAACCTAATGCCTACAAATTTAATGGGAAATGCTTTAACTGTAACAAGTACGGTCATAGAGAAAATCAGTGTAGATCTAGAAACTATTAGAACACTAATGCACCCACCGGTCAATGTTCCAAATACAACAAAATTGGTCATAATTCAGAAAATTCCAGAATGAATGTAAGATGTTATGTTTGTGGAAGATTTGGACACTTATCTAATCAATGGAGAACACAAACCAACATAGGATATGGAAAGGCTATTCAGAAAAACAATGTGACTTGTTATGCTTGTAACAATATTGGACATATTGCAAAAATTTGTAGAAGCAAGACTTCACCGGAAAATAATAAAGGACCCAGTTTGAAAGGAAAAGAGTGTTAGGATTCCCACAGATACTGAGAGGGGGGGTGAATCATTATCTAACCGGTTATAATATTTTCTTAACTTAAAACATGTAGAGCATATTAATATTGTGTACCGGTAAACAAAAAGTAATGCAATAAATAGAGACAAAAGCAACCACATGAAAAACAAACCATAACACAATATTTTAACAAGGAAACCCAGTGTGGGAAAAACCTCGGTGGGATTTGTGACCCACAATATTCACTTACTGGCCAATAAGAGAATATTATTGGTACAAGAGGGGCCTGCACATGCAGGAAGGCCAATTGCCTAGAGCTCACTGCTCAATTACAAAATGGATTATATAAATCCAATGTCTTGTACTGCTTCAAAATACCATCTATAATGCCAGATCCAGTACCGGTTTCTACTCTGCTTCTTACATAAACCCTTAACCTATAATTCGCATAATAGGTTTGCCTTATTTCGCCTAATTACATTTCTCTATATATTACAAAATGTTATACAATGATCTCTCTTATATAAGAGTCATTTTACAACTTGCCAAGTCAGCTTACAATGATTTTTTAATAATAAATAAAATATATTAACAATTAAATTCATGTCGGCTTTTGTGCCGGTATGCTTCCTTTCACTGCCGGTGTCGGTGGTCTGAGTGTCGTTGTAGAGTCTGATCTTGCTAGTGCCTGTGGAATGCCTTGCTGGTGTCATAGGATTGTAAGGTTGCCATCAATGACAAAACCTTCAATCACCTACAATGTCTCATTGGAGTGTGCATATGCCAACAAAGAGAAGGTAGATGAGGTAAAGCAAGAATTTTCAAGATAATGGATTAGAAAGAGAGATCAGAATGTTAATGAGACTATTCCTTCACCAGTAGAACAAAGTATTACTCCACCGGCAGGAGATTCTTCATCCAACTGAAAAGAAACCTTTTGGGGGTATTGAAACAAATTGAAAATCATGCAAGTTTACCCTTAGTTTATGGTGAGAAGATGAACTTCTTCTTTACCGACAGATGTGTTAAGTTACACTTAACCGACAGGCATTTATTGTGGTTGTTGAAGGAAAAGACATTATAAATAAGTATTTTTCCCTCTTTTTCATTCATCGAGCATTCAAACTTTCAAAGACCGCGAAAAAACCGAGCGAAGGCATCCATAGTGAGAAGTGAAGCAAGTTCTTTCAAGCATCCAAACCTATTAGGCAGATTAAGGTATTTATCAATGGCTTCCTCCTCTGCTCTAGAATTCATTGCAAACCCTACTGTTATAGAAGTAATTAAATGCCCTAGGCCCATTTTCAAGATTATCCCCGAAGTAGCGAAACAGAATGATCCCCTAGGTGTTTTTCCAAAAATCCCTAAAGGAGTTGCATATGCAGAAGACCCTAGAATTTACATACATTGCCATATTGAGGAATTAGGTTCTGAGGAAATCATGAAAATATTCAAAAATGTTATCTATGATGAAAATGGAATTGTGAAACCCAAACATAAGGTTATTGAGACCCTAGGTTTTGTGGAAATCCTTGGCATCCCAGAATTTCCTAAGGAAGTTGTAAGTATTTTGCTTAGCAGAGTTCATGGTGAATTCTTTTGGCTAGACTCTATTCATAAAATCACTAGAGAAGCAATTAGGGCAGTGACTAGCTTACCATCCACCGGTAGCAGGCCAGATAAAACTAAGAAAGTTTCAAATAACACAGTGATGACTTTAACAGGTGCAACCTATGACAACAGATCCCTGGGAGTTAATGATGTAAAAGATGAGAATGTTAGATTCATTAGCATGATATTAGGATACAAAACCACACATCCTAACCGACTGAACTTAGTTTCCAGTCTATGTATTAAAAGTGCATATGATATGGTTAACAATGATGCTAAGATAGATATATGTGAATGGTTGAAAGATGAGTTGATTGACAATCTAAAGTAAATAAAAGGAGATAAGAAAGGTACTTTCCATTTTGGCAATCTTCTTGTATGCTTAATGTTGTATCTTACAAAAGAGGTTCCCGGTATAGGCAAGAAAGACTCTGGTTATGACATACCGGTAGGAAAACAACTGTTAGATATATTCACCGGTATGGGGACAGATAATGATAACAATATTATTGAGTATTTCCAAGCATTTAAAGCAAAAATGAAAACAAGAGAAAGGTTACCACAAAGCATTGTAGACAAGTATCAAAAAGAAATTTGTTTTGTAATTAAGAAGGATGAGATCTGGATGGAGGCAGTTCTTCCTAGAACTGTTTGGGTGACAAAAATGGGATATGAGGCTGATGTGAACATAATTGAAACATATGCCAAAGCCCTACTTGAAGCCCCTAGAGAACCGAAAGAAAAGGTTTTTGGTAGTGCAGAAACAATAGAGAGTGGTGTGTAGACACTTAAACAAAGGAAGAGAAGAGAAAAATATATAAGGAGTGCATCTAAGAAAGTTAAAGAAATAAAGGAAAACATAATGAATATCACTGGTATCAAGGAAAGTGATCTGGAAGGATTACAACCGGAGGCTCATCTCTCACCGGTTGGTACATCCTCTGACAGTGAAATTCCAACTGAGTTTATAAGAGTTGATAGGAAGAGAAAACCGTCACTAGTACCCTCTCCTCCTCCCAAGAAAACCAGGACAACAAGGTAGAAGCAACAAGCAGTAAGGCCACCAGCTAAGAAGATGACACCTAGAAAGAGAAAGGAAAACAGGTCATTCCTCCACTTGACAACCTACTAAATGAGATAACAATGATGAAAACTTATCTAATGTTACCAGATTATATGATACATTTACCAATGAGGAGAAGGAAAGTGTTGAAAATAGCATCATCTTACACCTTGATATTTATAAAAAAGTTTTAATAGAGGTTGTAGATGATTTGCCTAGTGATCTATATAGGCGGTTAGATGCTAAAAGGTTAGCTATTATGGAACTTGACAAGAAAATAAATATTGAGAAACTGCTAGCTGTACATCCGGTAAAATCAATTGAGGAAATTGATGAATTGATCAGTGAAGCTAACAGAACAATCTTTTCAAGCAGACACCGGCATGTGAGCCTAATGGCTGGTAGGGTAAATGAAATCTCAGAAGAGATAGCTGACAAATGGGATATTTTATTTGTTGAGAAAGAGAAACAAGAAGAACTGAACAGACCTAAAACATTCAAGGTATACCAAAAGGATCGAGACAAAGGAAAAGGCAAGGTAGGTGGACTACCTAATATAAAAGTGATAGATAATCTACCACCACCTTCAGTTACTCCGCCGGTACTAACTGACAATACACCGGCTACTGAGAATGTGGAAACACCACATGAGGACACAAACCCTGAGTCTGAAATCTTGTATACTATGAACATAGATACTTGGGAGGTTAATATTGTAGTTGACAAAGAAAGCACAGAGGAAAAGAAAAATGATGTTGCTACTAAGCAACCAGTTGATAATGTTGAGATTGGATCACAGGGAGAACACATTGAAATTAGGGTTAGTGAAATGGTTATTGACAATACTATCAATGCAAGCACTGAAAAACCAACAGAGATAGAGTTACGGAGTGCTGAGAATACAGAGAAACCAATTGAGATACCGGTAGTAGACAATGCAAAGGTACTGACAGAGAAACCAACAATCAATACCACTAAAAAATCATTAGAAAAACTAGCTAACAACACTGTGAAACAGACAAAGAAACAAGTAGAGAAACAGGTTGAGAAACAAGTACACACAGAGACAGTGCCACCGAAATCTACTGAGAAGCCTAAAACTTTTCTAATAGAAATGCAGACACAAAATGACCCTCCAGAGGTTGAGACAAGCAAAGGGATTGCTCCCACCAGAAGCACTGAAATTGTTAAGGTAATTGGACAGTCATCCAGTACTTTTATGACAGAATTCAAACCAACAAATGTGACTAAAGTACTCTTATATTTTATTAAGAAAATTATTGATTGTAATGCATTAGCTTATAAGGCTATAGATGACACAATACCCATTCTTAAATTGATTGCACCTAAGTGTAATGTAGAAAATAAGGATTCTTTGAGTCAGTTAGACACATTGTCTAAATACATCACCAACAATATACTGACTGTGGACCAAATAAATGAAGAGACATTTAAGGAGAAAATGGATAAGGAAAAAGAGAAATTCTTTGGAGAAACAATAAATAAGTGCATGGAACATATTGATACCCTCTTACCGGCACTAAACAAAACAATTACGGAGTTCAAGGAACAATACAGAGACACCTATAAGAGTAATCTTTTGACAATGGATATTGATAAGGAAATCAACAAAGTGCAAAAGGAAATTAATGACATAGCTGACAATATCATTAGCTCATCTGAACCAACATCAGTTATTGAGCAAGAAATTGTTGGATTTGAGGAGAAACTGGAGAAGTTAGAAAAGGAAAGGTTAAAGGACAAAGCAAAAGAGCTTAAATGCAGACTCAGTCCAAAATTGGATAACCTCATCTCTCTACGGAAAGAGATCTTTGAGGCACTTATTCAAGGGCAGAAGACACCGGAAGAGAAAATGCATCATCTCACTGGTACTATTCAGAGAACAAAAGTAGCATTGAAGGATAGCAATAGATTTACTCAGAGTTTGAACTTGGTGTTAGCAGACTTATTCCAAATTGTAACCAACAGGTTACAAGGTTCTAGCTGAAAACTGCACTCATTTGACAGATTTTTGACAACCTTTGTCATTGATGTCAAAGGGGGAGTAGTAAAACTGAAAAAAATGTTTGTCAGAAGAGATCATCTACTCAAGGGGAGCATAGATTTTTGGTAATATTTTTAGACTTCATTTTTGGGACAAATTTTCTTTTTTCTGATTTTTCTCATGAGTGTTGCCATCAATGCCAAAGGGGGAGATTGTTGGCATTGTACACTCTAATGGTAGTTAAAGGTGATTGAAGGTGTTGTCATTGATGGAAACCTTGCAATCTTATGACACCAATAGGCACCAACACCGACAGACTCTACACTAGCAGATAGTTCACCGACAACAACAATAATGTGTACCGGCATCTCAGCCGACAGGATTTTGATTATTGTATTTTGTATTTAATTGTAATATCTTTTTGTAAGCCAACATGGCATATTGTAATAAGACTCATATATAAGTATGAGATCTTGTAGATCATTTTGAGAGAGAGATATATGATACAAGGTAGATATGATGGATATGTAGAGTGAATATTAAGGCAGATTTTCTAGAAGGGTTTATGGTTATTGTATGAGCTTAAACCAGTACTGAACCTAGCATAACAGATGTTGTTTTGTAGTAGTACATTATATTGATTTTCATAATCCATTTTTTAAGCCAGTGAGACTTCCTTTTGTAATTGAGCAGTGAGCTCTAGGCAGTTGGCCTTCCTGCATGTGCAGGACCCTCTTGTAAGTAATATCCATTCATTGGCCAATGAGTGAATATTGTGGGTCACAAATCCCACCGAAGTTTTTCCGACACCGGGTTTCCTCGTTAAACATCTTGTGTTATGGTGTTCTTTCTATATTGTCTTTATTGTTCTTATTTACTGCATTAATTCTTGTTTACCGATACATTGTTTTGGAATGCAAAATACTTAATAAGGTCAGAAATTTTGTAAACAAGTTAGATACTGATTCACCCCCCCCCCCCCCCTCTCAGTATCTTTGGGACTATCATCAATCCTAACTCTCACAAGTATTTCATGACATTCTTGCTTGCACAAAAATGACTTTTCATTTCTATAGACTTGCTTTAACATAACACTACTAGTCCCAACAAACAATCTGAAAGGACACACCCTTTCATTAGTACAAACTAAAAACTGAGAAAAACCTAACTAATAACTCCCTAACTACTATGACAACCAGAAACATTATAAAACATGTTACAATGACATAAATTAACTTTTTCCATCTAGCCTCTTACTACACTTCTAAACATGCCGAAGATATCCTTCATCTTTGTAGGTGCAAGAATTGAAGATAATATCTCTGACTGCCACTTCCGATGTAACAAAATTCTCAAGTTGTTCCCCTGTTTCAATCATGTCCAAGGTATCCGCATGGGCAATGTTAAGGGCTACACTAAGTAGTGATCTGCATTCAGAAATCCATTGGCCTTTATCCTTTATCATCCCTATATCATCCACAACACTCGGGAATCCATGATGGATAATCCCTTGACACTCCTCATATTCAATTTTCAATTCAATTGTGAATTTATCATGAGCATCAATCAATTTTTTGACCTTGTTGACCACTTTGTCACTCTGTGTCTTGTCTTGCAATTACATATTTATTCTATAAAAAATTCTCTAGTGTGATACTGTATTGTCCATATTTTTCTGATAAACGGTCTAGAATTCCTCTAGTACTTTCTGTAGGTTCTCAATTCTTTTAGTGATCAACACACATGTTGCATCTGCTTTGACAATTCGCACCTATTTCTTCAACTCATTGTACTCCTGAAATAGTTCATCATACCTATTTTTTTATTTTTTCACCATCTATAATTTGTGGCACTGGATGACCACCTCTCTTCAATAATTCTTCATACAAAGCTTTATATTTTTTCTTTTCTGCAATTTCCTTTTTCATTTGGGCTCTATTCAACTTTGAAAGATCTATCCCCATCTTCGATGTGACCATGGGATCTATTTCTCCAACCTCTAAGTTCATCATATGGCCAGAGGCCTTGTCCACATCTATAATCGTTGGCCTCTTATTCGGAGGATAAAGGGCCCACAAAAGCATAGCCTCATCATTTGGACCATATCTTGATCCAATAAAAATATCATTTACGCCCTGAATGTCTAACTTGAAATCTTTCTTATCTGAATGCAATAAGCTATCAAAAATAAAAGATGCACTAAGGTCCCAGCCTGGAAAAAGAATGATTCATGCCTCTACAAGAAGGTGCCTTTCCCTTTGAGGGGTCATGCCTCCTAACTCCGAATTAATCTCCACCTTCAGCTTTCTAAGCATTTTTGCCTCATTCTCTGGTGTCACATCTGGCATTGCTTCTCTTAACCTCTTTCCTTTAAAATGATACAAAAAGGACTTAACTCCTTCGACCTAATAAATTTATCATCTGACACAAAAGATGTATGCTCTTCTAGCCTAGCATCCAAGTATACATTTAATGCTGCTACAATTTTGTCTTGGGCATCTGGTTCATCTTCCTTTTCTGGTTCTTGAAGTTTAGAAACTATCTCATTTTCTCCAGAATCACTTTCCATATCCTGTTCTTCTTCTCTTTCCAGATCCCCGAGTTTTTGCCTCCTTTCTTCCAATCTTTTTTCCAAGTCAACAACAACATTTGAAAGTTCTTCTAACTCTTTTTTCTTGCATAGGTCCTCATAGTCATCATACTCATGGGGATAATCTCCCAGGTTTTGTCTTTTTCTGCTCATGTGGATGTAAGCTTTTGGGTCATAGTTCTTCCTTGGTGTGTGCATATACAAATTGAACTCATCCAATAGCTTCTTATTTATGGCTTCATAAGCTCTGGTAGAGACTATTCTAAAATCTCCAAACTGAAGAGTCTCGAGTAAGAAGACTTGCTTGTGGGCACCTCCAAAGTGATGTGCAGTAGAGACACTCATTTGTCTCACAATCTCTTAGTAACCAATTCAGTCTAGCATAAGCTTTGGTAGCACATAGGGAGCAACTTCGAATCCAAAAACCCTAAATGTGAAATCTCTGCAAGTATACCAATCTCCCCAATTATGGTTGACTCTGGTATCCTTGTATTCATATGGCCTGAGAAATTTTTTAATCACTTCTGAGAATGACCCTTCATACGGCACATTATAAACCCTGAACAGTGGTTTAACAAAAAATTCCTCAAATCTCACATAGTGAGATTTATCATACCTCGAATCCCACAACTGCATAGGCTAATCCTATGCATCCTTGCCCTGAGGATTTACCCTTAATCCATCTAGCCATAATCCTTTCAATCTTCCATAGAACAACACAATATACATCAATAGTGAATAATGCTTAAGGACTTGTCAGGGTTATTCTGAAGATTCAGAAAACCCTCATGTAGTTTGTCGATTAGATAGTTTGCATAATCATTTAATTGTCTTGGTTCGTGCCTTTTAATGTCTGCTACAAGAACCAATGGCCCAATCTGTGCTACATCTATAGATTCCATTCCTCCTACCTATCTGCAAGCCATATATGTGTATTGTAAATACTATCTGAAAATATTTACGTCATAGGGTGGACCATCTTCATCAGTTAGCTTCCCTTTCTCTGCCCTGTGGATGGCTAAGTTCCATCCTTGATAGGTCGTGTCCATGGTTCTGTATTCTTCTTCTAATTTCTCAAAAGATAGAGGCACATCTGCTTCATAACTCAAATCAAACACTTCGTATATTGTGGCCATATTGAATCAAATAAATGCATCACCATTGGGAAATTGGATGCATCTCTTCATAGCATTGTAGTTCTTAACCAAATTTTTCAACAATTCGATATTCACGAATACATTTGGAACTATGAGCTTACCCAGACCGATAATCCACAGATTAGATATCGGCATCAACTTTTGTCTTCGTGAGTAGTGGTAGAGGAACAATTCATGCCCCCTAACCCTAGTCCAGACATCACCAATTTCCTTAAAATCATCCTCTAGCTGATCACAGATATAGGCAGATTAATCTTAGACCTTCAGGACTTGGCTTCTAGTGAGCTCATCTGGTCAATCATATCCTGATTTAACTTCCACTTCTACACACTTTCTCCACCTTTAGATTTCTTCGAGGCACTATCAGAAACCTCAGTGACCTTCCTCTTGCCTTTGGAACTAGAACCCTCCATATTTAAATCCTTCAAGCCTTCTGAAATTCAATTTTCTATAGTTTAATTTCCCTTCAATCTCTCTGTTCATTTCAATATGTTATGCAAATTCTTTATACAAACTCTCATATATAGATTTAATACATTAGAAGGATTTACTTAATTGAAATCATGTTATAATTTGCCTCATGCAAACACAGACCTATCTGTTGCTTGTATTTAATAACAGTGGGTTGATCAGTTTCAAATCTGATTTGACAACGGCTAATCGACAAGACTCATCCTGATGAATTCCCCTTTTGGCACCATCCTTAAGCATTTTTCATTTTGTCATGTTCACCGTTTGTTCCTATCGGCATGACTTTCCCCGATCACTCCATCGGGCATCAGCGTAGCTCATTTTCCCTCATTTTGATGGTTATAGCTTCCTCGATGGCTCTGGCTAGGTTTTACTTTGACCTTTATGTCACATCGACATAGGCCATTCTGATGTACCCTCCTTTTATTCCTCTATGGCATTCTACCCATCAGGTATTGACATAGCTCCAAATATGTTCCTCTGATGGTTAGAAGTTATTCTGATGAATCCTCCTTTGTATTCCGCATCTCGTTTGTTACATCGGGTCACCTTATTGGGTATCGGAACAACTCATTTTATGTTTCTCCGATGACCCGATGACATCAACCTCATACTTGTCTATCTTTTTACTTCTCCGGTCCTATCGACATACATTTCTCCGATGAGATCTCCTTTCTCGCACCCATCTTTTCTTTCTCATCGAGTATCGGTGTAACAAAAAATGTCTCTCCCGATGAGCCGATAATATCCCGATGACTTCGACTTCGATCAATGTAACTTATCCCGATCAAGTCTCCTTCTTTGTGTCTAACTTGTCTTCTTGATCAGGTATCGGCATAACCTGAAACACCTCTCCCTGATGGCTTAAGTTACCTCGTTCACTCAATATTCTCCTCCTTTTGGTATCGCTTCATTGGAGTAGGTATGGCCGATAACACTGCCTTCACCACCTAGTCCATCGGGTATCGGGGTAGCGTAAGATGACACTTTCCAATGACCCAATGACATCACCAACAAGTGTCCGCTCCATCCGACATCAGCATAAGTTCTGTCGATAACCTCATCGGGTATCAAGGTAACTTTTTCTCCGTGCTTCCAATAGTAAACGCTATGTCGATGAGTCCACCTTCTTGTTATGCTATCAATGTAGCTCTTCCCGACGGATCACTAACTCACCAAACTTCTTCCTGTCGATTGCACCCTGAGAAAACGCCATCAGACTCATCGGTGTGAGTTTTTCCGATCGACACACACCCTTTTCTCCTTAGGCAATCTTATCGGGGTGACTTACACCAATAAACATGATTTTATATTTTATGAAGAGAAGGCTTTCTTTCACAAATGTAACTTTCCACAACCATGCTAATGGACTTCTAAGGCACTGTAAACATCTCTAAATGCACTCATGACCCTGCTTCTATGATGAACCCTAAAATGTGCTCTTGCAATGCAAAGATCGTCATGATGAAGGTTATGAAAATGTCACCATACTTAATGACATCCCTTAATATGCCCAAGTGATACTTGTTCATACAGATTCAGGCTACAATTGGATTTCTCTAACACAACAACATATCTCTTGCACATGCAATCCAACAGTAAATACTCTTATGATGAAAATATACATATAAAACATAAATAAATAGCACAAAATATTTTGCAAAAATATGTGCTAACAGTAGCTCTTTCTGGGGATGTATGTCCTTTTTAGGGACATAGAAAGATCTCGGCTATCTCTGGAAAGCAAACCAATAAACAAAAACAAAAAATAAAGACTAAACTACTAAAGTACAAAGATACTCCTTGTTCCTTAAGAGAAGAAATGCTTAAGATATTGTGCATGGACTGGAAACTCCTGAATTTCACCATCAGTGTTTTGCAAAAAGTATGAATTTTCTCCTCCTTTATCCATGATGATGTATGGTCCTAGCCAAAGTTCTTCAAACTTTCCATGCTTGCCCTTGTCTTGGTCTTTTGCATTCCACTTGAGCACCCACTCTCCTCTTTTAAAAGTTTTGTCACATGCTTTCTTGTCATGCAATGGCTTTACCATTTTCTGCCTCTGTATATTTTGTTCCTGAGCCTCTCTTCTGTATTCATCCAATTCAGCCAATTGGACCAGCCTGTCTTCCATAAAATCATCTTCTTCTAAATATTCCTCTGAAACAAATTTATACAATGGGAGTAGGTTGTTCAGAGGCAACCTTGCTTCTTTACCATAAACAAGTTGATATGGAGCAAACCCTGTGGACTTCTTGATTGTTATCCTATCTACCCATATTGCCAAATTCAACTTTGAGTCCCATGCCCTTTTGTTGTCACCTAACATCCTTTTAATGATCTTTAACAAGTTTTTGTTACTAGATTCTGCTTGTCCATTCCCTTGGAGATGATAAGGTGATGAATATTACAAGGTGATTCCATAACTTTCACAAAAGTCAGCAAATTCTTTGGATCTAAAACACATCCCATTATCTACAACAATCTTGTGGGGTACCCCATATCTTGTCAAAATATTCTCCAAAAGAAACTTTGTTACTACCTTACTTGTAGCCTGCCTTGTAGGAATTTTCTCTACCCATTTGGTAAAGTAATTAGTGGCTACCAAAATCCATTTGTGTCCTCCACTGGATTTATTTGCAATTTCTCCTATGAAATCAATACCCCACATTTGAAAAGGTTCTTTAGTTTGCACGTGTCTAAGTGGAAGAGCTCCATCATATTTAAGCTTTCCTGAAATTTTTTGGCAAGCCTCACATTTTCTAATATAAGTATGACAATCCTTAAAGACTTGTGACCAATAGTAACCAACATTATGTATTTTATGGGCAGTGGTTTTCACTGAAAAGTGTCCCCCACATACACCTTCATGCAATTCCTTTAAAACAGATTGTGCTTGATAAACATCCAAACAAAATAAAAGGATACCATCCCTGTTTTTCCAATATAAAACACCTTTAAGCAATACATACCTAGATGCTTGAAGATTAAGTATTCTTTTCTTCCTATCATTTAAATCCTCTGGACACTTCATGTGTTTTAAATAATAGACAATATTCTTGTACCAAGGACACATTTCAATGCTTATTTGAGCCTCCTCTAATTCTACCCGATTTATCTGTGTTGCTTCCAAATTTGATTTTATCATCAATTTAGCCAAACCTTGACCTCTTACCAATTTAGTAATCTGGATGTCAATGTTGAACTCCTAAATTTGATTGATCCATCTACATTGTCTCCCTGTAGTTTCAATTTGCCTGAAAATATCCTTGATTGTTCCATTAGGAACATAGGCAATGACATTAGCTCTCACTAAATATGCTCTAAAATATTTTACAGCTTTTACTAGGGCATATGCTTGTTTCTCATTTATATCATAATTTAACGTAGAAGCTTGTAGTGTTTTGCTAAAGAACACCACTGGTTGTTCATGACCTTCATAATTCTTTTGTAACATAACCACAAGAATAGTATGAAATGAAGCAAAAGAAAATACTTGAAAAGGTTTAGAGAAATCAGGAGGTTTAAGTACATGTGCTTCCTTGATGGCCCGTTTAATGTTCACAAAGGACTCAATTGCTTCATTAGTCCATTTTATCTCTACACCCTTTTTCAACATCTTTGCAATAGGTTTTACAATCTCAGAAAAATTTGACACAAATATTCTCACAAAATTAATTTTTCCAAAGAATGATTGAATAGATTTGATTGTTTTAGGAATCTGAATTTTATCAATGGCTGCAATTCTCTCAAGGTCAATCCTTAGTCCATCTTTAGATACAATATGACCCAGCAATTTACCTTCAGTGACTCCAAAGTGACATTTTTTTGGATTTAGAGAAATACCATATTCTAGTGCTCTGATGAAAATCTTTTCTAGATCATTACAGTGGTTCTCTGCTTTCTTGGAGTATGTTGTCAAATTATCTTGGTATACAACTAGAATGTAATCAATGAGGCCTTCAAAGGCTACATCCATGGCCCTTTTAAAAGTAGCTCCAGCATTGGTAAGTCCAAATGGCATCCTAGCATACACATATGTGCCCCATGGTGTAGTGAAAGTTGTTTTGTATTTTTTTGATTCCTTGACCTTCACTTGGTTGTAACCAGAGAACCCATCCATCATAGAAAGTAGCTCATTCCTTGTTACTTTCTATAGAAAAGCTTCCATGTTATGCAGAGCATAATTATCTCTTAAAGATGATATATTTAAGTTTCTAAAGTCTACACATAATCTGATATCACCGTTCTTCTTTCTAACAGGCATGAAGTTTGACACCCATGTGGAGTGCCTTATAGGCTCTATAATCCTTGCATTCCTCATTTTCATCAACTCTTCCTTCATTTTGGGAGCCAATGTGGGATTTATAGGCCTTTTCTTTTGCCTAAATGGTTTTGCATTTGGCTTCAGTGGGATTTCATGCTGGAACAAATCCTCTCTGTATGCATTAAGGTCATTATATGACCAAGCGAAAACATGTTTGTATTTTCTTAACAGATTGACCAATGCAGTTCTAATTTTTGGTGTAAGCTTCTTCCCAATGTAAACTTCTCTCGGATTGTTTTCACTTCCCAAGATTATTTTCTCCACTTCTTCACAACTTCCAGTGTTGGGCTTGAAATTTGCCATGTCCTTAATGTCAAACAACCTCTCTAGTTCCACCAACCCTTTTGGAATCTTGTTTGTTTTAAGCTACAGAATGTCTTTTCCGAATAGAGACCCCTTACCATTCTCCTCTTCCACATATGCATTCTAATCCATGTGTTGGCCCTCATACTGATCTTCACAAAATAAGAACTTTAGAAGATCCCTGTGATCATCAAATATCTTCCAGTTCTTTATGTTATCTGGTACTGCAGGTCTAGTTTTTATTTCAACTTGGGTAGGGTCATCAAAAGGAATATCATTATGTTTAACTGCTAGGTTAGCCATAAAATCAACTAAAATATTGTTAGATCTTTCAATCCATGTTATAGAAAATGCATCAAAAAATTTAATAGAGTCCCATACCTCATTTATGTAATTTTGAAGCCTTACATTTTTAGTAGCAAAAATTTCCCTTACTTGAGATACAACTAACTTTGAATCACCATAAACTATTAGTAATTTGATACCATATTTATTTGCTATTCTAAGACCTAACAAGAGTGCTTCATACTCAGCAACATTGTTTGTACTTTCAAAGGCCGACAAGAAATAATATTTGGATGATCTCCCATTAGGAGAAATAAAAACCATTCCAGCTCCATTTCCTTCTTTACTGCAAGCACCATCAAAGTACATTTTCCAAATTTTATCCTCATGTGCTTCAATAGTATCTTCAAGCTTATTAGTTTTGAATCAAATGGGTTTAGAAATAATTACCTGAAAGTTATCCATATCCATTTGGAGATAACATGTTGTTTCGTTTGGATCAACTTCTTTTATCAGGTAGGATGATCTCAACTCTCTATCAATCCTTACATCTGTTCCTTTCATCGGGATGGTTGCATATGACAGATCTAACTAAACATATCCCCCTACCAAATTTGATCAGTGCCTTGATAGTAACATCCCATAATTTGGAGGCACTTGAACAACTATGATGTCTATTTTATATGACGCATCTAGGCATGCTGGAAATCGAAACTCCACATCCTTCATAATTCCAACAACTAGGACTGATTTATCATCCATAGCATAACATTTCCCATATGGAGTGTCTACATGCATCCCAAGTTCCTTCATGACATCTTCTGGCATTATGTTCATGGCTGCACCTGAATCTATCATACAATTCTTAACCATTATATTGTTAATAAACAAGGTCAGATAAAAAGGATCAACCTGGGTAAGATTCTTAGTGATAGAAGTTCCCAAATAGACAACAGGTGGATCTTCAGCTCTTGGCCTATGATCCTCTTTATCAACTTCACCAAAGTTAGACAAAAACTTGATTGTTTCATTTTTGTAATAAGTAAATTTCATTACTTCAAGAAAGGGCAAAGATACTTTCACGTGTGATAAAGCCTGAGACATAAATGATCCACAATTTGAAAATGGCTTACTAATTTGTTTCCTTTCAATTGGCTTTGTCAATTTAGGAGGTTCTGTTTGTTTGACCTTTTCTATTGCACCTTCCTTTTCTTCATTAGCGGTGGTGTCTTTGTTTCCACTAGCTTTAGGAACCTTTGCAAATATCCCGGATGGTTTACCTTGCTCTGGGTTCACTGTTTTGTTCCTTAGTTGATAATTGCTTTTTGCCTATGCTACTGCTGCCACAGTATAAGTTTTCTTTTCTTCATCTGTTAAGTTTCTCAAGGAATGTATTGGCTCTTTATCATGGAACAATCTCCTCAAGGTGGGGGTTTCCACATCATCATCACTGAAAACTTGTTGTGCGTTGTATTGTTGTCTCTCTCTCCTCTATTCTACATCTGATGATTGCTCATCCTTAGATGAATCCTCATCCCTACCCTAAAATGGATCTGATGAGAGTACATTCATTGTGGGCTCATACTCATTCCTCATGGTCCTTTTCTTCTACAAAACCTTGAGCAATCATACATTGTTCTGCAACATGGGGTAAATTGCAGACTTCACACCAATGGATCGGGAGTTTCTTTGTTTAGATTGGCATTCATTGGCTTACCATCTCTCCAGTTTATGTTATATGGCATGTCGTCCAATCTTGGCCTTTTGTAATTCATTGGATTGTTGCTTCTATATGGGGGAGGCTTCTCATTGTGATTTTGCTTACCCTTCATATCTTTCAGCATGTCCATTACTTGGCTAAACTCATCCTTTTTTGTTGCTATGAGATTATATAATTTTGGATCATCTCTCTTGCCAATTATCCCAGCAGTTTTTATGTTATTTTCAATGGTAGTGCCTGTCTTAAATGCTTGTTGCAAGGTGGTAGGCTTATGAGATAGAATCTCATAGTGAGTCTTGTTGTCAAAAGCACTCAAGTAAAAGTCAATAAAAAATGAATCAACAGGTCTAATATCCCCTGGTATTCTATTAAGCACTTTATTAAACCTCTTATTAAATTCAGAGACTGATTCATTTTGATTCTTCTTTATCCATGTCAACTCATGAAATGCAAATGAAGTATCATTATGGTCTCCAAGCTTAAGATTAGACCTATAATAAGAGAGGGACTAAAGTGGCAACTTGGAAATGGAAGAAAGATTATATTTTGGGACGATACATGGTTGGAAGATAAACTTCTAGCTGAAACTCACTTCTGCCAATTAATGAACATCCTAAAGGACCAATTTGGTGATTATGTTGCTGATCACATTGTGCTGAGAAGAGGAAAGTGAAAAAATATCTCTTTGATCTTCATTGATTGGCCTAACCTCTTGCCTAAATCTTTGGACCTTTAGGTCCTCACACACATGACGAGGATACCTATGTCTCTCTATGAGGATAAATTCATCTGGAAGGGGACTCAGTTTGGGGATTTCTTAGTTAGGTCTTCTTATAGACAACTTTTGAGATTCAATGGGGATACAGAATGTTGGAATTTTTTTTGGAACCCGCAACTTATTCCAAAGATTAATTTTTTCTGGTGGACTCTCATGCATGGAAAAGCGCTGACTCGGGATAACTTAAGGAGGAGGGGTTTCCAATAGCCTAATAGGTATATCCTCTATAAATTCAAGGAGGAATCTATCAACCATCTTTTTATTCATTTCCCCTTAATATAACACTTGTGGACCATTATCCTTGAAAAATGTGGCCTCCAATGGGTTTTCCAAGGTGACATACACCAGTTTGTGGATGGATGGTCATCACCTTCTCACCACCCCCTGGTTATACAACTGTGGAAACAAATTCCTCCTCATATATGTTGGACTATTTGGAAAGAAAGAAATAATAGAATCTTCAGAGATGTCGAAAGTTCCCTAGACAATGTTTTTAATAGCTGCTTCAAGATGATCATGGATAATATCTCGATGACTAGATGGAAAACCCCCTCCAAACCCCCTAACTTGGTTGACTGGGAGATTGTTGAACATTGGAAACTCCCTCGAGAGTTTAAATTGTTCAACAACACTAAAAAGATCAACAGAAAAATGACCAAATGGGAAGCCCCAAGTCCCTCATGGCACAAATTAAACTTTGATGGGGTGGTCCACAATAATTGGAAAGCTAGAGGTGGTGTTATAAGAGACCATCAGGGAAATCTTATCGTCGCCTACACTGGAAGCTTGAGGAACCATACTGTCAACCAAGCTAAGGGAATGGCCCTTTTATAGGGAATGAAGTTCACCATTGCTATAGGTATCAGACAACTTGAAATTGAAGATGATTCTAAAATAATTGTGGAGGTTGTCAGTGGAAGAAGTGCGACAGGATGGAAAATGGAAGTGATTTTGAGGGATGTTAGAATGCTCTTAGCTAACCTTGATAGTTTCACTATCCGTCATATTTACAGAGAAGGAAATTCCAGCAGCTGCTAACTCTATGGCTGCTTTTGACATACTACAAGATGGCTTATGATGTTGGAGGAATGTTCATCCGCTGCCAGTGGCTACCAAGGAGATCCTTGGAAGGGAAAGTTTAAGTGCTAATTGTATACACCTAAAAATGGTTTGAAGATAATTAATTAAATAAGCAATTATCTAATTAACCCCCCTTCCCAATTTAATTGAATTCATTAGCAATTTGATTAAATCCCTTTCATCTACTTATTAATAAATCTAAGGATTTATTTAATAGATTCATCTCAATAGTTCTCTTTGATTAATTAATCCAAATTGAGTAATCCCCCCCCATTAAATTCAATTCTTCTAATCCCCTAATTAATTAAAACAAATCAATTTATGAGTTGTTGAAATTAATTAGTTTTTTCCTATTATTTGAATTTTTAAATTCAAATTACCCACATGGCTCCTAACCATCCCTCTAACCTAACCCATTTCACCTGACCCTGGGTTTAACTAATCCTATCCTATCTTGCACATTCTAACCTCCTTTTCCTAACCTCCTATGGTGTGGATATTTTCCCCTTGAGACACATGGCACTTTTGTCGCATGTCTCCTCCCTTGGACACTTGCCCTCTCATGAGAAAGGCTTCTTGACACTTGTCACCGCAGAGATGACAAGTGTCTCTTCCTCCAACCTCTTCTCCAACTTCCTCAATCTTGGCCCTTGATATCTTCAGATCAGATCTAGACCGTCGATTCCTGCCACCTCAGCTTTGGCCTTGGAATTCCTATAAATATTCCCCATTTTGGAGCAATAAGGATCCCTTGCACTCATATTTTCAGCATCATTCATATAGGCATTTTCATTTCAATCATTTAGTAATTAGCATTTTGGATTAATCATAGCATTGCATTTCATATCATTTGCATAATCAATCATGATCAAGTAGCTACTCAACTCTTGAGTTGCCACTTTGGAGGTCATTGCTCCACTGAGAGCCAATCAATCCAACACCTTTAAGGTCCTCAAGAATAGAGGAAAATGGGACATTTCAAGGAAGGTTTATGGTTTGCATCTTAAATTTAGTTTTCAATTAAGCTTTCCATTATGTTTTATTGTCTCATTATATGTGTATGCCTTTCTTATATACCACATTTTTAGCATCACACTAATAATGTTTAATCTCTCTCTGCTTTGCCTCTTTTCCATTTGTAATCTGATGATGATTGTAAATTTTCAAATTTTGAACTTGAAGTCGAAGCCCGACAATTGCTGGATGGATATCCCACGTGGCAGCATATGGCCTAGTCATTATTCCCCAAATAACCCAAGGTGGCTAGATAATGATTTTACTTCCTTGCGGAGTGCCGATATCGAGAAAGGTGGTATTTTTTAATAATCTGGATGAATGCCATTGGTGTTGATGAAGGCAACAACTTGTCTTGCTTAATCAATACTAGGCAGATTGAAGGTTCACACGAGTGGAATAGATCTCGAGCTTGGTGGGTTTTTCTAAACACGACTTGCAATAATTATGACGATTATTGCACTACCTTATTACAGAGTTTGGTGGGTCTGTTTCTGGACTCTTCATTTTCTCTTGAGTGGCTCTACAATTCTAATTCCCTGCTTCTCACTACTACTATTAAGCTGGAGGAAGTGGATATGAGGGGTGACAGACTGAAACTTGAGTCGAATAAGGCAGATGAATTCAAAGCCAAGTCGGCGTTATGGTTTGAGTGCACAGAAGGAGGGATAGATAAATTCATGGAGAATATGAAGGGCAATGATGAGAGATTGTCTAAATAGTTTGTGGCTTCCTAGGTTGATAGAAGGGTCACTGTGGGTGGCATTTCGTTTGAAGTGAATGAGGAGGTTATAGCACAGGCAACAAGCCTTTCTATGGAGGGCCGAAAATGGAAAAAGAAGAGTCATATCTCAAACACCACTAGTCTGAATCAATTCTTTTGTGATGGTGAGAATCCTGTGAAGTAGACCGGTGGATTCAATCGTGAGGAGCTTCCACCACAGTGGGATGAGGTTTTCTATATCATCATGAGATATTTTACCCTCGAAGGCCGGTATGGGGTTTTCTACTACTACCATCTCCCATTTCTCAATCATCTTAGAAATAGGGATCTTATTTATATTTCACTCTTTTTACTGCATTCTATGGCTTCTAATGTAAAAGATGTTGCTGAAGCGAAGAAAAAAAGTAAGGATTATACTGTTCTCCATCGAGGTCTCATTCTTCACTTGTATAATTTCTACCTAACTCTTTGCCCTCCCCACACGATATCTGTTCAAAATATGCCTAAAAGTCAGTCCCTGCCCTTGGCCATTGCTAATCTTAAAAAATCCCTACTCTTATGCTTGAACCTGGCCCCTCCAATGCCTACCCTCTGCAGGTCTTTACTCTCACTAAGAAAAGCGAAAAATGTGTCCACCACTCGGAGGACTCTAAATCCTTTGAGCCAAAGAAGGTGAAGATTCAACAAATTGACTCTGATGTGGAGATCACTGATGAAGCTAACACCCCCCTTCGCTCTATGAGATTTGCATCCAAACCCCCTGAAAAAGATAAATCCCTGAAGGACCCCTCCTCATCCCATGACATGGGTGATTCTGAGAATGCGGGAGATGATACCAACCCCCTGGCAAAGCAACCACGTCCCATTCCACCTCGGCCCCCCTACCTGAAAGCTCTACCCATGTCTTTGAAATCCCTAACAACTCAGTGAACCCGACTATTGACCCCAATTCTCGAGCCAATTCTTCGTCCCCTACCCTTAGGATTGAGAAAATGGTTATTTGGAGGAAGCAGATGAAAAACTGCTAGAAATCGAAAAGAAAGTCGACACATTGAATGAGAAAATGCAAGAAATTGTCAGCAGAGAGGAGATCGCTGAAAAAAGGCTCCAGGAGGTCACTAGGTTTGCGCTGAAGGTCATGCACAACTATGTGACCACCCTTTGTCTATTGCAAGAGAACACCCATAAAGGAAAATAGAAGGAGGAAGAGGACTACAAAGACCACTTTAAATTTCTCACCAAATAATGGGCTAGGATGCTCTTGCCCAAGCTTAGTCATGGCAAAAAGAAATAAGGATGCTTGCTATATGGTGGTTTTTTAATTTTTTGGATGGTCTTTGTGGCCTTAGTTTTTTTAGTTATGATCATAGTTATAATCTATGCTATTTCATCTCTGACTCGGTTATCTTTAGCCCTGTGTGGCATTTCTTATTGTTTATTATGACTTTGTTAAACTTTGTTAATATGGTTAGTATGCTTAAGGTTTTTGATAGCGGAAAGTTTTAGGAGGTTGTGACTATGTTGTATTTTTGTTAACAGTTGTCCTTTTTCTGTTACTTTGTCTATATTTGGGTCAGCCCCCTATTTTTGGCTACTTTCAATATCAAAAACCTTGGTTATCAAAGCATATGGAGGAATATGTCAATATTATGGTGTCACATACTAATTACCCCAACAATTAGAATGTACCCATTGGTTGAAATGGGAGGTAGGTCTCTCCAATATTTATAGGTATATGAGTAGAAACAAAATATTAATGCCTTGATCAAAGTACTTTCATCACACACAACCTTTATATTGTAGCTCCAAATAAATGCACTACATTATAAAGTTGTTATGTGTGATAGCTATAGATCTATCAAATAAAAATTCGTCAATTACTGAGATTCAAACTTGATGGAGGATGTGATGGGGAGGGGTTCTCAAAGAGAGTCACACATTGCTCAATAAGTAGCTGAATGATGTTTTAGTTGGCTCCAATCACTCTTCACTTGTCCATTAACAAGTCAAACACTCAAACTCTCTTGGAGTGCTCCCTATCAATTTGTGCTCAATAGTTGCTTCAAGCATGGTTGAGATTCACAAGGGGTAAATCCAACCACTAAACTATCCAAACCTCCAACATGTAATTGTAGGGGTTTTAGGGGGTGTTTTATAGGTTTTTAGATTCCATTCAAGTGGTTCTTCAATTGGATTTTCATCATTTTCCCATCGCTCCCTCTTTCTCCTATTTTCTAGGCCTAGTAGTCCTAGAGCCCCAATTAGCCCTACCTTCCCGGTTTTTGGGAAAATACTCAAAAAATCACTCAAAGAACCTTCCAAAACCTTTGGTGATCTGAATACCCTTTTGGACAAACTTTTGGATCCACTAGGGTAGGCAGTCTGGTCTATCCATACTAGTATGGATCCCAAAAATGGCACTTTTGAGGGTTTAGGAGTTAGCAGTCTTCTTCAAAAGATTTTAATGGCCTCTACACCCTGTCACACCTCCACCTCTTCACTGAGACTATGTCCTTCTCACATTTCCATGCCAAACACTTGGCACATTCACAATTGCTCATCCCTGCAAGCAAATACAAAATTTTTAGTCATTTTCCTAATCGGGCTATGATGGAGCTCGCCTAAGAAATGATAAAAAGTTGCTTCCCAACAACTTATAGGCCATTAAAAAGAAAATATAAAGTGTAAAAGGGTTCCATGACTTGAATCCCAAGGGTCATTGGGCAAAACTCAAGGGATTTCAAGTTGGAACCATGACTGGGCTCTTGAACCCTTGCTCAGACCAAGAGCAGTACAATAAGAGACAATTTGTAATCACACTTCAAAATTGCACTAAGGAAAGATACAAACACCTCCTAAGCAATAAAATACCATACACTAACCACCATGAAATAACAATAGCAAGGTCAATCCATTTGGTATGGACTGTTGCTACAAAAATGACAAAATACAAGGCAAAATCTGGAAATTGCCTTCAAATTCTATTCAAACTTTCTCAAAGATGTTCCAACATGTGTACAATCATTCTTAGAGAATTTTATATGCCATTTTGGTCATAACCAACACTTCATCGGTTTCCTAACCACCGATTTGCTCAAAAATGCAAAGTTGTTCAAAAAGTTGCAAAAAGTTGTCAAGCAACAAATGACAACTTTTGCTCAAATGTGCATTTTTGCACTTTATGCATTTATACTCATACTAAACCTCCTAGGATGACTTCCTAACATAAAAATGACATTCCTAAATTCCTAATGAGGTTTTACAAGACGTTTTACATCATAATACAATTTTATGACATTTTAGGCTCACAAGGGCTCATTGGGCAAATTTAAGAAAACAAACAACCTTGGTGACAATCACCCTTCAAATGACTATCAAAGACACATGTGGACCTCTAAGTAGTCCATTATTCAAACACTAATCCAAAAGATGAACGTCACACCAAAATTTTGAAAATGCATCAAAAACTAGGTGCTCCTACACCATACTCCCCCAATGAGAAAGAAGTGAAGTGACTCCTTTAGGCAACAAAGAAAGGGGAATTCCAAGCTTAGAAAAGTCTTCTTCAGGTACCCAAGTATCCTCAAATGATGGAAGTTGCTTCCATTTGACCAAATGCTCCATATAAGCAGTGTGCCCTGTCTTCTTGAGAATCCTAGAATCCAATACTTTCTCAGCTTGTGGCATGGTTGCAGGTGGCAAGGGCAGGTCTGAAAGTGCTTGAGAGACCTCTGAGACTCTACTACATTCCTCTAGAAGTGTGCCCTTATACTGCACCAAATCTGCTACATTAAATATAGGAGATAAAGGCATGTCCCGGGTAGGTCAAGTTTGTAGGCATTGTTTCCATACTTGGCCAAAACCTTACAAGGTCCAATCCTCCTCATCTAAAGCTTACTAGGGACACCTTTCTGAAGCCTTTCTTTGTTCAAATGAACCATGACCAAGCCCCCAACAACAAATTGTATATCCTTTCTCTTTTCATCTACCTCATCTTTGATCCTTTGAGAGGTGTCTAGTAATGCTTTCCTAACCTTCTCATGAATCTCTTGCATGGATTGAGCCATGTCCATAGCATGTCCACTCTGTTGTCCCATCTTCCCAATATCTTTGAGCTCTAACACACCTTTGGGATGAAGGCCATAAACTATCTCAAAGGGGCTCTTACCGGTTGATCTATTCACACTATCATTGTAAGCAAACTCAGCTTGATGGATGATCTAATCCCAAGCTTGTCCATACTTCTTTGTCAAACACCTAAGAAGGTTTCCAAGTGTTCTATTAACCACCTATGTTTGGCCATCCATTTGGGGATGGTAGGCTGAATTGAAAGACAAGTTAGTACCCAATCTTTGCCATAAAGTCTTCAAAAAATGACCAATAAACTTTGCATCTCTATCTAATACTATACTGATAGGTAAGCCATGAATCCTAATGACTTCCTTGAAAAATAAATGAGCAATATGACTAGCATCATGAGTCACCTTACATGGAATAAAATGGGCCATTTTGCTAAATCTATCTACCACAACATAGATGCTATCAAATCCTGATTTGGTCTTGGGCAAACCAACAACAAAATTCATACTTACACACTCCCGTGGCCTATTAGGGATAGGTAAATGTTGATAAAGACCAACTTTAGAAGAAGTATCCTTGGCTCTTTGGCAAACCACACATTTCTCAACATATTTTCTGATATCCCTTTGCATCTTAGGCCAATAGTAGAATCTTTGGACAAGCTCCAAAGTCTTATTCAATCCAAAATGTCCACTTAAGGCACCATTGTACTTCTCTTGCATCAAATTTTCTCTCATGGACCCTTTAGGTACACAAAGTTGTCCTCCTTTAAACAAAAGACCATCTTGTAAGGTAAAATCTGCATATTCACCATGAAAATGATTTCTAAATTCTTGACAAACCTAGTAGATGGCAGCAAAGTCTTCATCATCTTGGTATAACCCCTTGAAACTATCCACACCAATGCTCTTGAGCTGCACTTCTTGCACTGTTAGCAACCTTCTACTTAATGGATCAAAAACTCTATTACATTGACCTTTCTTATGTTTAATGGTAAAAGTATATGACTACAAGTATTCTACCCATTTGATATGCCTATGATTCAACTTTTCTTGTGAATTGAGGAAACTAAGAGCTTGGTTGTTAGTATAAACCACAAATTCTTTAGGCAGCAAATAATGCCTCCATTTCCTAAGTGATTGAACAAGTGCATATAACTCCAAATCATAAGAAGAATACCTTTTATTGGCATCATTGAGCTTCTCACTGAAAAATGCAACCGGTCTATTGTCTTGACTTAAGACCACTCCAACTGCTATGTTGCTTGCATCACATTCAATGATGAAGAGCTTGTCAAAGCTTGGAAGAAATAGTACCGGTTGAGTAGCCACCTTTGTCTTCAAGAGATCAAATCCTCTTTGTGCTTCTTGTGTCCATTGAAACTTAGTCTTCACACCTCCTTTGATTGTGTCAAGCATAGGTGCACATATCTCACTGAACCCTCTAATGAACTTCCTATAAAATTGTGTCAAGCCATGAAAAATCCTCACTTCACTTGTTGTCTTAGGTGTAGGCCAACCGATTATGGCTTCCACCTTAGAGGTATCCATCTTCAAATCACCACTTGAGATTACAAACCCAATATATATTAACTCATGTTTCATGAACTCACATTTCTCCAAATTGATAGTTAGTTTCTCATCACATAATTTCTTCAATACAATCTCTATATGCTTAAGATGTTCATCTTTAAACTTGCTGAAAATCAAGATATCATCTAAATAAACAACAAATTTACCAATATAATCCTTGAGTACTTCATTCATGAGTCTCATGAATGTGCTAGGGGCATTTGTGAGTCCAAATGGCATAATAAGTCATTCATAAAGTCCTTTTGTGGTCTTGAATGTTGTCTTCCATTCATCTCCCTCCTTGATTCTGATTTGGTGATAACCACTCTTGTGGTCTATCTTTGTGAAGTATTCAGCACCTCCTAAACAATCCATCAAATCTTCAATTCTTGGAATGGGAAATCTATACCTATTTATATTCCGGTTGATGGCTCTAGAATCAGTGCAAAGTCTCCAAGTACCTCCCTTCTTTGGGGCCAAAACAGTGGGAATTGCACATGGGTCGATGCTCTTCCTTATTAGACCATTGTCCAAGAGTTCTTGTATTTTCTTAGCTACCTCTTTATTATGCTCCGGTGTCATTTTATAAGCTGCCTTATTAGGCAATGAGGCTTTGGGTATGAAGTCAACTTGGTGACTTATGGCACATTGAGGAGGCAAGGTTACAGGTGTTCCATCACTGATAATGTCCTTAAACTAATTTAGAATCTCTTGCACTTCATTGAGAATGCATAATTTCTTATCCTTGCTTTCTTCTTTTAGTTTTACTACAAGTGCAAACCCCACTCCTTCTCCTTCCTAGAGAGTGTTAATGAACTCCTTCTCACCAACCAGCACCACATTGGGACCTTTTGATCTTCCCTATTCTTGGTCTCCTATGGACTGAATTTTATAGGTGATCCCATCTTTTTTAAAAGTATAGGCATTCTTTTCCCCATGGTGTATTGCTTTTCTGTCAAATTGCCAAGGCCTACCTAGGAGTAGGTGGCAAGCATCCCTCGGCAAGATGTCACACAACATTTTGTCCTTGTAGCCTCTTATAGTGAACTCCACCCAAGTTTGTTCCTTCACTAGAACATGTTGCCCCTTGTTGAGCCAAGTAACCTTATAAGGATCACTATGTGGGATTGTTTGTAGGTTGAACTTACTTACTACTTCTTCTAACACTATGTTATCAGTGGAACCTAAATCCACCACCACTCTACATACTTTACCCATAATCTTGCATTTTATCCTAAACAAGGATCTTCTTTGGCTAGGTTCCTCCTTAACTGGTTCTTTGATCAAGACTCTTCTCATCATGAGATTCTCTCCAACCTCAGAGTCTAAACTCACTTCTAATGCCTTCATGTTTGTTGCATCTTCTTGAATATAACTTACTCTCCTCTCACCTCCTTAGGATGAATAAAACTTCTCAGAACATCTATAGGTTGGGTGTCCAAGTTGATGGCAATTGTAGCACTTCATTGTGGTGAAATAGGACCCTCTTCCTGATCCACTAGACCTTCCTCTATAGTTGCTCTTGCTATTGGAATCCCTACTTTTCTCTACCAACTTGGATTCCCCTTGGGATCTTTGGTCTACACTTCTTCCACCATAGCTACCTTTATGACCTTTGCCATCTCTTCCCCTACCTTTGCCTTCGTTGCTTTGCTCTTGTTTCTTTTTAATCTTCTCTTCCACCTTGAGTTCCAATTGATAGCACTCATGAATAGTACTAGGACACAACAAACTCAACTCTTCTTGTATATTCCATCTCAAGCCACTCAAGTACTTGGCTACCTTAATGATTTCATATTCCACCACCTTAGATCTCAAACACACCTTCTAAAATTCCTCAGTGTAGCTGCTCACATCTAGTTCTCTTTGTCTCAAGTTTTGTCTCCTCTTGTGTAATTGAATTTTATAGTATTTTGGGCTATATGCTTCTTTCACCTTGGCTAACATTCTTTTCCAAGTGGCTATTGGGTCCTTACCCTCCTTTTGCCTCTCCTCCTGGATGAACTTCCATCAAGTCAAAGTTGCTCCTCGCAATCTAGATTTGGCTACCTCATCACATTCAAAGTGATTCTCCAATCCTTCAATCCATTCCATGACTACTTCTGGTTCCATTTTTCCACAAAAAAGTGGTACTCCTTCTAGGGATTTTCCTCCTAAGGCTTTGATGGCTCTAAGGAAAGGTTCTTCAGGTAGAATAGGATCTGGTTCAGGTGTGCTATTCTCTTCTACTACTTCCTTACCCTTCCCTTCATTGATTTGGATTGTTACTTTCTCACTCTTGCCTTCAACTACGTCTAGTTTTCTCTCCAGCTGTTGCATTCTTACCCTGAGGAGTCTATTCTCTTCCTCTTGATCTTCTACCTTCTTGGCTAACTCTGCATTGGTCACCATCCTGAGGCTATTTTCTCCTACTGACCCAGTCTGACATGAACTGGCTTCTTCCCAAATCTTAGTTTTCTTTGATACCACTTTGATGGGGAGGGGTTCTCAAAGAGAGTCACACCTTGCTCAATAGGTAGTTGAATGATGTTTTAGTGGGATCCTATCACTCTTCACTTGTCCATTAACAAGTCAAACACTCAAACTCTCTTGGAGTGCTCCCTATCAATTTGTGCTCAATAGTTTCTTCAAGCATGGTTGAGATTCACAAGGGTAAATCCAACCACTAAACTATCCAAAACTCCAAAATGTACTTGCAATGGTTTTAGGGGGTGTTTCCATTCCATTCAAGTGGTTCTTCAATTGTTTTTCCATCATTTTCCCATCACTCCCCCTTTCTCCTATTTTCTAGGCCTAGTAGCCCTAGAGCCCCAATTAGCCCTACCTTGCCGATTTTTGGGCAAATACTAAAACAATCACTCAAATAACTTTGCAACACCTTTGGTGATCCGAGTACCCTTTTGGATAAACTTTTGGATCCACTAGGGTAGGTAGTATGGTATGTCCGTACTGGTACAGATCCCAAAATGGCACTTTTGAGGGTTTAGGAGTTAACAGTCTTCTTCAAAAGGTTTTAATGGCTTCTACACCCTGTCACACCTCCAACTCTTCACTGAGACTCTATCCTGCATCACATTTCCATGCCAAACACTTGGCACATTCACAACTGCTCATCCATGCAAGCAAATACAAAATTTTCAATCATTTTCCTAACTGGGCTATGATGGAGCTCGCCTAGGAAATGATAGAAAGTTTCTTCCCAACAAATTCCAGGCCATTACAAAGTAAATATACACTGTACAAGGGCCCCATGACTTGAATCCCAAGGGTCATTGGGCAAAACTCAAGGGATTTCAAGTTGGAACCATGACTGGGCTCTTGAACCCTTGCTTAGACCGAGAGTAGTACAATAAGAGATAATTTGTAATCACACATCAAAATTGCACTAAGGAAAGATACAAACACCTCCTGAGAAATAAAATACCATAAACTAAACCACCATGAAATAACAGTAGCAAGGTCAATCCATTTAGTACGGACTGCTGCTACAAAAATGGCAAAATATAAGGCAAAATCTGGAAATTGCCTTCAAATTCTATTCAGACTTGCTCAAAGATGTTCCAACCCATGTACAATCATTCTCAAAGCATTTTAAATTCCATTTTGGTCATAACCAACTCTTCATCAGTTTCCTAACCACCGATTTGCTCAAAAATGCAAAGTTGTTCAAAAAGTTGTCAAACAACAATGACAACTTTTGCTCAAATGTGCATTTTTGCATTTTATGCATTTCTACTCATACTAAACCTCATAGGATGACTTCCTAACATCAAAATGACGTGCCTAAATTCCTAATGAGGCTTTACAAGATTTTTTACATCATAATGCAATTTTATGCCATTTCAGGCTTGCAAGGGCTCATTGGGCAAATTTGAGAAAACAAACAACCTTGGTGAAAATCACCCTTCAAATGACTATCAAACACACATGTGGACATCTAAGTAGTCCATTATTCAAACACTAATCCAAAAGATGGACTATCACACCAAAATTTTGAAAATGCATCAAAAACTAGGTGCTCCTGCACCAGGATGTTACTTGGGATACCATTAATTTTTTAAATTGCATGTATATTCAATGTGGAGGGTGGAAAGGAGAGAAGTGTATTCTTCATTAAATTATCAAATCTATTTAGCTTTATTTCAAGAATTGCACTACAATAAAAAGGAGCTATGAGCACTATGAAAGGAACAAAGCCAAATCATATACCTCTAGTGCCAACATTCTACAAAGTTTTCACCAATGCAACTGTGAGTGAATGGTAATGGATGTGTTTATTTATCATTAAAAGCTCCTTTATGATTCTAAATTGAGCAAGGCTTGTCAATTGTGTAAGGTTATAATATTTTTATTTCTTATCGTGTATTATTATTATTATATCCTATGTTTCCATCATATACATTAGAAAGCTTATTGTCTACCCAATCTAGATGGTCTACGAGGTGCTTATACCAAGAATTAATTGAGCAATTCCTTGGTTCAATCAAAAAGTTAAAGCATGTATGGGGTACTAATATATTGTCTAAGAAATGTAAGATAGAGCTAAATGCATTTGGAATTCAATTATTCCATCCGCTAGGTGGTAATTATTTTCATATTACTACAACTACTTTGATAAACCCATATCAGTCTAGGGTGCCTGCAAGAAGCTAAGTCCACTTGTGGAAGTTTCGACCTTAGAAAGAGTGTCAAGAAAAATGGGTGTCTAATATGCCTTAAGATCTTGAGGCTAAACTTAAAATGGGTACTCGTTATCAATTGGGCCCAATAGGAAATGGGTACTTTCTATTTAAGAAATGAGTACCCATTATGTAGGTAGAGGGTAGCCTTTATTTAAGAAATAGTTACTAGTTATTTACAAAACGAGTACCTATTTGGTAAATAATGGGTACCTATTTACTAAAAGTTTCTTTTTAAAGCTACAAATTCATTTTATCTACATGAGAGAAACAACAACAAAAAATGGGATCTCGCTTTTGAGTCACACCAACACCTTGCTACCTCCTCCAACTAGCATCTCCTCTAGATATGTACCTATAGTATCGTAAATTGTAAGCCATTACAATTTTATACTCTTTTTTGTGCCAATGCATTAGTGTGTCTCCTCCTAGCTATTTTCCAAGCCTATTTTCAATCTTTGCACTATAAAATTGATGTCATATGATCACATGGTGATCTGGGTATTTGTTCCTAAGTTTGTGTACACCTAAGCCACTTTTGGTTCACCTCTTTATGGGTGGACTAGGGCACTAGGTTCCCTTATCCCCGTCGAATGGGCCTATTTTAAAATATGTTAATGTACCGATTTCTACTAGTTAATTATGGATCTCGATATATTTATATGATCGTCAGAGGCCAACCTAACTTATGAAATATCTTGGGAATTCTATATAAGAGCATCTTTCTAATTCATTTAAAATATCCTCTCATACCTTCACATCCCACAATATTGAGCATTATTGAGATCACTTCTTATAGCAAGTATTATTGGCGAATTCCTTCATATCTTAACATTATGGAGCAACAAGTTACAATTCCATTAGATTTGTGCATTATGGAGAAACAAGTTGCAGCAATCTTCATGCAAGCATGTTTTTATAACTGGTTCTTTTAGGTCTTGCCATGTCATGTTATTGCATAAACACTTGTGGGTCTTGTTCAAAGAGCATTGCATCATCCCTATTATCAACAACATCAAGCTTGAGGTATAATACAACATATTGCTTCAAAACTTTTCCTTCATTCATATCTTATTTTATTAAGGGTTAATTTCAAAACCTAGGGCTTGACCTAGGCAAACCCCTATCAACCCAACACTATTTTCCCTCATGTGTGTAGGTAATAGATTTTGGAGAGAATGAATACAAAGACTGAGACACACAACACTAGATTTTGAAGAAGCAAAAAATCCAAAACAAGGTCACCTAGACACTTAAAATTGAAATAGAAATTGAAGAATAATGTTAGCTTAATTGGATAATAAAATTATTTAATTAGTTTAAAAGAATAATTAGTAAAATTTTACAAACAGCTGATGGAAAATTTTAAGTGTCTACATTTTGTCCCTTTTGAGACAATGTGTTTTTGTTGTTTAAAAAAAAAAACTGAAAAATTGATGGTGTCTTACCTTAGCATGCCCAAATAGATCGAGGGATGGAGTTAAGATGTCTCCTTAAGAGATTATATGTGCATTGGAGACATGAATGATCCCTTGAAAGAAGAACAATGTTAGATGAAAGAAAATAATGATAGATGTATGAGTGGATATGATGGTTGGATATGTAGTGGGTGAACTCACAATAATGGTTCCCACTTTTTTGCCACTTTTGACACTGAGATGTACATTTTTAAAATAATCTTCAACTTCTGAGAACTATAACTTTTAAACTATTAAAAATTTGAAGATGATGTAAATTAGTGATTTCTAGCATTTTGTTTTTAGATTCTATATACATTTTTTTCAAATTTTTTTGAAGGATTTTTAAAAAAAATTTCCATCTCCCTCGAAAAGTAGTTTTTTACAACAAACTACATTTTTAAAGAGTGAAGTGCCTCCCGAAACGCATAAATTTTTTTCTATAAATGATAAAAACTCAATTCTTTTGAATTTTGGTTTGTAACATCAATATCCAGGGCTTGCATTTGGTTTTATAGTGATATGTTCAATATTTTTCATTTTATAAAGTTTTGAAGTCCGACTAGTCATAATTCAAACATAGGTTTACGTTTGAACACATAACTTGTTCTATATAAATCGAAATTCAATTTATTTTTTTTGTTAGAAAGAAGACATCAATACCAGGGGCTTAGATATTTTTCAGAATTTTTTTGAATTAGTTTCTTATTTTTCCTAAGGCGTTGAACAGAGAAGTTCATATTCGATGAAAAACCAATTTTCCATAAAATTAAAAAAACAAGAACATAATAAATTCAAAATATAACAAAATTATACTCGTTAGAAAGCTTGCTTCGAGTACTACTATCTAATATTTTTGGGTTATCAAGATTATTTCATTCGTGTATTGATCCAGAGCTCCGAAGTCATTAATTCTTCATAACTCTAAAATTTTTTGGGAGAAACCCCTAGTTTGCGGTTTCGAACGAACACAAGTTCGAGCGAATTGGGTTCGCTCAAACCCAAAATGGTTCGAGCGAACCCCCATTCGCTTGAACCAATGAGCTCGATTTTGGCACGCACATTTTTGTAACTGCCTTGTTCGAGCGAACCCAACAATTTTTAACTGTCGGCTTTCGTTCGAACTCTGGCCGACGCTTTTTTTTTTTTTTTTTTCATTTGTGGAATCGTATAAATATCCATAATTTTTTTTCGTTTTTTATCACCCAAATGATTAAAATAATTCGCATTTTTGGATGAAAGAAGACATTTGAAAATTATTTTGAAGGCAATAATTTGAAGGTTTTTTGTAAAAGCATGGGAAACAAGAAGAGAAGGCAAAATAAGACTTCAAGGAATTATTCTCTCGAAATGGAAGAAAGATATCGAGAACAAAGAAGACAAAGATATCATGATGCAAGTATGTATTTTTAATTTAATATGTATTACGTATCAATTAATTAGAATTCAATATTTTTTATCTAATATTTTTAATAGGATTAAAAATAATTTTGTTTTAATTGGAAAGCATAATTAATTTGAGATAATACATGTGTATTTGCAAATTTCAAATTCCATCAACTTGCTTGTTGTGTAATTGTATTTTTCTCCTATTTAATTAAGTTCATTTATAATAGATAAGATCTATTAAGTCATAAAATTCATAAGACAGGGATTATGTCATAATTTCTAGGTTCTAAATTATATATATTGAATATTTAATCTACATGTACAAGTAATTTCATGTGATAGGTCCTTTAATAGCACATAATATATATCTGTCTTAAGGGTAGTTAAGTATATTAATTGTGAAATGTTTTTTCAAATGTGGTCATATTGATTTTAATAATAAGGCCTATTAGGACTATTACATCAAGATTATAGGTCTTAAATGTGACATAACTTTATAACCTATTAAACATGTTGAATAATTTAGGTGAACTATTTATATTCAACTTCACGTACATGCAAAAACATTTCAGATTAGGAGGTCTATTATGCAATAATAGGTCTTAAATATAAACACATGTGACAAATTATAGTGCACTTAGATTATGGTCCATAACAAATTAATATGAGGTCACCTAAGTTATCGTATGCATGCATCAAAATATTTGTACTTTTAATTTTCAAAATTGGAATTTCTAATTTATCAAAATTTTATTTTATGTGTTAAATTAGTGCTCAAAATTAGAGATTGAACTTTAATCCTAACCTGAGAACAAATTGAACTTTAAACCTAAACACGTAATTTAATTAGAGTTATAAGTTCAATAAGGTCCTGAAAGTAATTAAATTTAATAAACCAAATTGAATCCAGGCTAATTTTAACATGTAAAGCTTTAAGCCAAATTCATCCCTATTCTTAATCCTAATTGAATAATCTCTGATTAATTCAAGAACCTTACACAAACTCTTAAATTATGTGCAGAACGGGCAAACGAACCTATTGAAGAACACAATATAGTTGATGAACATAGGGAGGAGATTGTCCAAGTTGAACCAATGGAGACCTTTGAAGGAGAGGGGTCAGGCTCCTTACCTCCTACCACTGATATGGATGAGCATATTGTGGATCTAGCTAAACAGGTGAAGAGAAATATTTCTTATAAAAATTTAGATCATTTACTTGAAATGGATGTGGATGAGTTGAAACGTCTCAGTGAAGAACCTAGACATACTAAAAGGAGGTCAATGAATAAAAGTGGAAAAGAAATAATGTCGCATTTCAACAATCTTGATACTACACTAGAAAAAGCTCAATTGTTATCAATTGTACTTACTCATAAAGACTTAATAGATGCAATGAAATTGTTGGGTATAGATACAACAAGTCAAAAGAGGAAATATTCTCAGCTACAAAAATCCATTGTTGATAATGTTAAGAAAGGTTTGGTGAACATTGGTAAAAAATCTCGAAAACTAGATAAGACCATTTCAAGAAGAGTGATGTTGACATCTTTAGTAAATGAAAGATTGCCTCAAAAAAGACAAATCTCTTCACTGTCATCTGAGTTTGGTTTTAGTAGAAGGACAATATCTAAATATGTTAAAAGGAGAAAGATTTTGGATGATACTACCTCAGAAGGGAATTGGGCAATTATGTGTAGAGCTCCTCGTTCTGATAGAATTGAAGATGTTGTTAGGAACTTTGTGACAAGTTTTTGGAATGATAATACTCGCCCTTCATCAAATAGTAGAGATGTTATCAAGCAAAGGATTGGTCCTGATCGTTATGATCTCCATGTAAAACATTGGATAGACACAACAAAACATGAATTGTATGTATTGTTTACTAAAAAAAACCCTCATATAAAGATTGGACAAACCATGTTTGAACGGTTAAGGCTAGATTATGTGAAGTTAAACAAAGTTTTTGAAACTTGTTGTTGTCATTATCACATCGAATTTGACTTGTACTATCAGGTGTTTCGAAAGATTAGAGAAGATAATGATGGTTATGAAAATGCTCCTCCTAAACGAACAAGTCAATTCATAGCATCCATCTTATGTGATAAATCAGATGATAATGCAACCGGTCAAATAAATTGCATAAGAGGAATTTGTGGAACATGCGGGGACTTGGCTAAATTGCCTTTGAGAGATGAAGATACTGACATGAGGAAGATGGTAAATTGAAAGAGTTACAAGTACCAAAAATTTGAAACAAAATTTGGAAAGGAATCTACAAGACTAGATTATGTAGAAGAGGAAATACCTATTGGAACATTTATGGAAAATTTTCGTAAGTTGATAAAACCATACATATGCCATGGTTTTTTTGCCAAGTGGCAAGCAGAATAATTTAAAAGATTAAGAGACACTTTCCCACTTGGAACTATTCTATCTGTAGTTGACTTCGCAGAGAATTACTCTTTTGCACATCAAAAAGAGATTCAATCAGAGTATTACTTTTCAAAGCAAATCACTATTTTCGTGCATGTGTGTTATCCACATGCACAGATGAATTTGGATGGTGTTGATAGTACATTTGAAAATCGTGTCATTAAGAAAGAGTACCACTTCTATATCAGTGATGATAAGGAGCATGACACACTTTTTGTACAACATTGCTTTAAGAAGTTTTTTGAATATTTGAAAGATAGAGGCATAACAATAGTTAAACATTTTGTTTGGTCTGATGGATGTGTGGCACAATTTAAATCTTCAAGGCCATTTTATGCACTATGTAGATATCATCGAAATGACAAAATACCACATGTTTGGAGTTTTTTTGAGAGTGGTCATGGAAAGGGTGAACATGATGGTGCAGGAGCTTGTATCAAACGTGCTCTAAGAAAGCATCAAATAAAGTACACAGGAGAACGTATAGAAAATGCACATGATGTTGTTGAATGGTGTAAGAAACACTTTGAGCAACCGAATTATCCTAGGGAATCATCATCGAGAACATATAAGCCCATTCCATATAGAGTGTTTTGGGAGATAACTGGTACGTGTTCTCTTTTAGTATTTTATTTAATTTTTTTTAATTTAACAACTTGATCTACATGTACATTCTTGTACACATGTACATTTTGCAGATGTAGATAGAAAATCAATGCATGGATGCAAGAGTGTGGAGAGGACAAGATCTTTGCATTGTGTCATGAGTACAGATAATCGCCCATGGACATTATACACTAGGGATTATTCATGTTTTTGTTCTGAATGCATTTTCGAAAACTATGTTGATTGCAAGAACCAAGAGCTTGGATATGTTAGTGAATGGAAAATGGTGCCACTAGATGTTTCTGACACATACGAGGATTCAAATGAGGATGAAAACTTTGAAGACATTCCTTTGATTTCTGTTGATTACGATCATATTTCAGGATTGATTAAAAAAGGTACATACATGACGTACACATGTAAACATTTCCTTAAAAATGACATATAACTTAGAATTTATTTAACTTGTGTCAAATTGCAGGAGATATTTTTGCAGTCATAGCAGAAGATGAAAATATAGAAGGTGTTAGTTATTATTTATTGTGTTGCACAGAAGAGAGAAAGAAGTTATCAAAATCTGAGATGAGTGATGGAATGTCATTTCCCACAGGTTTGAGTTCTGATTTGAATATGTACATGTACATGTACAAATCGCTTATGTGAAATTTTTTAATTTCTTGAATGTTTCTTATATACATGTACATGCAGGATCAGTTGTAGTGCAAGGGACATATTTCAAACAAGTTAAAATTGTTCAACATGGGATTCATTTCATTGAATACCAAATTGACAACAAGGTATATCAGTATAGTCACTTGGTCATTGCTGTTGGCCTAATTCTTCAAACAGTTCCACGTCGAGGGCGGTCTCAAAAGTGGAGACTAGATAGTGAAGATCATGACAAAATATTAAGTGTTATTGAAGAGCGTTGTGAACCACTTGATGTGGTATGAACTATATATACATTTAGTAATCCACATGAATCGAATTTTAATGTAAGTTCAAGATAAATTCTAGATCTCAAGTAACTTGTTTTGAAACTAAAGGATAAATATTTTTTAAGTTTATTTATACATTATATCAAATTAGGATGTATTTAAATGTGCATGTTTAATTGTATGTAATTGTATTTGTATTTAATTAAAAAATGCATATTATTTAAATTAGAATGTAATATGTACATTTGTAAAATTGATATTTAATATGGAATTAGGACATGCATATGTTGTGAACTATTTAACTACAATATACATACCTAGAAGCTCACATACCTACAATATACATACCTAGATGTAATATACATGTACTGGATGTGAACTATTCAATACATGACCTATTAAGTTTAGTTTGTTCATTTCATACATACTCTTTTGTTTGAAAATCTTGAAACATGTATAATCATACATACTCTTTTACATTTGAAAATCATTTCATGTATAAATCTAATTAATACAATCAAGATAAATTCTAGATCTCAAGTAACTTGAACATTTGTAAAATTGATATTTAATATGGAATTAGGACATGTACATGATCTGTGAACTATTTAACTACAATATACATACCTAGAAGCTCACATACCTACAATGTATTGGATGTGAACTATTCAATACATGACCCCTTATGACACTATGTGATCCTAAGGGGAATGTCATATGTACAGTAGGATGTTATAAGGGGTCATATGTGACCTACTAAGGGGTCATGCATGTGTTAATGCATGCGTGAGCCCTTAGGACCACATATTCAACCCCTTAGGACACAAAGGAAATGTCATATGTACAATAGGATGTTATAAGGGGTCATATGTGACCTACTAAGGGGTCACACATGTGTCAATGCATGCGTGACCCCTTAGGACCACATACGACCCCTTAAGACACTATGTGATGAACTAAGGGGTATGTCGTTCACACTAGGATTTTATAAGGGGTCATATGTGGTTCTAACCACATATGACCCCTTAGGACACTATATGATCCTAAGGGGAATGTCATATGTACAATAGGATGTTATAAGGGGTCATATGTGACCTACTAAGGGGTCACGCATGTTGTAATGCATGCGTGACCCCTTAGGACAACATATGACCCCTTAAGACACTATGTGATGAATTAAGGGGTATGTCGTTCACACTAGGATTTTATAAGGTGTCATATGCGGTTCTAAGGGTTCATGCATGTGTTATAACACATGCATGACCCCTCAGGACCACATATGACCTCTTATGACACTATGTGATCATAAGGGGAATGTCATATGTATAGTAGGATGTTATAAGGGGTCCTATGTGACCTACTAAGGGGTCACGCATGTGTTAATGCATGCGTGACCCCTTAGGACCACATACGACCCCTTAAGATGTGATGTGATGGACTAAGGGGTATGTCGTTCATACTAGGATTTTATAAAGGGTCATATGTGGTTGTAATGGGTCACACATGTGTTAAGACACTATTTGATGGACTAAGGGGTATGTCGTTCACACTACAATTTTATAAGAGGTCATATGCGGTTCTAAGGGGTCACGCATGTGTTATAACACATGTGTGACCCCTTAGAACCACGTATGACCCCTTCGGACACTAGATGTGATCCTAAAGGGAATGTCATACATGTACACTACTATGTTATATGTGATCTTCTATGACCTCCTAAGGGAATGTATAGTGTCATATGTGGTCTTAAGGGGTCATGTTGTGCGTGTAATAGGATGTGAAAATGGGTCACATTGTAGAGGAAATTTAATTTGTTTAAATTTGTTATCTAAATTTTCTAATGTTTATTTAAATTAATTTTTCTAACGTTTTTCTTTTTTTGCTAATGTTTTTCTAAGTTCTAATTTACTACAGGTTAGTTTTCTATGTTTTTCATAACAATTTTTTAAAATGTCGAAAAAAATATACATCTATACAATTATGTAATTTTAAAAACAAATTGACACATTTCAATCAAAACATTAAATTATCAAACATTTTTCTAAAATAATGAAAAACAATAAATTATCAAACATTTTTCTAAAATGTTGAAAAATAATAACTATATACAATTATTTAATTAAAAAAATAAATTAACAAACAAATTATTTACAAATTTAATAAAAAAAAACATTATTAAACCAAACAAAGGGTTATTTTGTGCACCTGATATAACAAAGGTCGAAAACTGAATGAAATTAGTACTAGAACACCATATTGACATCTAAAGAGCAAGAAATAAGACAATTTTTCAGTTTTGGAAATCATAGTAAGAAATACATATGATTGAAGGGCATTTAATTTAATGACAGTTCATGTTGTAGGCACCTAAATGATATTAGAATTAAAAAAAAAAACATTATTAAAATGTTCTAATTCTTTTGATGAATTTGCTAAAAAAGTAACCTCCTTTTATCTTTAAGATTTTAAAACTTCTTTGCTAAAACCCTAGTTCTAACATGTAAGGTCCTTCTGTAATGTCACTCCTTTGATTTTCTAATTCTTATCTTAATTGGGTTCACTCCTTTGATTTTCTAATTCTTATCTTAATTGGGTTTCCTCTTTGTATTACTCACTTCTTTCCTTTGTCACTCGGGGATTTCATTAGCATTGGATATGTCATTTTCCTATTGTAGGGTGCTCATTGTCCACATCGTGCATAGTTGTTGTTTGAAGCTCATACTCAAGAGACAAGGTCATGCCTACTAGTTTCATATGTATTGCGAAGGCTTATTTTAGTTGGACCACTAACCTAACAATGATTGAGTATGGAAAGCTGCTTGTGGGCCATCCTAATTCTTATTACATCACATTATGTTCTCATTTGTGAGCCCTCTTTTTTGCTCCAACAATGCATCATAGTTTTCAATTATCCTAGTTTTTTACCTTTGATTGAATGAGATCTTGTATATCATTTTTTCCGAATTAGACACCATTCTCACTATTGCAATCTGTGATGATTTTTATTTTTTTTGAGATATATTGATATGGACACTAACCTAACAATGAATGAGTATGGAAAGTTGCTTGTGGGCCTATAACAAGCGCCTAATTCTTATTACATCACATTACGTCCTCATTTGTGAGCCCTCTTTTGCTCCAACAATGCATCATAGTTTTCAATTATCCTAGTTTTACATTTGATTGAACGAGATCTTGCATATCATTTTTTCCGAATTAGACACTATTCTCACTATTGCAATGTGATGATTTTTTTTTTTTTTTTGAGATATAGTAATATGGCCACTAAACTAACAATGAATGAGTATAGAAAGCTGCTTGTGGGCCTATAACAGGTGCCTAATTCTTATTGCATCACATTACGTCCTCATTTGTGAGCCCTCTTTTGCTCCAACAACATTCTCACTATTGCAATCTGTGATGATTTTTATTGTTTTGGAGATATATTGATATGGATTGTTTTGGAGATATATTGATATGGACTCCTGCTTGTAGGTAATATATGCAGTGGCGAATATATGGAGAATGCTTATTATATTGCGATTGCCATTTGTATTATCATGTATTCTTGAGTTGTCAGAACGGTAGAGTACATAATCTTTAAAGGAAGTTACATGTTCAAATTTAATAACGGATAGTGTATTGTACAATTTATTTGTAACATAGTAGGTGCCTCCACCATGGAGGGAAACTAAAGCACGGTGATAACCCATTCCAGAAATAATCAAAACCCCAAACTTTAGACTCAAACAGCGTAGGTCAACCATTTTATCTACAAGTACAAGCCCCCTGCTGCTGATATAATCATTTCTAAGAGCGTTTGAATGGGATGGCCCGAATGATCATCTGGTGGTAGATTGCTGCAAGTCCAGCGCCAATGAAGGGACCAACCCAGAAAACCCACTGCACAAAAAAAAGCCCAAGAGAAATCAATCGATGCTTAACTCATCTAACACATATCAAGAACTAGATACTAAATTGATCTAACAGAAATCAAGCAGGGTTAAGCAGATGCTAACCTGATCATCCCAGGCGTGGTCCTTGTTGAAAATAATAGCAGCTCCAAGGCTCCGAGCAGGGTTGATGCCTGTTCCTGTGATGGGAATTGTGGCCAAGTGGACCAGGAAAACAGCGAACCCAATTGGGAGGGGTGCCAAAAGCTGCAAAGAAGCTCTCTAGGCTTAGTAATAACGTCTATAATAGGTATGCAAATAAAGAGCTAATTAAAGGGCGAAACAATAACATACCGGAACATGGGAATCCCTGGCGCTTCGTTTGGCATCAGTGGCAGAGAAAACGGTGTAGACGAGAACAAAGGTGCCCACAATCTCAGCACCCAAACCGTCACCCTTGGTGTAGCCATGAGCCACCGAATTGGCTCCACCTCCGAGCATTTCATAGTTGTGGTGGCCCTCGAAACCCTTCACTACTCCTGCTCCACAGATGGCGCCCAAGCACTGGCATATCATATAGAACACAGCTCGTGGCAGTGACAGCTTCCTCGCCAGGAAGAGCCCAAAAGTCACAGCCGGATTGATGTGCCCACCTGCCAACAAAGCCATTACATCATATTCCACAATACCCTCAAAACCCTTAGATCAAAACCCAGGAAACCCTCACAAAGCCTTTAGATAAAAATGTAGAAGAACTTGGACTAAAACTCAGAAGACCCTTTTTGAGTGTACCTGAAATTCCAGCTGTGCAGTAAACAAGAGCGAAGATCATTCCTCCGAATGCCCACGCAATGCCTTGGATTCCCACGGTTGAACACATATCATTTGATCTTTTCACACCCATGACAGTGAGGATGGTGATGTAGAGGAAGAGGAAAGTTGCCATGAACTCTGCAATTCCTGCTCTCCAGAAAGACCATGACTTGAACTCCCCTGGCTCAAACAGGGGTGCAGGCCCTGGTTCTGTGTAGTCCTTTTCCCTAGTCTGGGCAGCCGTTCCCAGTGGCTGCCTCTCCGAATACTTGTTTGCTCCAAGCTTAACATCTTCCTCCTTTCCTTCCATTGCTCCTCTCTTTTTCTCCTTGGTGCCTACTCAAAGAAAGGCTGCAACTGCAATTGCAAAATGAAATGCCTGAATTGAATTGAATTGAATGGCTGGGGCTAGCACCACTACTTAAAAGAGATGGCTGATGAATGGTTGATGCTGACTGCACCGCCCACCCACAACGCCAGGCCCACCCACAACGCCAGCCCCAGCCCAACGTCTATATTTTATAACGTTTACAAGTGAATGGCGTATCCCATGGCTTCATTCTCTTTAGCCCATTAACACGTGTAAGGTATCCCATTAATTGACGGCGACCGCTCAAGTGCGCATGTATTCACAATAGTAAAAATCTACAGTGCCATTTTTGCTACTTCTTAAAGACTGCAATTTGACTGTCAAAAACGTTTTGTTTATAATATTAAACTAATAAAAAGGGAGGGACGTTCACAAAATGAACAGCTTTTCAGCGGGCTTGCAATAACAGTTGTCGATTTGTTTTTATAGTGGACCAAGTTTTTTATTTCCTCTCATTCCACCTAACCAGGGAATAAATCTATACCTATATAGTTTAATATGTAAACTTTAATTTCAATACGGACAACCGTCTAGTCAAGCACCATCATAAATGAAATGAAACTTTTTAATGACATTTAGCAGATAATACAGTCTATGGCATTCCAGATTGGAAACACTAACATTCGACTCTTGAATCTAAACTTATTTTTATGAACGGCGGAAAATTTCATACCTACTATTTTATTTAATTTATATTTCAGTTATATAAGAATTAATTATTTATTTATCTTTAAAATATTAAATGATAAATTATCATTCAACGGATAAGTATACTTCTTTTTAAATAGATTTATATATCTTTTTAAAAATAGATTGTATATATCTTTTTAAAAATAGATTTTATGTATCATTTTTTGTTCAATTAAAAAATAAATATTTTAAAAATATTATTTGTATCTTCAACAAAATTTAAATTAATTTTTTAATAATGGATACAATAAAATGATATATATTATAATATTTTATTATTTAAAGTTTTTATTCTGTTTTTTATTTTTTATTTTTAAAGTTTTAGAAAAATCGCAACTTTTTATTTTTTCAATTAGAGTTTTATTTGGTATTGAAATGCATTTGTTTATTTTTTTGCTTTAAAACTTTCACAAATCTACATTAAATAGTGTTAGAAAACAAATTTTCATTTAGGTTTGAGGTGAACTAAAAATTTCATCATAAAACTGTGCAAATTTGAAAAAACGGTGAGCAAGTCGCGCTATGAAAGCTAATATGAAGAAAGAAAATTTGCAATTTTTTAAAATAAAATACTTAAAATCTTTAAGTGAAATGCTTAAAATCTTTCAAAATATGTAGTGAATTGTTTGTAATATGAAATTTAATGTCATCTTTCCACTGTTATTATTCCTTATTAATGTTGTCAAAGTTGTTTTTTTGTTTTCTTTAGCCTAGTTATGAATTTATTTCCTTTTAGATTTATTAGTAAACAATTTTAATTTAAAAATGAGCATTATCCTTCCAATTTCGAAGTTGCATCAAGTTCAGATTAATAAAAAAAATATATTATTTTAAGTTATCTTAATTTCAACTTGAGTTATTTTAAAGAAGGAAAATGATTATTTATCTTCAATGAGAGTTAGAGTTGTCATTAGGATTGAGATTTAGATTCAATTAAGTTTAGAGTTTAGATTCAATTAGAGCTAGGCTTAGAGTTTCACTATGGTTTGACTTAAGGTCAAGTTTTACTTATGGTTACACTATAATTTTTAGAATTCAATTATGGTTACACTTAGGCTAAAGTTTAACTAGGGTTATGGTTAGGATACATTTAATGTTAGGATTAAGTTAGGATTTAGATATGGTTACAGTTAATATTACCATTCAATTAGAGTAGAGAATATATATTGTTAGGATTAGGAATTCATTTTAACTAGATATGTCTCGATGTATTTTACATATATACTTGAAAATATAAGTATGATAGTTATTAATTTATATTTCAATGAGTTAATTATTGATAGATAATTTTTAATCTAAATGATTATATGGAAGTTAACAAAATGAGTTCAACCTATCATATATCTTAAACATTGGGATATATATTTCTAAAGTTAAAAAGGAAATTTTATTTTTTATGTAAATAATATGTTAATATTACAAAAGAAATAAAAAATTATTGTTATTCTTTTTTTAGTGAAAAGAACACAAAATTAGAAATCATATGTAATAACCCTTGATGTTTTAAAAGAGCAAAAAGGGAAATCTAATACTTTCATTTAATTACAAAAAAAAGTAATATAAATAAGTGATTATCAAATTAGAATTGATTTAGTTCTTTATCTAAGGTGTAATGGTTTGGAAGCAGCTCTTGTATTATATACACAATTTATGTGAGATCTAGAAATGGCATGCAAATCATTCAAGTAAATAAAGTGGTTTGGTGGGTTGTGTGTATAGTAGAAGGAATGTGTGGTTTGCATTCACCTTGGGGTATAGTGTATACATGGGATTGTCTTGATCTGGGTTATAATAGGCATTAATGTGTGAACACATGTTGTGTTTAGTTAGACAAGTTCATAATAGATAGTGCTATAGTTAAGATTGTTTTTGATATGGAATAGTTTCTCAATCAAAACAAGAAGAAAACAAAATCATAACAAATACATATATATTCGAATCTTTTACATGCCAAGGTTGAGTATTGTCATTGCTTAGAAAATTGTCTTATTGATAAGACTTGAAATGGTTTTTTGATTTGAAGCCTACAACTATCATATTCGATCAGTGAGAGTCTTCATCAACTGAATTTTGAAAGGCATTTGAAGCTACCAAACCGATCATTGGACAATTGGGAATCCACATTAAATTGTAGTCATCGTTGGGAGGAAAGCAAATATTATAATATAGATGTTATTTCTGTTATAGAACAAACAATTAAGGCAATGATGATATCATTATATTAAGGTGACATACATGCTTAATAATTTACAATTCATTCCTTTAATCGACAAACTTGCAGTCTTAACCAATCTTTAAGCAAAGTGATTCCAAGGGCCACGTTGAGAAGTATGAGTGGACAAGGGCATTAAAGGATATTGCATATGTGACAAAACAAAATTAGGTTATGCTTGTCAACTACAAATAATTCAATATTTTGTTAAAACTATTACCATTGGTTGAAAGATTTATCAAAGGTATGGCCACCATACTAGACGCCAACCTATGCTAGCATCTTTGTTGATGAGTATGTTATAAATTCACCCATACATATCCCTCCCCCTCTCCTTCTATATCTTTATGTTTCTTCTTCTCTATCTCTCTCTATATGTATTAGACTGTATGTATATTCCCCTCTACATCTATATCTCTCTTTATTTGTCTCAGTCTTCCTCTATTTCTCCCTATCTACACATGTCTCTCTCTCTCTCTCTTTGTCTCTTTGTCTCTCTTCCTCTCTCCCTCTATCTCTAGACATGTCTTACTCTCTTATCTATCCATCACTCTCCCTCTCTAACTATTGCAAAAATGGCATGAGCCTATTGGTAATGGAGTCCAATTAATTTTTTGGTTCAAAGATTTTCTATCACTTATGTTTCATTCTTATAAATGAATGCATGGTTTATTTAAAGCTATCACTTTCTTCATTTGAACCATTGTTGCAAAAACAAAATTGCTTTCTAAATAACCTATCAATTGACCTCATATACTAAACAAATTTATGCTAAAAAAAGACAAAAAAAATTCATAATTACTTTCCATATCTCTTCATCTAACCAATACCAATACCAATTGCTAATTAATATTCCATATATGAATCATCAACTTGATGCCAAACATAAAGAACGTACAGTCTCTTATAATAATTTGTGAAACTCATCCAAAACTCTCTCATAACATTTAAATATTTATATTAGAGACAAGTCCACAAAAGACTCTCTACCCTCAAACCCTAAGCTGCCACATGTTTATAGAAATCACATGGTGGAGGGTGGCGTCGCTTTCTTTGAGAAACGGCTACAAACCCCTGCCTGCCATTTGGGCGGTAGTAATACCTAATATGTGGCTCTTATATTTTCAGCTTTTAAATAAAATGATTGAGGATAAGGCAGGAGTGGGTGGGGCCCACCCACGTATTATTCTCCATGCACACGTGATGATGAGGCTTGGGCGGCTTTAGTCCAGCTCTACTGACGCCATCAACACTATTTTTCAAATAGATAGATTACCTACCATTTACCAACATAGCCTCAAGTTCAACTGCAAAACAGATACTCTTCACACCTCTCCCAACAACTGTGATTGGATTAAATATGGTTTAAAGGAATATGCACTTTCCCTAGCTTAATTTAGCTTAGTTAACTAATTATTATTTAATTAAAATGGTATTTGAAATTTAATAAATGTATAGAGATTACTGTAATTTGAAGAATTTAAATGTAAAGGAATTGGATATTTAATTCATAAAATAAAGTAATGATTAGCATATTTATATTTTATAACTAAAATTTATGTGGAAAACTGGGAGAGAGATCAAATTTAAAAAATCTTTACTTTTAACATAGATTAATTAATTTCATATGGTTAATATTTATTAGAATTTATTCTTACTTTTTAGTATAGATTAATTAATTTCATATGGGTAATATTTATTAGAATATGAAATTATTTGCATTAAAAAAAACTTGATTTAAATTTAGATTTTAAAACATAATTTTTTAAATTAGAAGTTTTCTTTAATGTAGATTTTATTTTTTTTATTTTTTTTACATTTAATAAATAATAATAATAAGTTGCTTTTTAATTTAGATTTGTTTCTTTTAAATCTAGATTTTTTTCATATTTAATAAATAATAATAATAGAAAGTTTTTTTTTAAATTTAAATTTTACTCTTAAACTTATTTTTAAATTATCCATTGTCTAGTCATTATTATAAATAATAATAATAGAAAGTTTCTTATTAATTTAAATTTTAGTCTTTAATTTTTTATTTTTAAATTTCTAATCATTAAAATTACACGGAAAAAAAGGGTGGGTGCGACTGTAATGTTACGCCTCTCGATGTCATAAGATAAAGATTGGATGTAAGTTAAATTTAAACCATTTAGATATGTAAAATAAGAAATTGAGATAATGTTAGTTGTCTTAGATTCTATGTAGAATTTATAGTTTATTAAAGGCATCACATGGATCTAATTCTTGACTTGTAGTCTTCATATAATTTATTATACATTTCTACTCCACAACAGCAGAAAACACAAAAACAAACTACAAGGGTGCCTTGTGCACCCTAGTTGCATCCATGGCACTGTTCCATTAATTGGACAGAAACTTGTAAAGGTCCCTAGCCTCCTGCTTATCCTCCTATGTGTCCGCAATACATTCCCTCAGCAGAGAGAGGGTGAGCATCAAGTTGTGTAACACTTGCAAATGAAATTTGTTAAGGCCTACCATTTGGGCATCCCAGACCTCCATCTTACTCTTGAGTCGGTCGACATCGTCCATGATAGCCTACAATTCAAGCACGAGACCCAAGTTCTGAATCCTCTGCGTGATGTCCAACACGTCCGTGCACACCTTTTCCATTTGCTGCAGAGTAGGGACACCCTTGGGGTTCACAGCAACCATGTCATCCGTAGTCTTTTCCATCTCCTTGGGCACATCTTCAGCAGGGGGGCTGTCAATGTCATTGCCCAAGCCCATCAGGGGGAGAGATTGCATCACCTGTTCCGCCATCTTTAAATCCGGGTCCAAGTTACCAGAGTCCAGGGCTTTGTTATCAGGAATTTCCTCACACATGACACCCTTAGTGCCCATGTTCATAGGGGTCGTATCCTTAACATCAATAGGGTCTTGGGTTTGCATCTCAGAATTGCCCATGTCAATGACAGCAACAGTGGTCAGAACCATGGGGTCCCTAGTCATATCCACATCCACAACATCCCCATCAGGGGGCCCCATAGTGGTATTAGGGTCCTCTCCCTCCTTGTCCTCAATGGGTTCCTCCTCCGAGTCAATATTTTCGATCACCGAGGTCTTCTTCTTGTGGCTTTTGGAAGCCAGTTTGGAGGATCTCCTTTTAACCTCAAAATTAGGGGAAGGATTATCATTCTCAACATCCTCAGAGGATGAATTGTCATGAAAGATAATACGTTTGCATTTAACAGGGGTTTTTCCTTTTCCCTTGGATAGGGAGTGGGAAGCACTGGGAGAGGCTAACAGAGTCAAACTGGGGGAGACTTCAGATAAGGAAATGGCGGAGGCATAATCAGGCAAAGACATGGTGGCCGTAGCAAACCCTTCATGAGGATACTGGAAAAATCTAGGGAAGGCCATACACAGGGCAACAAGCTGCTGAGGAGTAGGCATGGGGAGCTGAGAGAGCAAGAGGTTCTTGGGGGGGAGGAAAGAGCCTCATGGAATTTATACAGCCTGTGAATGAGGCCTTGGTGAAGGAGGTAGGGCAGTTTATCCCCATGCTTGGGATCCATGGTGTCTTTAACAGAGCTTTCAATAAAGTGTAGTAAATAAAAGGGCAAACAGAGCAAATCATTATTGCGAAAATGATTGAGAAGGGGCAAATGATAGTAGTAGATTACCTTGTGCCTGCTCTCGAGAGTGAAGTACTTCATGATCATAAGGCAGATCATGTTCCACCGGTGTTTGAGCTCCTCCCGAGCAAACCCACCCTAGAGTTTGACAAGTTATGTTGTACTCTCTTCTTCTCTCTAATTATTAAGTATTAGTTGTATTTAAAAACACCTTGAGGAGATTGTAAAATTATAAGGACTACATTCTCCTATGTTAATTCTATTGATTGAATGACTTTTTGGTTATGATGAAGATAAAAATAATACACAAACATGCAAATGATCTAGATGTTGATTATGATGTAAATTAGTGTTCCTATTCAAGCTCCAAATTAAAATGTACTTGTTGGATGCTACTTGTTTAGGCTCTAGGATTTCAAATGGTAATTACAATTGATTAGTGCACAAATGAGTGCCTTTAAATGCTAAGACATAATGAATCATTGCACAAGTGTATACTAAGTCAACTCAAAATAACTATGAAGAAAGCGTCAAAGTTGGCCATTCGAGCTTTAAAACTAAATTTTAGGTTTGATTTGTGTCATGTAGAAGTAATCTTGTTCATTGTGGAATTTGGGGATTAATGATGAGCATATGAAAATGAAGGGTAATAAATGGTGCCAATATATAAGGACAAGTGTAGATAGCATGCTACACCTTAACAAACAAGAGTAAAGTTTTCATTTCTATTGTGGTTTTGAATGTGAGACCCACTCTCACTCTTTCGATGCGTGATTGAACTATAAAAATAAAATATTCCCACCAAGAGTAACCTTGGTTATCAAAGCATGTGGAGGAATATGTCAATATTATGGTGCCATGTGTTAATTACTCCAACAATTACAATATACCCATTGGTTGAAATAGGAGGTAGGTCTCTAATAATGTATCCATTGGTTAAAATTACCATTTTAATTTCAAGGTTTGTTTTTGTGCCATTCTAGATTGACCACAACTATAAAGTTTGAACCATTAAATTCAAATTCAAACTTTCTTACCCCTTTCTATTACTTTTTAAAATTAACCAACTTAATACACGTTAGTGTGACATGTATCTATGTCATAGTATTTATAGACATTCGATGTGCAATTAATTTACATGCAACACTAAAGAGAAAATAATTAGAGCACACCCTCGCTGGGTTGGTGGCTTGTGGGCTTTGTGCCCTTGTTGGGCTATTGTGCTCGTAGGTTTGGACCTCCATCAAAAAAATAGTTAGAGCACACTTCAATTTCTGAATACACAAAAAACTAGATCCGCAATATTCAGATAGGTCATCTCTATGCTAGTGAATGTTGTCGTTGACATTTTTTATAACCATTAATCTAACTTTCCAAAGGGGTTTGACCTAGGAGAACACATTCCTTTATTGAGTTAGCAAACTCCTAAAGGTGTCCTTAGACACCACCTTAACACATTCAACTTTAGGAAATATGAATATGAGTAGATTTATCAAAACATATTATGTTAGATCATTTCTATGTAGCACAATTTAATTCTACATCTCAAACTGAGTTTGTGCTAGTCAAAATATTGACCATGTGGTGCATTTGAGATTGAATCAAAGAAAATTTTAAAACTATGCTGACTTTGACACATTCCTCAAATTAAGGAATTATTGATTCTATTTATTGTATTATTCTAGATTATTTTATGTAGTGTAATCATTTGCATTTACATAAATTGTTGAACTTGGCCCATGGCCCATGGCCCAGCTTACACCCCTAGGGTTTGGCCTTAAATTTGATCCCTACAAACATGTTTAAGATTTGAAGTACTTTTTAATTGTCTTATTTTTAATTGTGATCTTGCTTTCACCTACCCTACTCTCTCCCATTATACTTACCAATCTCTTTCTCTCTTTCTATCTCTATCTTTATCTCTTCCTCTATCTCTTCCTCTCTATCTATCTATCTTCATCTGTCTATTTTTCTTTTTCCCTCTATCTTCATCTCTATTTCTATCTACTCTAAATTAACCACACTATTGATAGGAACTTGATGCATTAGATCTCTTATTACTAGTCCTTTTTCTTTATTACTTAAAATCTACCATTTTGTACTCATATTAGGGGAAAGGACCCACTAGTTGAGCATGTTCCAATTCTTGTGATAGAAGTTGTTGATTTAATATTGTCATACTTGTTGATTTAATGTCCAACTTTTGTACAACATTGCACTAATAGTTGTGACTTAAAGTTGTTATTGTTGATGATAAGTACCAATAATTGAATGAAATATACCATTTGTTGTGAAAAGTAACCAATCACGTGTTGCCACATCAGCTGCACAAGTATTGAGACCCTTTTGCACGTCTAATGGTCTCACTTTTTTTGGGGTTGTTTTGGACACTTTGGCAAAACGCATGCTTATGTGGCATCATATTAGATGATGTGGCCTTGAAACCTTAATTATAAGTAGGGAATTTGCCAAGTAAGCCACTGTAAAAATTTGGGAGTGATTTGAAATTTCCACGTAAGATTTTGAGAAGCGTGAAGTTAGGTTGCACAACTAATGGGTCCTCTCCCCTATTATTAACAGATTTCCTTGTTAATTGAAAAATTATTCGTGCACACTTTATCGCATTATTTTATTGGTATGAGGTTCTGTTATGACTCTGTCATTATATGCGTCATTTTTCTATTGCAGGGTGCTCATGGCCCACATCGTGCATAGTTGTTGTTTGAAGCATTTAGGCTTGGGCTACAACCACATACTACCATGTGTACGAAAGACAGGCCATGTCTACTAGTTCCACGTGTTTATTCTAATTGGACCACTATCTATACAATGAATGAGTATGATAAGCTTGTGGTTTGAAGCATTAGGCTTGGGCTACAACTGCATACTACCATGTGTATTAAAGACAAGCCATGTCTACTAGTTCCACATATGTTTATTCTAATTGGACCACTATCTTTACAATGAATGAGCATGATAAGCTTGTGGTTTCAAGCATTAGGCTTGGGCTACAACCGCATACTAACGTGTATTAAAGACAAGCCATGTCTACTAGTTTCACATGTGTTTATTCTAATTGGACCACTATCTTTACAATGAATGAGAATGATAAGCTTGCTCCTACAATGCATGATATTTAAAACCGATATGCTTATTCATTACATCGAATGAGATCTTGTGTATCATTTTTTTCCGAATTAGACTCCATTCTCACTATTGCAATGTGTGATGATCTTTATTTTTTTGAGATATATTGATATGGACTCCAGCATAGGGTAATATATGGAGAATGTTTATTATATTGTGATTGCCATTTGTATTATCATGTATTCTTGAGTTGCCAAATGGTAGAGAACATAATCTTTAAAGGAAGTTACAAGTTCAAATTTAATAACGGATAGTGTACTGTACAATTTATTTGTAGCATAGTAGGTGCCTATACCATGGAGGGAAACTAAAGCACGGTGGTAACCCATTCCAGAAATAATCAAAACCCCAAACTTTAGACTCAAACAGCGTAGCTCAACCATTTTATCTACAAGTACAAGCCCCCTGCTGCTGATATAAGCATTTCTAAGAGCGTTTGAATGGGATGGCCCGAATGATCATCTGGTGGTAGATTGCTGCAAGTCCAGCACCAATGAAGGGACCAACCCAGAAAACCCACTGCACAAAAAAAAGCCCAAGAGAAATCAGTCGATGCTAAACTCATCTAACACATATCAAGAACTAGATACTAAATTGATCTAACAGAAATCAAGCAGGGTTGAGCAGATGCTAACCTGATCATCCCAGGCGTGGTCCTTGTTGAAAATAATAGCAGCTCCAAGGCTCCGAGCAGGGTTGATGCCTGTTCCTGTGATGGGAATTGTGGCCAAGTGGACCAGGAAAACAGCGAACCCAATTGGGAGGGGTGCCAAAAGCTGCAAAGAAGCTCTCTAGGCTTAGTAATAACGTCTATAATAGGTATGCAAATAAAGAGCTAATTAAAGGGCGAAACAAGTAACATACCGGAACATGGGAATCCCTGGCGCTTCGTTTGGCATCAGTGGCAGAGAAAACAGTGTAGACGAGAACAAAGGTGCCCACAATCTCAGCACCCAAACCATCACCCTTGGTGTAGCCATGAGCTACCGAATTGGCTCCGCCTCCGAGCATTTCATAGTTGTGGTGGCCCTCGAAACCCTTCACCACTCCTGCTCCACAGATGGCGCCCAAGCACTGGCATATCATATAGAACACAGCTCGTGGCAGTGACAGCTTCCTTGCCAGGAAGAGCCCAAAAGTCACAGCCGGATTGATGTGCCCACCTGCCCACCAAGCCATTATATCATTTCACAATACCCACAAAGCAAATAAACACATCATTCCATAAGACCCACAAAGCCATTACATCATTTCACAATACCCACAAATTCAATATATCATTCCACAATACCCACAAAGACCTCAGATCAAAAGCCAGAAGGCTCCTTTGAGTGTACCTGAAATTCCAGCTGTGCAGTAAACAAGAGCAAAGATCATTCCTCCGAATGCCCAGGCGATGCCCTGTATTCCCACTGTTGAACACATATCGTTTGATCTTTTCACACCCATGACAGTGAGGATGGTGATGTAGAGGAAGAGGAAAGTAGCCACGAACTCTGCAATTCCTGCTCTCCAGAAAGACCATGACTTGAACTCCCCTGGCTCAAACAGGGGTGCAGGCCCTGGTTCTATGTAGTCCTTTTCCCTTGTCTGGGCAGCCGTTCCCAGTGGCTGCCTCTCCGAGTACTTGTTTGCTCCAAGCTTAACATCTTCCTCCTTTCCTTCCATTGCTCCTCTCGTTTTCTCTTTGGTGCCTACTCAAAGAAAGCCTGTAACTGCAACTGCAAAATGAAATGCCTGAGTTGAATAGCTTGGCTAGCACCTCTACTTAAAAAGAGATGACTGTTTCAATTAAAAAAAGGAGAAAATGGTTGATGCTGATTGGCAAGGACATGATGATAAATGATAATGGCTAGCAAGGCATGGTCGGCCCGTGCCTAGAGGATTAATGGCCCACATCTTACCAACTCTGCTCACTCCACGACTTTAGCTTCCTTCTTACCGTTCCCGGGATTCATAATCAACTGTTAACGACTATCTAAACGACTTTTACTCTACCCATCTCCCTGTCGGCCAGGATTCAATCCAGATAGTTCGGAATTCCACTTTTCGTTAAACATCAACAAGGTTAACATAGTGCGTTTAGTTGTTTTGATTGTTGCAGCCCTGTGAAGAGTGATAGGCTGCCGCTGTCAACTGCACCGCCCAGCCAGCCCAACGTCTATATTTTACAACGTTTATAATTGGAGGGCCTTATCCCATGCCTTCATTCTCTCTACCCCATTAACACGTGTAAGGTATCCCGTTAATTGACGGCGACCGCTCATCATGCGTATGGTGTGCTCAACTGCGCATCTACAGTGCCATTTTGCTACGTCTTAAAGACTGTAATTTGACTGTCAAAAACGTTTTGTTTATAATAATAAAAAAAGGGAGGGACGTTCACAAAATGCACAGCTTTTCAGCGGGCTTGCAATAACAGTTGTCCATTTGTATTTATGGAGTGTCCCACGTTTGTGATTTCCTGTCATTCCACCTAGCCAGGGAAGATGTCCAGTCAAGCATCATCATAAATGAAATGAAACTTTTTGAATGACATTTAACAGATTCTATGGCATTCCAGATCGGAAACACTAACATTCAATAGATCCCACTCTTATTTCTGATTGTCCACTATTTCTTTGTTCCAAATTTTGATTAACAAATCTAATCTTATTTTTATGAATCATACGTATTATATTGTTTTATTTATATTTAAAAAAAAAATTAAATGTAACATATATTTAAATAAGTTAGTTGTTAATATATATTTAAATAAGTTGACGTTTATAGATAATTAATTTATCTAAATCAATTGAAGTTCACAAAATAACTTCAATCTATCATGTATCTTAAATATTGGAGTATATATTTTCTTTTCCTTTTTTTCTTTTTTTGAAAAAGAGGGGTAAAAACTTTGTTTAGAACAAAGCAAGAAATACAAAGAGAGAGCCCAAGGCCGGAACAAGAAGTTCTAAATCAATTGAAGTTCACAAAATAACTTCAATCTATCATGTATCTTAAATATTGGAGTATATATTTTCTTTATCTAAATCAATTGAAGTTCACAAAATAACTTCAATCTATCATGTATCTTAAATATTGGAGTATATATTTTCTTTTCTTTTTTTCTTTTTTTGAAAAAGAGGGGTAAAAACTTTGTTTAGAACAAAGCAAGAAATACAAAGAGAGAGCCCAAGGCCAGAACAAGAAAGCCCTTAAACACTTTATCCTCCATAATTAACCTATCTAACATATCCTTATTCTCAAGCCTGGGGGGGCCAATCATCCATGTCCTACCCACTTGGGTTCTCAGAAGCCCATTTAGCCAAGCAATCAACCACTCTATTCCATTCCCATGGAATATGATAGAAAGAGAGACCCACATATAATCCTCTTCCAACCAAGAGAGTACCCTTTTTGAACAACATAAAGAATAGTTGTAGCCTCCATAATGTTAGTAGAGTGGCATCCCCTATAAGAAGAGAAAAAAAACACAACATTTCCATTATTGTCCCTACCAACACCACCAATTCCCGCATGTCCCGGATTCCCTCTGGAAGACCCATCTGTATTAACTTTTAACACTCCCTCAGGAGGAGGGAGCCACCTTCTTTCTCTGTGAATTTTATGTTTGACCTTTTGTCCTCTCCTTCTATCTAAGGGGCCACCTCCATTACCAACAAGATTTAGATTCCTTATCACACCTGAATCACTAGGATCCATAGGTCCAGAAACATCACATTTGGCAAGAATAGTTTCCTGAAGTCTACAAACATTTTTTCTCCATAGAAGAACACTCATTAACTCAGAGTCCTGAAAGATCCTTCTATTCCTTTCCAGCCATAAATTCCAAATAATCAAAGTTGAGCCAATGAGCCAAGCAATCTGCAAAAAGGAAGATTTGGTTGGAGGATGGCCCAAGCTCTCCCAAAACTCCACTAAAGAAGTAGCATGAACACAAGCGTGATTCCACGCTCCCCACCACATGTGCCAAAAATATTTGGCATAAGAACACTGAAAAAAAAAAGATGGGAAACACCTTCTTCATTCTCTTTACAAAGGACACATCTAGATGGGCCTTGGAAACCTCTTTTCTTTAAATTCTCCTAAGCAAGACATTTGCTTTGGGCGACCAGCCAAAGAAAATAGTTACACTTGGGCCAAGAGAAACAATCCCGTTTCCACCAAGGCACACCTTCCCTGCCATGCATTTTCCTATCCAACTCCTGGCAACCAAATGCAACTGTAAATTTGTCTTTTGGGTTAGGACCCCAAGCCAAAACATCCCTATCCTGATGAGAGTTACATAACCTATTGGCTAAAATCTCAGCCAACACCTTATGACTCTCCTCAGAGCCACCATGCGACCATTCTTGAGGATCCCTCCAACAAGTCACTTGACCATGCCCTTGCAAAATATTAGTTTTGAAATCAACATCCTTGCACCAACCAGCCGCAACAAAAATATTACAAAGAGGCTGAAGGTGAGGGTACAAAGATACAATTAGGGGATGGCCATCCCAAGAGTCATGCCAAAATTGAGCTTCTGATCCTTTATTACACATCCAAAAAAGACCCCCTTTGATGAGTTTTGCCCCCTTTTTAGAGTGTCCCAGATCATGGAACCCCTCCCCATCAAGTTACATTGGGGCACATCAATACTATCAACACCTCTAAGGTACTTATGAGTGATAATTTTGGCCCAATCCAAATCCTGGTAGGTGCACCATCTCCAATATAACTTAGCTATAAGCACCCGACCCATTAAGCCAACAGGCCTAAGACCAAGACCCCCCTCCTGCTTCGGTCTACAAACTAATTCCAACCTAACTAGGCTCCACTTGGAAGAAAGGAGATTACCAGATCAAAGAAATTGCCTAGAGAGAGCATCAAATTCTTTCATAAAACTAAAGAGAGCAACCTGCACAAAACATCTATAAATAGGCAAGGTTTGAACAACTGACTTCAGCAAAGTTACTCTGTCGGTTGATGAAAGCCATCGACAGGTCCAGTGGCTAACCCTCTTACGAAACTTGTTTAGAATTTCCTATCAAAACTCCCTGCGTTGAGAACCCACACCAATTGGAATCCCAAGGTAGACCCAAGGAAGGGAACCAATAGGAAATCTAAAAATCCGAGAAAATCCTATTTTGAATAAGCCGGGGAATATTGAAGAAATATATAAAAGATTTGTTCTCATTAATTTTTTGCCTCGAGGCAGCCAAATATGTATCCAAAGTTCTCTTGAATTCTACAACTTCACTGATTCTGGCCCTTCCCATCAAAGTTGTATCATCCAAAAACTTTAAGTGAGAGTAGGGATGCAAGTGCTCACCCCAACTCCATCCTTGAATCAGGCCTTGTCTAACCTTGGATTTGATAAACCTACCAAGACCCTTAGCCATAATGATAAACATATAAGGAGATGAGGAATCTCCCTGTCAAAGACCCCTATAAGCATTGAGAATTTCAAAGGGTTCCCCACTGATTAAGATTGATAATGAAGCAGAGGAAACATAGCTCATGACCCAACTGACCCAATCACTACAAAATCCAAAAGCCCGAAGAATATTTTGCAAAAACCCCCATTTGACTTTATCATAAGCCTTTGCCATGTCCAATTTTATAAACATGGCTTTCTCTTTAGAGGTGGCCATAGAATGAATGGCCTCAGTTGCAATCACAATTCCATCCAATATTTGTCTACCATCCACAAAACCACCCTGCTCATTAGAAATAATAGTTTTGAGTCATAGCTTGAGTCTCTCTACAATAAGTTTGGTAATAATATTATAGACTACATTGCATAGAGCAATTAGTTTGAATTGGTCCAAACTATTCACATTAACCTTTTTAGGAATAAGGGCCAAAAAAGTAGAATTCATGACTTTTAACATTTGCTTATTGTTGTGTGATTCTTGAACCACCTCTAGAAGGTCCTAGTTGATAATCTCCCAAAACTCCTGGTAAAAATTCTATCGGGAAGCCATTTGGACCTGGAGCTTTTCCTTTTTTCATGTGAAAGACAATATTTTCCAATTCTTGTAACGAAATAGGGCAAATGAGAGCCTCGTTCATTTCTCTAGAAACAAGGAGAGGAATACAATCCAAAATAGATGCTTCATCTTCCCTAGCAAGAAGAGAGTCCTCCCTAAACAAAGCAGAGAAATGCCATTGGACTTCTTGAGAGATGTCCCACCGAGAGGGGAGCGGAGCCCCCTCTTAAGACACTAAGGATGAAATCAATTTACTTGTTCTTCTAGCCTTGACAAAGTTATGAAAAAAAGAAGTATTCCTATCTCCTTCCTAGACTAGTCAATTCAAGACTTTTGTTTCCAAAAGATCTCCTCTCGAAGCTCCCACTCCTCTAGTTCCTTTATAGCCATAGCCTCCATTTGGTTAAGCTCTAATGTAAGTCCCTAGTCCCAGATCAAACAAGTGATAGCGTCCAACTGATCCTGGGTAGCCTGCTTACTAAGGTGAAGATTCCCAAAACATTGCCTATTCCATCTTTTTAATTTATATTTCACATGTTGCAATCTCTTGACAAAAGAATACATAGTTGTACCATGAGAGGGCTACACCTCCAACCACCAATCTGTGACCAAGTCCTGAAGGGAAGGGTCCCACAACCATATAAGTTGAAACTTGAAAGAGGGATTTTTCGAAGCATGATAATAAACCATAGATATTTTGATTGGCCAGTGATTCGAGCCCCTCAAATCCAAAATCTTAGAGCTAGCATACCATTTGTCTCCCATCCAGTAGAAGGAAACAAGGAATCTATCTAGTCTCTTAGAGATAGCTTCCACTCCACTTCTCCTATTATTCCATGTAAACATGGCATTATTTGGTTTCGAATCAATGACATTCAAAAGCTCAATATTATCATTTAGGAGAATAGCTGAAGGATCTAGCCTGGCCACACCCCCTCTTTTCTTAGCCAAGTTGTAGATTGCAGTGAATTGCCCAACCAAAATCCAAGGGAGAAAAGGGTTTAGAGAGCGAACATATCTAATATGGTCCCAAAACTGAGATTTACCTAAAAGAGTTGTAGGAGCATACACATTGGAAAACAGACAAATTTTACTTGACTTTAGACAGGAGGCAACCATAGAAATAGAAGAGCAACCCATAATCCACCACTGAGGGACAACCTTTGCTAGATCCCATAAGCAGGCCATTCACCATGAGCTACCATGAGCCCCAACACATTGATAAGCTCCACACAGCCAAATTCTAGAAACTCTATCTTCCATACCCTCAACTGACAATTTAGTTTCCTGGATGAAAACAACATCTAGAGAATGAGAAACAATTAGATTCCAGACGACCTTTTGTCTGGGGATGTTGTTCAACCCCCTCACATTCCATGATAAAACAATCACTTCTTAGGATGGGATAAATGGGAATCAATGGGTTTCACCAACCCAGACTTAACCAAAGTATCTCCAATAATCTTCACCTTCTCCTGATCTGTCTTCCTTCCACTCTTCAAGGGTTTTTCCATAAGTCCTTTTTTGAGGGGTCTCTATTGTAGGCCTAAGGCAAAAATGGTCCTATTGCCCTTCCCAGATTCAAAATATCCCTTGTATGAAGGAGAAGTTGAGGCCACCACATTAGCCACCTCTATTGAGACTAAGATCTCACTAGGTTGTGCCACAACTAAAGATTTCAAAGGAAGATTTGTATCCATTTGACTATCCCTTGATCCACTATAGCTACATTTTGTTGAACATTTCCATTATCCACCTCCAATGAGACTCCCGAGAGTTTAGCCCCTAAAGATAGTTCAACTAGAATTCCCTCCTACTGAACCAAGTTATCTAAAACTTCAAACTAGTTAGAAATCCCATCATTGTGTCTATCTATCCAGGTTCTCTTCTAACCTCTTCCCTTATTACGAGTTTTGACAAGAATAAAGTCATCTTTATCAGTAGTACCAACAAACATATAAGCTTTTCCCTTATCCACCTTAGGATCTGAGTTGGAAGGGACACTAGCTAATGCAAATGATCTGGATCTAGGGCACTTCCTTTGCAGATGCCCATATTCATGACAGATTCTACATCTAAACGGTAATGTCTCATAGTCTAATTGTTGAATCCATGAAGAGGATCCAAGACATATTTCTATATAATTTGGTAATGGATTATTTAAATCAACTTCAACACAGATACGAGCATAAGAGATTGCCTTTCTATCATGAGTCTAAGTAGTAGGGCCAATAGGTTTACTAATCAGAAGACCAATAGAGTGGAGAATATCATCATGCCAAAACTCTAAGGGAAGCCTTAGAAGATGAATCCAAACTAGAACTCGCAAGGGCAGCTCCTCTTCTAAGTTGAAGCCTGCATGCCAAAGTTTGACAAAAAGCCCAACCTGGTTAAATAAATATGGGCCTCCTTCAAAAGCTTTATGTCTGTTAGACAAGCATGAGAAGATTGATGAATAATGATGAACAACAAATACCCTAACTGGTATTGAGAGGGGGGGGGAAGTGAATTAGTACAGACAAAAAATTCTCAACAACTTATCAAGTTAAAACAATGCTAACCGGTTGTCTTCATCACTGAACTTAACCATGGCAATACCGGTTAAACATAGTAAGACTTCAGACAACAAAACCAGTAAAACTGATTACTTCAAATAACATTCAACACTTGATAACTACTTCACCAATATACATATGCATGTGTTGTATCAGTAATACCATAAGCATTAGATTTGCATGCAATTCACCTAAACAAAGACTGCTTAAACATCACATGAAAAATGCACAACTCATGACACACAGATTTTTCACGTGGAAACTCAAATGGGAAAAACCATGGTGGGGACGAATACCCACAAGCTTGTTTTTGAACTCTTTTGAAGCTCTCTCTGTTAGGAGCCTAGTCCGGTTAAAGACTTTACAATAAGGTTTTGTTAGGAACTGATCCTATTAAAGATCACCCGGTTAAGGGATGGCTATATACCCTATTAAAGGTTACCTTGCTAGAGGATTTGAAGAAATCAATGATCTTGAGTTACCTGGTTAGAGGATTTACAATAAGCCTGTTAAAGCTACCCGACAAAGGGATTTTCCTATTGTTGAAATGGTTAGAAGACAATAGGTAAAGCTCTGATATGATAACATCACTATATGCTAAGGCAGATCCCTTTCAGTTCCTCTACTATGCAATCACACTTTGCAGTTTTCCACTCACTAGTCTGGCAAGTATCTCATCACTTGGATACAAAACACAATATTTGTCAGCACTTACAATATCAAAACTCATCGACCTTATAGACAACAATTAGGTCGGTAGCATAAACCCTAAACCCTAAACATTTTAGGTTTACAATTACAAGCGGTCCAATCCTGACCGTTCAAATACTTTGCATAGAATAAAACAATCTCAAATAGGTCACAAGTCATTTTGCATCTTCCATTCTTCACCGCACATGAAAATCAGTAACTCATCACGCTTTCTTCACATACCACTAAGAAGAATTTTAATTCTCGAGGTAGACATTTAATGCAATCGATCTTCACATGCAAGATCCTCAAGGAAATCCTTCACATGCACAAAACTGACTTGGCATCTCGATCTCATCCTCATCTCTTAGCTAACTCATCACGAAATATCACCGATTGCATCACACAAGCTATATTGCCAAACCGGAAACCCTAGAGCTGAGACTACCAACCGGTAGTCACACTTAGTGAAACCCTGACACCGGTCCACTTCATCTCTTCATACCGGTTCTGCTACTTGAACATCAATAACAACTTCTTCCAATCTTCATACCAGTTCACCTGCACTTATTGATATCAATGACAACATACATTATCATCATATCATCATATGCCAACAAAGATAACCAAAAAATAATTGTCGGATGCCAATATTATCTCCATGTCTCCTTCGGGGTTCTAGACCTTTCTCACCCAAGATTTGAAGACTTGTACAGAAAGGCGAAGCCCCAAAAATTTGCAAATAAGAGCATGCTCACTCGAGTAAGCAATATCCTTTGCTATAGATTCTGGTTGGATAACTAGGACAAGACGATCTTGGAATCTTTCCAAACATCCATTCACTTTCTTGATTTTTAGACCATTGACACAAAATCAATCTCCCCAAAGTTCTTATTCAAATCATTTCCACTTGCATGCATAGAGAGAGGTGGATCCGAGACATCCATATACTCTGAGTTTGCCAAACCCGAAAAGGCACCGAGATGTGCCATGCAAACATCTCCGAACAAAAAAGGCTCATCCTCCTATCGGCTAGACCCCAACACCCAAATCCATTCCCTCACTAGAAAGACACTGCTGAAAACCCCATAGCTAATGCAAAAACCTTCTCCCGCAGATGAAAAGAAAAACGTAGTCGTTGTTGTCGAGCCACTCCACCCCATAAAACAATGCTCACAGTCAACTCACGGGCTCAAGAAGACCACCCCCCCCGCCCCCCCCCCAGTCTCTATTTTTCATGTCAAGTTTGGGTATATGTTTTCTAAGTTAAAAAATTAAATAAATATTTTTTATGTAAATAACACATTAGTATTATAAAAGATATAAAATTACTATTATTCATTTCTTTAGTGAAAATGACATAAAAGTAGAAGACTATGTATAAACCCTTAATATTTAAAAAGAGTAAAAAGGGAAATCTGATATTTTTATTCAATTACAAAAAAAGTAATACAAATAAGTGATTATCAAAATAGAATTAATTTGATTCTTTATCTAAGATGTAATGGTTTGGAAGGTCCCCTTAGTATATTATATTATCACTTAATGTGAGATCTAAAAATGGCATGTAAATCATTCAAGTGAATAAAGTAGTTTGGTGGACTATGGGCATGGAGAAGGGATGTGCGGTGTGCATTCACCTTGGGGTATAGTGTTAGGGTTATGATAGGCATCAATGTGTGGGCATATGTTGTGTTTAGTTACACATGTTCACAGTAGACTATGCAGTTAAGATGACCTAAACCACTAAGTTCTTAGTGAAAATGGTCATTCTAGTGGTTGAATTAAGATAAGTATTATAAGACATTTAATGAGAGTTTTTAAATGAATATAAACTTGTTTTATTTTAATGTCAAATTTCATATTGTAGATGTTCAATAATGTGTTTAATTAAACACTTTTAAAAAAAATCTAAATAAATTAAATACCTTAAAATTATTACATTAGGTTTATATGGTTCGTTTTAACTTAAAAAAATTGACACTTTATATTTGATATCAAAGTAAAAAATATTCTTGAAATTATACATATCATAAACATAAACCATTTACTAACACTTTAAAAAAATTATTTTATTAAAAAAATTAAACCAACAATATTCTACAATGGAAACAAGGAGTTGCATGTCGTAACTATGTACATAGAAACTCCTCAACTCAAATGTCACTCATGCCACTTCACATGTATGAAGGAAATTCAAATTACCACTCCCACAAATGACATCATTGAGCACACATAAATTAATTACATAGGCACATTATCCACATAACATCAACATTAATAATTAAATAATCAATGCAAGGAAATCAAAGGTTGAGATGCCTTATTCCTAACAAGTCACCCTTGGGGAATTGTACACTTATAAAATGGAAGGAGCTTGTGTGGAAACATGGGTGTATAAATAATGATATTTCTTTAAGCTCTGATTACAAGGCGAAACTATTTAAGTCTAATGTCCTTTCAAAAGGTTGGATAAACTTTTTGCACGCGTCGTGCAATTTGGAGGCTAATTGGAGTAATTATGTCACTGCTAGCTTGCATGATTTAAAAAATCTTAAGAATATTATTAAGATTAATCTCACCTTAAGAAGGCAATGTTTTTTGGCTATCTCCTATGCTAAAGGGTTAAATGTCGAGTGAAAAAACCTTGGTTGAAAACACTAGCGAGTCTACCATGGGAGGAGATAGAGTGCATTTTGAGCCTGATAAGCTTGACGTCTTTAAGAATGATCTAGTAGTTTGCATTATTGCATTGAAGGAGGTGTAGCAAATTATCTAGAAAACCTGTGGGGGCATGATGAACAACTATCAATTTAGTTTACTATGTCCTGGAATAATTGAAGGGTGGTTATTGGGGGAATCTCTTTTGAAGTCTTGGAGGAGGTAACATTGCCTAGGCTACTGGCTTTTCTCTGGAAGGAAGAAGATGGAAGCGGACTAGCCATATTACAAACAACGACAACCTTAACAAATTATTCAAGGGAAGGAGGCCCCTATCAAGTTGCAAGGTGGCTTTGCCAGAGAGGAACTTCAACACCCATGGAATCTAGTATGTTTAATGGTCATGAAATAATTTACCCTCAAGGGTCATCATAAAGTTTATTATTAATGTCATATGCCCTTGTCGAATCATTTTAGGAACCGTGATCTTCTTTGCCTTTCTTTTTATCTGCTTCATTCACCAGAAAGCTCCATTAAGGAGGCCCTTGACCCTAAAAATGAGGACAAGCAACCCATCCTTGTCCACCAGGGTTTGATATACAAGCTTTATCACTACCACTCATATTTGTACCCCTCTAGTAATATTATGTTAATTCAACCCCCTGCATGCTTCTCACCCCTTGGCATCATTTGCGGGTGGAATTGGCCCTTCTAGATTTTTGTAACTCATTGGTGAAGCCGTTGCTTCCTCTCCTCTCCCCTCTTCCTTTGTAACCATCATAGAGTTGGGCTCCCTATCTTCCCCTCTCCCTCTACTGCTAAAGAGTGGAAAACCATTTTCTCTAAGGGTAAGAATGAATCCATTGGAAAAAGGAAATGAATTATAATTGAAAATTCCAATTCTAAGGACATAGATGATGAGGACCCTAATGTGGAAATTAAGGGAAGGAGAAGGTCATGAAGAATTTCCTCGCAAGACGCTGATGAGAAAAAAGAGAAAAAATAGATTGCAGTTGATATCGAATAGGATACTGAAGGGGGTGATGGTGGTGGAAATCATAATGAACCCAAGGGTGAGGAGATTGATACTAGGGTTATTGATGATAGAAATATGGGTGGTCTTGGCCCCTCGCTAGGCCCTTAGGATTTGGATAAAAAGAATATACACCTTCCTTATAATTTGGAAGATGTGGCCCCAAACGAAATTATGGGGAAGGTTGACCTAGTCATGTGATGGCGTCTGATTTGGGTATCAAAGGGGATGAGGGTAAGGAAGGGGATGTTGTTGATGAAATTGACAAGGGAAAGAAAGATGGTAAGAAAAAGGGGGAGAGGAAAAAAGAAAAAAGGAGTGGTCATCCTAAGGAAGAGGACAAATAGAATTTGAAGACGAAAGGGTATGTGGAGCTCACTAACCATCTCAGGGATGATGAGATTCGGGCCCTTAAATATGAGGTTCGAGAGCTGAGGAGCTATCTGGATAGCCATGAGATGAATGAGGAATTATAGGCTTTGAGGGAAGAGATAAGGGAGATAAAGTGTAGATGGGACTCTAGGGATAAACAACTTCTCAGTATCAACACGATTTGCATTAGAGTAATGCACAACTCGGTTATAACCTTGTACCTACTACAAGATAAGGTTGCTAAAGAGGATGCTAATAAATAGGCCTACAAGGAACTCTACAAGTTCCTTACGAAGGATTGGGACAATGTTCTGGGTCTGGCTAGGTTTCATAAGCCGACTCCTTAGTTCTTGGTCTGTTTAATTTTTGTTTTGTTTTTCATGGACCTCTGGACTTACGGGGTAATGCCTCCATTGCTCTTTTCATTCTCTATTGATAGACTTTATTTTCCAGTTTGATATTTTGTTGTTAATGTGTTGTTGATAGATTTTGGCTATGTTAAGGGTCAACACCATAGCTAATGTTGATTTTATAATAAAAAACATGCTTGACATCACTTCTAGGATGCTTGTTATGTATAACTTTTTAAGTTATATAGTTTTAAAAAGGGTTCCCAACGGTCTCTGGAAATAAAAGTTATGACTTTTGGAAGTTGGGCATCTTGCATTAAAAATGTAAGAACATATAAGACATATAAAAGAGGTGCAAGGGGGAGTTACACTTGTTGACCATCTTATGATGTATTGAGACACACAATATGACATCTTGGAATAGAGATGATGAAGCTAAAGTGGAGCACTTGCTTTGGTGAGTGCATTATGACGTTCTTATGATAGATAGAAGAGATGCTTACTTTAAACTATGATTCCATCTTGGGATTTCGACACCAAAATTTAGGTGGTTTTTGCTCATGGTTTTATTATTATGATTTGATGATCTCATGCATTGTTTCTTATATTTATTGGGTGTTTGAGATGGAGAATATGGATGTTAAGGTTTGTAGGTATTGTTACATTGTTGGAATTACTCGAAATCTATAGTTGGTGATGCTCATATAAAGGCTTATTCTACAAGTGTATTATAATCATGTTTAGATTACTACATAATACATTAGGCTTCTTTGGACTGAAGAGTTTTTTTTTCTCTCAAAAGAGTTTTTCTCATATACACCTATGTTGTTATATGTTTTTGTTAATTTTTTAATGTGTTTGTCCTTTTTGAATTGTAAAGATCTAAAATTTGGAGAATAATCTCCTCTAAGATTAGTTTAGATTTTTTTTTAAGTACCTTATTTCCTTTCAAAAAAATATTTAAAAAATTGAAATACATGCATACAATAGAGTACCAAACCATAACTAAATGTTTAGGTGGGCCTACTTGGTTAGAGTGCACAACAAAATACCCTAAAAGTGTGCTAGAAACATGTACTAACGTCATGAATACACTATAGTGTAAAACAAGAGGGGAAGAGTGTAAGGGTTAGGATTATAATTGTTCACGAAAACACACATAATGTTTGATATTGCTTTTTTTTTGCTATAAATTGCTCTAAATTAAAAATTAAAAAACAGATAATCATGATTTGAAAAATTTGCTCACATAGTATTCAATACATCATGATTTTAAAAAAGAATAAATTAACATCCTCCAAAATTATACTGATTAATATTCCATATATGAACAAGGGTTATAGGGCTATGATGTTCCTATCAAAGTTTGAAAGAATAGTTTGTTGTAGGAAGAACGATTTGTTTGCTTTGTAAATTAGTAGAAAACTTTCAATTTAGTAGATTTGATTATTTTGTTATGTCTTGGCTAAATATTTGCCTAATCGTAAATTTGGTTAACAAGAACTCATACAAATTAAAAAAATACACTATTAAACTCCTATTACACTATAAAACACCTATTTTTACATGGATCTTATAATTTAAAATGATGCAATTAGAATTATGCAAAGAATAATAATCGATATCGCTTAATATTTTAAATCCTATTTATAAATAATTACAATAAATCAATACAAACGATTTACAATGCTCAATTTTTTTGATAAAGTGCACTTTTATACCTCAAACACTCATTTACCCAATCTCCAGCTAATATAAGGAAGAGGTAATGACACTAATTTAACTTGTGCATCCATATGTGCATCAACCAGAGCTTCATTCAAGGATCCAACTGACTAAAGCATTTACTTAAATCTTGTTGACATCATAATAATCAACTTCGATAGACTCTGAGCCCCAACACTTTGACTCAAAGATTTCTTTATGTAGAGGATTGTTAAAAATTTGTCAGAAAGGCAATATATGTCAGTTCTAAGATTAAGTTGTTCAGTATATCAAAATGTATGAATATTATACTTGAAAACAAACTTCAGTGGTCCTATTGAGAAAAAAAATACACAAATATAAATGAAAAAGGATGAAAATATAAATATAATTAAATGTCAATGAGACATCCTAACAATTAAAACATACACCAATGGCAATGAAAGATAGAAAACCACACCAAATAATTATTAATTCATAGGAATTGTTGCCATCCGACAATAGATTTTGTTCTATATTTGATTCTTGTAGTGGTCAATTGGAGTTGATGTGTCCACTATTATCAAAATTTTGCTGCATACAGTAACATAGCATACACATTTCAATTGAGGGCACTAATTATCTTTTGATTATGATAGAATATGCATTCCTATTCTAAGGTCTCTACATACACAACACAATCATTTCTCTCATTAAGATAATTAAATCAAATCTTAATTTCTCAATTTCAAAGGACACATCTTTCAAGATACACTCGGTTCTCAAACACAAACTAGTTGCAGATCAACCACTAGAGTTAAAACTTGGTTGTTGGGGTTATCTTCACAAGGAAATCCTAGGAAGAACTGAACAAACTGTTAAAACAATAAAATCCCAATAGCCTTACCTCTACATTTTAAGCAAGAGGGTTTGGCACTACCCAATTGAGAAGTTAGCTGAAAGGTGAATCTCAATGTTAAAGTCATGGGGATCAACAAAGAAAAGTTCAAAACATCCCTTGCAACTTCACCAGTCAAAAAGGACCTAACTAGAAAAAATATACTACTGCAAATTAGAGATCTATGACAAGAATAAAGCTAGAAAATCGCTTCTCATTCAAAAAATCACATAGTGTGGTCAACTTTCATTAAGCTCCCTATGAAGTTAGGGAAACAACCCTCATTGTCAAGATTAGAATCAATTGTAATTTGATTCATGAAAATCCCCTGCTAACCCTGTAAAAAGAAAGCCCTTCCCATAAACCCAATCTACCAGGTAATATAAAATAAGATGAAGAAGACAAACTCCTCTACCTCAGCTACACAAAAAGCCAACTATTACCAATGGATGAGTCCACCAAGTACTCAAGTGTTTAACACCCTTTTCTAGTGCTAGAAACAAAGGAAAAATGACCAAAAGATCACATGTATTATTGAAAGCCTCCTACAAAGAAACAAAAAATAGTTGTTTTTTTTTACTAGCGATCACATGCATTGTTCCCAATTTCAGAGACCTCCTTCAGCTATCTCTATCTCTCTATAGCTACTCCTTTGCCAATAAAACAAAAGGTAGATCCAAAAGTTTGGGAGTTAAGATAATATATTCTTGAGCTCAAGCCAAGATATTTGTAGCCTATTAAATGAAAATATTGAATGCAAGCTAAATTTTTTTTTATTGCCATTCCCAATTATTGAAATGTATGCAATAATGTGGAAATATAGGCAAGGCACCTGGACCGTTTGCATGTCTTGTGAAATGAGAATGTTAGTCAGTCAGTGAAGCAATGTTTCGAGAGAAGTGTGTTCTCTTGCATCAAATACTGCAAACTTCTCTTACATTTTGCACCCTAAAACATAAGCCAATAATATAATGCCAAAATATTTGAATTAATTTTTAGCATGTACTTTAATCACTCTTTAGAATTTCTCCCTCCCCTATAGTTTCAAATGACCGAAACTAATAATTCACTTGATACTAAACATAAAGAACTACTTGACATCAAACATAAAGAATGTATTTATTTCATCAAAATAATCCAAAAACGCTCTTAAAATACTTTGCCAAACTCATCCAAAACTCTCTTAGAATATTTAAATATTTATATTAAAGACAAGTTTACAAAACCCTACCTCCAAAGCATAAAGTGTCATTTACACGTCATATTTATGGAAGTCACATTGTGGCGGTTGATGTCCCTTTCTTTAAGAAATCACTAGAAAATCGTGGCATTTGGTCGGTCAATAGTAATATTTTGAACTTTTAAACAAGTGCCACATAGTGGCAAGTACTCGCCTTTGTTAGATTTCTAATTAAGTGTAATTGTAATCTTAATCTTAGATGTAATTATAATTATAATTTTAATAGATTAATTATAATTATAATTTTAAAGTTTTTTTTTATAAATCAATTATTAAAAATTATTAGTATTATTATTTTACTTTTACAATATGTTAATTTGACAATATATTAAGTTTACAAAATATTAATTTAGAAAAAATTATTAAGTTTATAATATATTAAAAATTTACCAAAAAAATTATAAGATTTATAATATATTAAAAATTCACTTAGTTTCTAATTAATTGTAATTGTAATCTTAATCTTAGATGTAATTATAATTATAATTATAATTTTTTTAATAAATCAATTTTAAAAAATTATTATTATTATTTTACTTTTACCATTTGTTAATTTTTGTCTTGCACCCTTTTCGTAGTTGATATACTTGAATGTGTTACATTAGGGAGGGTGTTGTCCACTTGTTTATTCTGTGGTAGCACTTTTCTTGATGCCATACATTCCAAGTGTCTTCTCTACGAAGGGTGGTGCTTTCTATGATCTTCCTATTGTGGAGTTAATCTGTGCGGTCTGTCTCTTTCATGATTCTTATGCCCTCATTAATTTTATTTCATTTGGATCGGGTTTTTGTGGTTGCATATTGGTAATTGATTGCTTATTACGCATGATATATTTCCTTCTCCATTCGATACTGTTGCAATCATTATTGTTAATCGGCTTAACTCATTATTGTGGATCGTATCTTGGGAGATTTGGTTTGTTAATTATGAATGTGTGAGTTCTTTATCTCGGCTGTTGATCGTATCTTGGGATCATTGGCTTGGTAATTATGATTGTGCGAGTTGTTTATCTCGGCTTCTGTGAGATTTCGAGCATATCTTCAAGCAATATTTGCTATGATTCCATCTTTCACTTGGTTTGCGATATATATGAGTTGGTCATATTTCTGTTCTTAGCATTTCATCCTTCTGTTGATTCTTTCCTTCCAAGGTTCGTTATTTTCATACATTCTAAGATGAGGAACTTGGGTGGGTTTGTTATTTGCTTCATTCTGATCATTTTCATGAGGCTTGGAAGGTGGTGGTTGAGTTTTGGATCATCGAAAATGCAGGTGTTACGGTATATGTAGTGGTTTCTTGTTTTTATTTTGTTTGCATGGCTCTTCTTATGGCTACTAATTTGGCTCGGCCTCTTGTTGATTCCGTCGGGGTTTTAGCACCATGCTTTCCTCCTCATATGGGTTATACTATGTCTGATCATAGTTTTCGTTTTGGCATGCTCACTTATAGTCGTTTCATTTCTTCTCTTGAGATTTATGCTAATAAATGGGTTGGAAAATTGTTTTGTGTAGCCAGGGGTGGTGCGAGGATGTTCAATTTTTTTGCAGTTTTAAAGTTGTCATTGGTAGTTGGTCTTCTATTCCATTATTGCGGTGTTCTCCACAATGAGCTGAAAGGATGATTATGTATCTAATATCTTTTTGTATGCCATTTATGGCAGCTTCTTTTGTACCTAATGGAATTGCTATGTAATATGGAGGTTTTTTTTTTATTATGCCCAGGATGCTTCTTGTAATGGGTAGGTGGGCCTTAATTTTTTTGGAGCAATACTGGAGGGTTTTCTTACTGGCTCTTTCCCTCCAGTGCTCGTTGAAGCAGACACCATGTAAAAATTAAAATATTAATATAATTTAGTGGTAAATCCACTTTTATCAAAAAATTTACAATAAATTAAAAATTTACAATAAATTTGTAGTAAACGTAATATATAGAAATACAAATTAACTAATTTTTTCACATTATAAATAACCCCACACTCTATACAAATATATCATTATCTGCATGACTAATTATTTTTTTATTTAAGGAAGAAATAATCTTGCTCTATGGATTCGTATACAAGTAAAAACACAAGAATTACCAATATATTAATATCATTATCTATCAAATGTTGATGACAAATATTATCTCATTTTTATACTATATTTTATCTTAAGTATAAAACATATTTATTCATTGAGAATGATAAAAAACTTATTTGTACAAGCTACATGCATATCATAGACGAAGGGCAAACATGGTTCTAGGAGGAGCACCATGTAATGTGCACTGAATAATTTCACACATTAAAGTTTTTCTGCATCAAATTTTGTCAACAACAACAAAAACGATTAATAATTTTTTGATATTAGTAAAAAACCAGCCTGAGGCTTTTTGCAGACTTTTCCGAGAAGCGTGAGACACTTGAGGTAAACTTTAGTATTTTTATGGGAATCACAGAGAACATATAGGGAAACACATAAAATAATTTCTAATGGTAAACTCGACAGTAACAGCCGGGGTAAATGAAAAATGAAACTGAAATATCTATTACCTATATTCTAGTCTAAATAGTTGCCACCAAAATTATTTGTTTTCAGATTCGAAAAATTTGTTATTAATAGCAAAATTGTATTAGTCAATTAGGATAAAAAAAATAATTTTCATAATATGTAAACTTAAAAATTGTACAAGTAGACTTTAGGAAATTGAAATATTTTAAAAAACAAAAGCAAAACTTGTTTACAATTGATTCAAATTAATTTTTTTAATAACTAGTTAACTGTAAAAAAATAAAACTCATTACAATAGTATTTGCTAAAAACAAATACTAATAAAAAACAATTGAAGATAAGACGGGTGGCCCACCCACGTGCATTGATAGTCATATTATCCTCCATGCATGACAACATAGACGTGATATGATGAGGTTTGGGCAGCTTTACTGATTCCTCAACACCATTTCTCTAATAGATTATAACCTCACCTCCATAAAATATTATCTTGATAGCTCTCCCAACAACTATGTTTAGATTAAATATTGTAAAGGAACATCCACTTACCCTAGCTTAATTTAGGTTGGTTAAATAATTATTAGTAAATCGGTCATAGTTGATTTATATTAATTAAAATGGTGTTTGGAATTTGATAAAATGTATAGATTATTAGTTCATAAGAAAGTTTTTTTTTTTTTTTTGCGAAAGGCCGAAGCCTATAATATATTAATAATAAAGAAAGGATTACATAGAGATTGCCAATAAAGATACTAACTCCTAAGCTACTAATTCCTGATAGAAAAGACCAAAATGATCATCCACTAGGATTAGGTGACCCTAAAGAACATGTTGGAAGAAGAGTACAAAACTCAGGATGGACATATAAAGAATTCAAGAGTGTCCATCCCCATCTTACATTCTTACATATATGATTAGAGATAAAACATACTGAAGAGAAGATAATCAAACTTCAAAACATGAAGCTAGAGGAAGATACCACATTTCCCCCCTTTTGCTGACAAAAAACCCCTTGAGAGAGATCTGCCAGAAGATGGTTACCAAGAAGTCCTCGATTCTTGACAGGAAGAAGCCTCGGCTGGGAGCGAAAAAGAGGAAGGATAACCCTGAGGGTTGACCAGAGCATACTCTCACAGAACCCCGATTGTTGAAAACTTGGCCACTAATATTGACACCAAGGGTTCCCCAATAATCATTGCATTCTAATAAACCCAGTGGAGAAATGGATGCAGAGAATGATACCCATAGCAGTGATGAAGCTATAGAAAAATACTATTGGGATAGAATCAAACAAGAAATATTCCATGTTCAAGAAGCCACCCCACCATATGACCCCACATAACAAATCATATTTGCTTAGTTGGGAAATCAGTTCTTCCTAGGTATAGGAAAATGAGTGTACAAAAGCCCTGGTGATCATCTTTATGTAATCCCTAGTTTGAGTGAGGTCCATAACCATAGTTGCTAGCCTTAAGGCCACTATGTTTGGAGACACGAATGGATTAGATGCTATCCATTCTTCTCCAATGATAGTCCTCAATGCCCACTCATTAGTTTCACAAGAAATTGCAAAAGTGTCAGACATATGAATGGGATTCACATATGTAAACTGCTTCGATTCGTTGGGCCTCCCTTGAATCTGGATGCAAAGAGCCTTGATTAGCTGACCTCCAGAAGAAAAGAACCCTGACTTGTCTTTGCGGAAGAACCCTGTGCTTTGGAAATGAAGAATGCATTAAACTCCGGAAATGCAAAATCCTAGCTTCAACTACATATTTGAAGGACATTCCCATGTGAGGAAAACACATGCCAATTCACTAGTTCATGTGAGCAGTCTGAAGGTAGGAGCTTGAAGTGTCCTCTTATTTCCATGAATGTCCTATGCACATGACACCACTTTGGATACATGTCTACTCGGATGTTAATGCCTGAAGTCACACACACAAAAGACTTGCGTAGAAGATTATGCTCCAAAGAAAGTACAAAATTATCTTAAGCTTCATGTGATATTTCAAATTTGAAAGGATATTCCATCACCCAAATGAGTAGGGGCTGGCTAAATGTGGCAATCATTCACCACATAAGCGCGAAACAACATGGACATTTATAGCTTGAGGTGAGAACTTCAAAAAAATATGTGGGGGGATCTCTGATCTCATCAAAATCGGATGCAAAGTACTCCAAGAATAAATGTCAAGTGGCTTCTTGTAAGCAAACATAAATCCTTCAGTCCTCCAGCCTACAAATCCCCACTCTGAGGTGACTAAGGAGAATGAGATGGCTTGTGCAAACCTGGAGGCACGTGTGCGATGGGAATGATTTTGATTAAAGCCATGACATATTGTCCCACGTGATAAATTTCATAGAAAAGACATGTCTGCACATAACATAAATATGTTAGTAGAAAGTTTAAAAATATAAATCCTTTACCGATTGTTCCATTAATAATCTATCTTCATAAAAAACCGTCGGGGAAAGAGTTATATTTTTGGCTACTTGATCACAACCCCTGTTTGCTAAGGTGCCTACAAGCCCATTGGCTTCTCTATAACAATGCTCAAATTGATAAGAGTCTAGAGAGGAAATTAACTCTCTTGCTTCCTGAATGATGTAGTCTAACTGCTAGTTTGGGGTTTGATGCTTAATTAGAGATGAGATGGTATTCTGAGAATCCCCCTCTATTACTAGATTTTTGGCCTTTATATGAAGAGCTAATCTGACCCCAAATAACAACGCCCTAGCTTCTGCTATATTGTTAGAGCCATATGAGATTCTCCCATAACCTACTACTAAAACTTGACCAACTCAGTCTCTAATGACACAACTGATTCTGGAGATTCCTGGATTCCCCCGAGTTGCACCATCAAAATTCAACTTTAGAAGGTTTTCTTTGGGGGGTTTCCATCTTATTTCTTTTCTATCAATTCTGCTCACCCTCTTTCACATTAGGCTCCCCTTAACTGGTAGCTATATGTATTTCTATTTTTTCAAAATATTGTCATCCCATGAGGAGAAAATTAAACTTAATTTCTTCTTCCTAGATGTGTGGGCATTAACGAACTTTGAATTTGAAGTCTCTATTCTGTGCTTGATGTCTGATATAGTATTCTTTTCCTTTCTGAATATGCGTCTGTTCCTTTCCCACCAAATATTCCAAATCAGGATTATTGGGGCCACTTTCCAGATGGCTGCAAAAAAAGACTCTTGATAGATTCTAGGCCAAGCATTAAAGACCTCTGAGATAGAAGCCTACAGAGGTGAAAACCATTCCAGCTTGAGAAGTAACCAATGCCAACACTTTTGGGCCACTTCACACTCTAAGAGAAAATGATTTGTTGTTTCAATGTGTTTGTTGCACATAATGCATTGGAAGGGTTGGGCAATTCTAAGAAGCCCCAATCTGTCACTGGTCAAAATTCGCCTTTTTAAAGAAAGCCATGCAAAGGCACCTTATTTTTCCAAGGCACAGTCCTTCCAGCAAAAAGAAAACATCCTTGAAGAGAGGATGGGATCTTGTGAAGATAAATCTTTGAAACCTTCCTTGACCATGTATGCTTTGAATTATGAGGGAGTCCATACAATTTTGTCATTTCTCTCTTTATAGAACAAATGTTTGCTCTTTAGTTCTGAAGCTAATAGTTGTTTTTGAGAAAGTGGGACTGGGAGGTGTTCAAAAGATTTCCACTGAGCTTTCATTATGCCTATGGAAGGGAGAGCATTAAAATAGTCACTAACTGTATATCCCCACTCAGCTTGCAAAAAATATTTGATCTCCTCTAGACCCCGAATGTTGTCCAAGGCCGGGTAGTTACTCCATGTATCCTCCCAAAATCTTGCTATCTTACTATCAAACACTATCCAGTATAGTTTTGGTAGTAGAAACTCTCTGCACCCTATGGTGAATTTCCATATTATGGAACTTTTAGGGGGATAAAATAGAGTGAAGATCCTTTTCGGTTCATTATAGGCCAAATATTTACCTCTGATAATGGAAGAGGAATTTTCATAAAGTTTCCATACCAACTTAGTACCCAAGGCGATATTTCTATCTTCAAAGTTTGGTATGCCTGCTCCTCCATAAATTTTGGGAACACAAATCTTATCCCAAGCTAGTAAATGGATTTCATTTTTGAGGTCTCTATTACCTTTCCAAAGGAACTTCTTGAGATGAGACTCAATTTTATCTCTGATCTTAGCCGGCATGGGGAGGACTGGCATGACATAATTGGGGATGAAAGAAAACACCGTCTTGATCAAAAGAATCCTTCTTGCAAGAGATAACCAGTTATTCTTCCAGGAGTCCATCCTATTTTTGATGGAAGAGAGAATAGAGCCCCAATGTTGACACCTGTTCACCCCAAAGAAAAGGGGGATACCCAAATATTTACACATAAAATTGGGTTGTTTGAACCCTAGGAGATTGATCAGGTTGTTACAAAGAAAGGGAGTGCAGTGAAATAAGAATACTTTGGACTTAGCCTCACTTATGTTTTGACCAAAAACTTCACAATATGCATGGAGTACTCTTTTGATACCTTGGGCTTCCCTAACCGAGGCTTCCCCAAAAAGAATTGTGTCATCAACAAACAAACAATGTGAAACCACTACTTGAGTTTGAGGAATTTGGATCCCCTTCCATGATAAGGCCTCTTGTTTTACCACTATCAATCTTCTGAGAGCTTCAACCATTATAATGAAATGTGATGGAGATAAAGGATCTCCTTGTCTGACTCCTTGAGATGACGAGAAAAAACCCACTGGATATCCATTTAATAAAACTGAAAACTTTGCACCTAAGATGCAGGAAAGTACCCATTTACTCCATACTTTTGAAAGCCGAAAGCTGATGAGGACTTGATATTAGAAGTTCCAATTTAATCGATCATAAGCTTTCAACATGTCAAGTTTGATCAACATTGATTCTAGTTTATGCTCCATAATTGTATGAACTACTTCATGAACAATCAATGCCCCTTCTGATGTTTCCCTCCCCAGGACGAAACCCCCTTGTTGATTGGAGATAATCTTGGGTAGAATCTGAGTCAATCTCAATGAAATGGCTTGAGAAATAATCTTATAAATCATGTTGCATAAAGATATAGGTCTGAAATCTGCAAAAGTTGATGGATTGGACAATTTGGGAATGAGGACAATGAGAGTGGTATTAAACTGTTTAAGCATTTTGCCATGTTTTCTTGATTCCTCAACCATATTCTAGATGTCTGTTCCCATAAAACTCCAACATTTTTGGAAGAAGAGCATATGGAATCCATCAGCCCCTGGAAATTTGTTTGGGTGCATAGAGAATATTGTCTATCTAGTTTCCCCTAATGAGAAAGGCTTCATTAGGAGCAAGTTGTCTTGTTCATTGATAAGAAGAGGTATATGCTAGAGGATATCTTGTGTTTTTTGTCTAATATCTTCACTCTCTAGAACCCCATTTGTGAATAAGTTGGAAAAAAAGGATACGACAACTTGTTGCATCTTATCCTCATCTACAATGATATCCCCATCCTCATTTCTGACTTGAGATATTTGGTTGCTTGATCTCCGCATTTTCACCAAAGCATGAAAATACTTTGTATTTCTATCTCTCTCTTGTAGCCACACCTCGTGCTAGATTTTTGTTTCCAAAATAATTCGTCTCTTGCCAAGATTTCTTGCAATTGAGAATTTAGGTCCATTTGTAACTGGTATGAGTTCTCATCTATGCCATGCTGGATAATATGTTTGTTTAAATCTTTAATCTTATTCTCAATGAATCTTTTGGACTGGAAGAAGTTATTGAAAGAGGATTTATTCCATACTTTGATTTTTGATTTAACCCATTGGAGTTTTTTATAAAATTGAAACATCGTGCTACCTTGAACAAAAGGAGCAGTTAACCACCACCCTTGGAGAAGAGGCAAAAAAGATATCTCCTTGAACCACATTTGTTGGAATCTAAAAACTGGAAAGCCTTTCCTCAAAATAGGGATCAAAGGGACTTCAATTTGCAATGCAAAGTGATTAGACCTTGCAAGTGGTAAAATCATAGAGTTGGAAACTCCAAATGCTGAAGTCTAGTTAGGGTTTACAAAAGAATTATCATCATTTTGCAATGTGTGTGAGCCCATGTCTCCTATTTGACCATGTGTATGTGCCATTTATAGGGATACAGTCCTTTAATGCATTGTTTGAAACAAAGTTGTTGAAGTCTTGTATTATTTTTGATGGAAGGGTGATGCCCCTATACTTATCTTTAGAAGACAACACCACATTAAAATCCCCACCTATAACAAAGGGATCTAGAGGAAAACTGAGCAAAATTTGAGCAATACTATCCCAAACTGCCTTTTTGCCTGCGACTGAAGATGAGCCATATACAGATATGAGGTGGAAGAACCCTTTACTTGTATGAACAAACATATGAATTAGGTTTGCCTTTGTTGCTATGACTGTTATGTTACCTACATTATGATTCCACTAGATATCCATCCCTCCTGATGCACCAATAGATTGGGATGATGCGTAGTCCCAAGATTGTCATCTTTTAAATGGTTGTTCTTCCTTTGTATTTGAAAATTTTGTTTCTTAGATAAGAAAAATATCTGCCCCACAATTCTCAATTTGAGATTTGACGAGACATCTTTTGTTAGGGGTATTAATGCCCCTAACATTCCATGTTACTATCTTCATTGGGGGCTCATAGAGTTTACCACTCTCCTGAGCCCTAATTTCTCCTCTAGAGTAGACTGCAGCCTTGCCTTGATTTCCTCTTTGGTCTTTTTTTCTAATATCTTCTTTTTAGGAGGCCTACCCACTTTTCCTTTGGGTTTGGAAACCTTCTTTGGGGTTTTAGATCTGGTTTGGTATATGGATGACACTACAATATGCATATCTTGATTCCCATGAGAAGATTGGATACTGCGATCTAGAGAAACCTCTCCCTACTCATGGACAGATACTCCCTTACCTTGCAGAAAAGGTATTTCTCTTTTTGGGTTGATCTTCTCTTTTTCCTGCTCTAAGATATGATCATAGATCTGAAATAAGTCTTCAATATCAAGAAAATATGCTTCTTGAGCTAGTTGTTCATCCAAAAACAACGAGCATGCTCTGTGAATCTATTCTTCAATTATATTACTATGATTGGTCAATATTTGCAAAGACTTGAAGTGCATAATAAAGTCCATGTTCAAATCTAGTGGGGAAGACCTCTAACAATTTACAGTGGAGAGAGTGATCCATTTAGAAAGGAATGCGTCTGTATCTAGTGACAACATTTTATGACTGCTGATTCAAATTACAAACTTTGTAGGCCCTCTTGTGATTGAAAACTGAGTAGTTATCTGATCCTCCTTGATAGAGCAGGAATAAAGTTGTGCTTTCCCATGAGAACTATTCAAAATGAGACCCTTGTCTACTATACTATTAAGAAATAGCCTAAAGGAGATAAGGTTCCTTTTTGGAAGAGTTAAAGGCAACATTTTTAGTCTGGTGAGCCAGAATGTAGACTCTGAAGGCCCATTTGTGGCCAAAGATTGAAAAATTATCTGAACTTTCTTAAGATTGTTCTCTTGAAAATGATTTTCCACCAAAGTGCTAGAAGGAAGATGATCTTGCCCATGTGAACCATTCAAAATGATCTGCTTGTCTTGTACTCTGTTAAGGATTTGCCCATAAGCTTGATTATAGTTGAATACACTGATAGGAATTCTTGCAAATTGTTGTCTCAACTTGGGGCTAAATAACACAAATTTTGGATCTGATGGAAAAACCTTTTGCCCTCCTAAGGGATTATGGGAAAAGAGAGAAACCTCTCCTACTCGGGTTATATGATCCTGTTTGTTATCTCCCCCAGATTCCAGACTAGAACTTAGGATCTCCTTCCCTTCCTTTGACAACAAGTTTCCTTGTTGTTGAGATTTGATTTGAGGATCAAGAGGGCATTGAGAAACATGAGATAGAACTTTGCAATGTAAGGCATCTGAAGAAAGATCCTCACAAACAATATTATTGGGACATTCCTCACCTTGACATGAAGATGTTAAGTGCCCAAGAAAATCTTAATGTTCATTAATTGTATCAGGGTCATCAACATGAATCTTTTGATAGTACCTTCCAAAAGAGGAAGAAATGAGAATTGATTTTGCCATCGGTTTTGACAGGTCCATAAGGATGCAAAACCCTTAAAGGGAGAGCATGTTTCTCAAACGGGATAAGATCATGTTTCACAAAGATTCCCAATCTGTTAGCAAATGTTTCTGTTGTGCTCTGTGAAGTGTACCTGTACCTGCAACCACAATGCACTCAATAATCATTACAAGCATGGTTAGAAGATTTAAATCAAAGACATGTAAAACCATAGCTAATCGACTTATTGCCTCCTAGTAAATGCGAGTATGAAAAATGCTCTCAGATTGGATTATGCAAAATTCAGTGACTTGACTACACTTAGATGGAGGATTTGAATGCTGAAAATGCATGATCTAGCAAGAATAGCATGATTAAGCTATATGAATTCATGATTATCCTAGCATGATTAAGCTAAGAGTTAAGCTGAAATGAGCGTTGATAACATTGCTAAGAAATGATAAACTAGAAGCTAGATGCCTATAATAACAATGCTTAAGCTACGAATGAGATGGGATCCATATTGCTCAAAATGAGGTCTATTTATAGGATTTTCCAAGGCTAGGGGTGAGTTGGCATGAATCAACGGTTGAGATTGATCTGAAGATATCAATGGTTAAATTGGAGGAGGTTGGCAAAGGGGGTTGGATTGAAGGGAACACTTAGTGACAAGTGTCACAAAGGTTCTAGAAGATGTTGGATGAAAAGGGACATGGTGGTAGGTAGAATGGGTTAGGTTTAGGAATGGTTAGGTTTAGGAGTGGTAGAAGTTAGGAGAATTTGAATTTAAAAATTCAAATATTAGGAAAATGGCTAATTAATCTCAACAACTCATGATTTGATTTGTTTTAATTAATTAGGGGATTTAGAAGAAATGATTTTGATGGGGGGAATTAATTAATTAAAGGGGTGAAATGAACCTATTAAATAAATCCTTAGATTTATTAATAAGTAGATGAAAAGGGAAATTTAATCAAATTGCTTAGTGAATTCAATTAAATTGGGAAGGAGAGATTAATTAAATAATTTCTTATTTAATTAATTATCTTCAAACCATTTTTAGGTGTATACATTTTGCCCCTCTTTGAAGCGAGGTGTGATGACGCGTTGATTCAAAGAATAATCTCATTTTGATGATGGTATTAATTTGATAGGATGCCAGATGCCCCAGCTCTTGATTGCTAAATTTCTGGTATGATGATGCCCCCTCGGGAGATCAATTGAGAGAATTGATCTTTGGTGTTTTTGCGAGATTGATATCCCGATAGATTTGATTTGCTTTCTGCAACTGTTAGTTGTGTTAGAGTATTTGGGTATTTACTTGATTAATTAAACATTATTTGTTTAATTTTTTAATTTCCCTTTATCTCTTTTACACTTAAGCTAACTTTAGGTACATATAATTAATTATTTTAATTAATTATTATGTGCAAACCTAGGTTTTCCTTTTTAGGGTTTCTTGACCTATTAAAGGTTGAGTTCTTTCTTTTCATTGTATGAAGAAGGATTATTATTGTCAATACATTTTGGAGATTATTGAGCTCTCATCTTTTGGAGCATATTTTTCCTGTGTATTCTTTCCTTCTGTGATTTGCTTCATTGCTTCTCTTTGTAACAAGTTTTTCAGCTTGCAAAGATTATTTGGGCTCCTGTGGTGTTGTATTTTCTCAACTCCTATATGGTATCAGAGCTTCAGATCTGTAGCTACCTGTTCTTGTTTTGAGATTTTTGGCTTTGGAAGCAAATCTGGGGTTTCAGAAAGTTTTTTATGCACCTAGGGTTTGACCTTTTTTTTGAGCACTTTGGGCCTAAATGGACCTCACCATCGTGCTCAGAAGGCTCGAAAACCCCTATGGTCATATAAAATTCAACCTATTTTGGTTCCTGAGCCTCTGGGTGAATTTTTTTCTCCGATCCAGGTTGTACGACCCTGACACGCAGATCGAGAAAAAATTTTGAATTTTTTTTTTCGCCTTTTTACGGCATGCAGGCCGATTTTTTGCTTTTTTATTAAAAAATTTTATTGCAAAAAAAAGAACAAAAAATAGGGTTTTGTTTTTTAAAAAAAAATTTTGGGCAAAGTTTTTTGTGGGTACTGCAAGGTACCAGACTGACAGGCCTGTCAGACCTATCAGTCCGGCCCCTGCGGTCGCCACCGGCGGCTCCTCCATCCTTCTCTAGCTCCCGCCACTATTTCCCCGGACCTCAGCGGCCCGGTCTTCGGCCCCTGCCGGCCATGCAGCTCTCAGTCTCTGGCCATGCAACTCCCGGTCTCCGGCGTGTTTCCTCCGGCTCCCCTGCGCTCCGGTCTCCCCGTCGGCCCCTGCCAGCCTTCGGTCCCCGTTGGCAGCGCCATCGCCAGCTTTTGCAAACCCTGGCGCCGCCGCCCACCGCCTTCCTGCGCCGCTCGGCCCTGCAGCTCCCAGCCCGCTCAGCTGGCTTCCGTCGCCGCCTTTGCCTGTGGCTGGCCGTCGCCTGCGGCGCCAGCTCCCCGCTCAACTCCACCACTCAGCTTCGCCCTGGCCCCCGCCGCTCAGCCGCCTGGCCCCACCACTGCTCGACCCTTTTTTCTAGCTGGCCACCGCTCCGCCATCGGGCCGCCGCCCTACCACTCGACCGCCACCCACTGGCCACCGGACCACCAAAGTGCAACCAGACCCCTTTTTTGGCTTTTTCAAAGGGGGGGGTTTGGTTTTTTGGCCCTATCTTGGGCATACAGAGTCATTTTTTTGAAAAAGAATAGGCGTCGGAAAGCTGGTTCTGAGGCCGACCTCATGGTATTAGTAATTTTTTCAAATTTTTCTATTTGACTATTTTTTTTGCAGTCAAAGTGAGGTCTCTTTTTTGCACTCCGGGAGATGTAGAATGAGCATCCGACCTCCGTTTTTCAAAAACTTTATATTTTCGGAAAGAGTGTTCTATTTACTTTCCAGAAATATGAGTTTTTTTTTCTAGATCTGATCCATGCATATTTTATTCATTTTTTTTCTTTTCAGCACTCTGGTGGATATCGTGGTTGTTTCAGGTCCTGGGATCTCTTTTCTGAGTAGGGTGTCTGTTTTGATTCTCATTTCTATTTCCAGTCTTCTTATCATTGTAGCATTGTATATATGCAAATGCACTGAGATAAAGTGCCATCATACATTGTTTACTTGGAATCTTGCATATCTTGTGTCTTGTTGTACATGCACTGTTGATCAAGTGCCATGAGGGGGTTGATGTTTGCTTGTTGTTTGCCATCTTCCTTTGTCAAGTGAGTGTTCCTTCCACGACATTCACCTCATGATGATGTGTCTCAGCACCTTTGATGTTCTTGGTTCTTCGTCATGCAGTTGTTTTTGGTTGTCCTTTTCAGTGTTCCTGTCCCTCTCCCACTTCCGCATTATGGGGAGGTTTATCCTGTTGGTTCTAATGCTTCCTTGGTTCGATTGATCAGCTCTTCAGGCTTTGGTTTCTCATGCCATCTGTATCTTCGATTTCAGTTGTTTTTGCCTTGTTTGCCTCCTGATTAGAGTAGTGTCATTTGAGGGCACTCATGCAGATTACAGTCTTCTCTACCTGGTCATGTTCTAGTTCAGTGGATGTTCTTCAGATCAACAGTCATTCTTCGACAGAGTTTGCAGGTTCTTCATGCTTCAATGATATTCTTTTTCATCTCTTTTTGGAGTAGAGTTTTGTTCACACGCGGTTTTCTCTATTTCTCCAGTTCATAGGGATTTCATTGTATTTGGGTACTTGATCAGGCCTTGTTGCCGGGACCCATCTTTATTGCTTTCATTAGCTGTTCTAGGTTTTAGCTTCTCCCTAAGTCTAGCTTAAGGGGGGGTGTTAGAGTATTCGGGTATTTACTTGATTAATTAAACATTATTTGTTTAATTATTTAAGTTCCCTTTATCTCTTTTACACTTAAGCTAACTTTAGGTGCATATAATTAATTATTTTAATTAATTATTACGTGCAAACCTAGGTTTTCCCTTTTAGGGTTTCTTGACCTATTAAAGGTTGAGTTCTTTCTTTTCATTGTATGAAGAAGGATTATTATTGTCAATACATTTTGGAGACTATTGAGCTCTCATCTTTTGGAGCATATTTTTCCTGTGTATTCTTTCCTTCTGTGATTTGCTTCATTGCTTCTCCTTGTAACAGGTTTTTCAGCTTGCTGAGATTATTTGGGCTCCTGTGGTGTTGTATTTTCTCAACTCCTATAGTTTGATGAAAGTGCGAGTTCTTTGATTAGCTTGATTGCTTAGATTGATAAGATTGAAAAATCTTGATTGATTAGATTCAATCTGGTTTCAGGAAGGATTCATCCTGTATAAGACAACGATGATCAAAGCATCTGGTTTCAGGAAGGATTCATCCTGTATAAGACATGATCAGAACGTCTGGTTTCAGGAAGGATACATCCTGTATAAGACATGATCAGAACGTTTGGTTTCAGGAAGGATACATATAACCTTGACTCGTACAACAAAAGATCAAGCAGTACGACAGAATATCTTGACTCGAACGACATAGGATCAAGAAATATGACAGAGACTTCTGACTCGTACGACAGGTATTTGAATAGTGATAAAAATTGTTTGCTTGTTTGAGTTTGGATCACTGAATTTTGATGTTTTACTTTTGTTTTCCAGTTTTAAGTGTCTGATTTTTTCATTTAGGGATGAATACACAATAAACACATGATGTGATACATGACTCTTAATCAAGCTAAACCCTAAGGAAGTTGGATGAGAATGAAAACCTTTGTTTGTTGACTTAGGTACACACCCAATAGCTAATCAGAATACGGCTATTGAGTCTCACGCAATGGATTCTCAATGCCGTATTATCCGACTCCAAATGCTAATGGGGGCACGATATGGCAATTGTCTTGGGAGAGTTACTATCTCTCTTGCACAAAGATTATCACCCTTTTGGAGGTGAATTAGGTAGCTTCTATTTTTATAGTTCTTAGTCAGGAATTCCATTTGAAATTACCCCTTGAAGTCACGCAAGCATGATTGAGGCCTATAGCCTGACAAGGTACCGAAATAAGTTGTAGTCACGTAAACATGATTGAGACCGCGAGGCCCTACAAAATGCCCGATATGAGAGATCTCAAAGAGAAAACTCAAATAATCCCATCCTCTGAGACTTTAATCATCAGAGACCTATTTATTATAGTGAGTTGGAATGCTCAGGTCCAACTGTACTCACTTGGGTCGTTCTCACAGGGTGATTACTTTTTCCCACTGTGACAGGCCCGCTAAAGATATGCACTATTGAAAGCAAAGGATGAGTCTAGTTTTCTGATCACCTAAGAAAGGTGAGAGCATACTCGCCTATCATCAAGACACATAAGACATGTTTGTTCATTCCTTTAAGCCCCAATTGAAGTGTGCCTAAAAAGATTAAAGAATACACAAAGTTTTGTTGAATCCTTAGGCAACTTGCAAAATAGATCCATTAGTAGTCATGATTGTGTTTTGAATTTGTCTTTGACAAGCGTATCTGCAAGAAAGAGTTAGGTTGCCAAAATCTCATAAACAGATCAAAGTTAGCATTAGTGATCTGAATTACGAAATTTTCAAAAAAATTATATGAAATTTTATCCTAACTTCAGATAGGCATAACTTTCTGCTCGGGACTCGAAATTACAAGCCATTTACCTCGTTGGAAAGGTCTCCAAGAGTTCTAGATGCAATTTTCAAAGTACATGGCTTTCAACCATGCTCTTTGGGCAATTTTCAAAGTGCATGTCTTTCAGCCAGGCTCTTTGGGCACTCTTAGGCGCTAAAAATGACCAGAAAACCTTCAAAAATGCAGATTACCAACGTATAGACAAATTTGAAATTTCTAATTTGTAGTTTTTTCAAAAAATCACAGAACCAGAGACTCGTACAACACAAATTTGCAATTAGCATGACAGAGGATTAAACTTCGCACAGAGAGCAAAATAGACTCGTACGAGATAGAATCAACCTAGTACGAGTAAACAATTTTCGAAGCAGAAACTCGTACGAAAAGGATTTAGCTATCGTACGACAGTGAAAATAAACTCATACGACAGAGGATCAACATAGTACGAGACATGAATTTGCAGTTTGAAATCTCGTACGAGTCAGGATTATACCTAGTACGAGTCAGGATGAGGTATCGTATGAGACTAAAAGGAAGTTCGTACGAGCCAGAAAGGCAACTCGTACGACAGTCTGATTCTAATCTGGCATAGATGAAGTTTGAGGAAGCTTGGGAGGCTGAAAATGATGATTTCTACCCCACGGTGGGTGCCAAAATGTCGTGCTCTATGAAGTGTACCTGTATCTACAACCACAATGCACTCAATAAATCATTACAAGCATGGTTAGAAGATTTAAATCAAAGACATGTAAAACCATAGCTAATCGACTTATTGCCTCCTAGTAAATGCGAGTATGAAAAATGCTCTCAGATCGGATTATGCAAAATTCAGTGACTTGACTACACTTAGATGGAGGATTTGAATGCTGAAAATGCATGATCTAGCAAGAATAGCATGATTAAGCTATATGAATTCATGATTATCCTAGCATGATTAAGCTAAGAGTTAAGCTGAAATGAGCATGATAACATTGCTAAGAAATGATAAACTAGAAGCTAGATGCCTATAGTAATAATGCTTAAGCTACGAATGAGATGGGATCCATATTGCTCAAAATGAGGTCTATTTATAGGATTTTCCAAGGCTAGGGGTGAGTTGGCATGAATCAACGGTTGAGATTGATATGAAGATATCAATGGTTAAATTGGAGGAGGTTGGCAAAGGGGGTTGGATTGAAGGGAACACTTAGTGACAAGTGTCACAAAGGTTCTAGAAGATGTTGGATGAAAAGGGACATGGTGGTAGGTAGAATGGGTTAGGTTTAGGAATGGTTAGGTTTAGGAGTGGTAGAAGTTAGGAGAATATGAATTTAAAAATTCAAATATTAGGAAAATGGCTAATTAATCTCAACAACTCATGATTTGATTTGTTTTAATTAATTAGGGGATTTAGAAGAAATGATTTTGATGGGGGGAATTAATTAATTAAAGGGGTGAAATGAACCTATTAAATAAATCCTTAGATTTATTAATAAGTAGATGAAAAGGGAAATTTAATCAAATTGCTTAGTGAATTCAATTAAATTGGGAAGGAGAGATTAATTAAATAATTGCTTATTTAATTAATTATCTTCAGACCATTTTTAGGTGTATACAGTTTCTATAAGGTCCAAGTCTCTATATTCCAATGGTAAACCCGAAAGAGAGATACAAAATGGAGCATATTTGATGTCAGTACTCCTAGGGTCAAAATGTGGATACCATATCATGGTGAACAATCCAAACCCTTAAAGAACCATCCTTTCGTTTTATGAGCATTATCCCTATCAAATTTTGAATGAAAAGTAGCAATAAAATAGTCTGAGCCCTGATCAAAGAAAAAACAATGATCTATTCCTGACCAATTCTTTATAGCCCATGAGTTTAAATGCATAATATTAGGGAAATTAGGAGCATAACTTACCAATCAGAGCATGATTCCTCAACGCCATAATCTGATTCTTTAGCATGGGGTTTGGGAGAGGGATTTGGATGCTCTCTTTGTCCACTTTATCATTCATTCGACATGCTTCGACTCTAATTTCTTGCTGCTCTAGAGAGGGAGTCTTCATTTTCCAAAATTGGGATGGCTGAGCTTTGGGGATGTTACAGATTTCCCTTTGATGCCGATGAGGAAGGTGTTGAACAATAAATTTGAACTTAAAAAAACTTCCCAAAGGCGTGAAAGCTAAAAGATCATCGGCCAAAAATATCATGTCGAGCATCTCAAAATGAGTTTCACCGAAAGAATAGTTTCATCGAAATAAAACATAAAGTGTAAAACACCAAGTTAAGATGTCTGTGGCAAAATGTCTCTTTCGGTAAATGAAGGAAGCCACTCATCGATATTCCAGTTTCATCGAAAAGTGAAAGGCTAACAAAAGGTGAAGTCGAGGAAATAAAATTGCTGAAGAAACTAAAAAAACATTCACCGAAAAACAAATCTTATCGACAACAATATGTCAATAAAAGCAGAGGGATTTCATCGATAAAAGAAGGACATCGAAGAAAAAAGGATTTCGGAGGGCTCGCGTGAACTTTCACCGAAGTATAAAACTCATCGAAATATGATTTCGATGAGATTCACGAGTAACTCATCGAAAAAGATTTCATCGAGGAGAGGATGATTTCGAGGAGACTAGAAGATGGTTTTTCGACAAGGGCCATTCACCGATGAGGTGATATCGAGGAAAATGAACTTTCGATGAAAGATTAAAGCATTCAAATGAAGACAAGGGTTTCATCGAAAACTCGATTCACAATCATTTCAGCTGAACAATACTTCTCGCGAAGGAATTAAAAGCTCAAGTCTAGGATGTCACATCTGCAATTAAGTTTAAACATTTGAGTAGCCGTTATAAACACAGAGACATTAACTATTGCACAAGTTGCCCACACAGTTACAGCTAAATTGATCGAATTTTCATAAGAACCAGATTGTGGCCAAAAGGCGGGAAGTTACAAGGAGTTAGCTGAAGTTCGTAAACAACAGTCAGAAGAGCTCGACAATTCTCCAAGTAAGTGTGATATCTCACATTGATTAAAATTATGGAACCATCTTCTTCTTCTAAAAAGAGTAGGAAAGGAAAGGAATTGAACCCTGAAGAGAAACCCAAACGGCAGAAAAAGGAGGGTAGAGCTTTAGCTCAGGATCTGTTGGACCAGTGCCCGACATCCAGTGTGAGGTCCAAAAAAATCAAAAGTGAAGAGGAAGGGTTGGAAGATAGATTTGAACATTTAGGAGACATATGGACTGAAATCAGAGGACATGAGTTGTTCTTATTTGGTTACAAGAGAAGGGATGCTCCTGAGCCCGTGAGTAACCCGTGGAAGAAAAATTTGGGGAAATTGGTAGTTCTGAATGTATTTGTGGATGTCGAATTAATGAAAGCCCTAGTAGATTGTTATGATCCAAAAACCAAAACCATATGTGACTACCGAGGGAATCCTATGGTGGTAATTAACAAACAGACCATTGATATGGTGTTTGATCTAGACTGGGATGTAGAAGAGAAAATTGGCATACAGAAACTGTCGCAAGAGTTCTTCAATTTAGAGGACATCTATAGGAAATGGAGACTACCCATTCACCGACCAAAAGTGGGAAAGTCCTTAGTTCCTTTCAGTAAAGATGACAAAGTGCCTTTTGATGTCAACCAATTCCATCCATATTTCAAGTATACATACTATGCTACAGCCCAAGTATTAGGCTTAGAGGCTCATCCTCTCATGGATATTGGGGTTATGGTTCTATGTGCTGATCTACAGTCAAAAGATCCTAGGCCGTTTGACTATGCCACTTATGTTGCAGAAGCCCTAAATCATGGTTTAGAGAAATTAAAAGGAGACCTTGTAAATGTTCATTTCTCATTGTATTCCTTATTAATGCACATTATTCTTTATTGTGGACAAGAATTCAATTTCTGGTCAGACGATTTTAGCATCAGAGCTTATGATAAAACTGGTTTGAAGAAACTAGTCCAGTTGTGGGTTTCTGCATGGGATCAGAGATTTATAAACAACCAGTATTGGCACTTTCAGGAATATTTTGTAAAACCACTCAGTGCAGCCTTCGGACAACATAGAAATTATGCTTTGTCTCCTGAAATCAAAAGATTCCTCAGGCCAAAAGACTTCTCTCCAGAGTCTCAGACTGATCACAACTGGGGTGATTGGTATTGCCACCCTAATCATACAGAAATCAGGGTTTTCGGGTATGAAGGAAAGCCATACATGCTTCCAATTACAGTGCCAAACAGGGTGGCTACTCTAGAGATTATAAGACAACTGTCTACTATCAGTGCCAAACATCTCACAGATTTTGGTAAACAATCTATTGTGCCAGGGTTACTGGTGTTTTCTGATTTCATTATTAAAAGTTCTAAAAGTTATCATTTACTTCAAAATAAGTTAGATTATTATGGCATGACTCTGGGTGATCCTAGAGAGAACTTTGATCCTGAGGGATATATAAAAACTGGAAGGGCATCACAGAAGCTAAAGGCTGGAATACATGTGGCTCAAATGCCAGACGATTTAATTAGGAACCTTGAAAGGGAAGAGGCCAAGGTTTTGAGAGAAAGAAGCGAGATGACTTGGGAAGCTTTCAAGTGGAAAAGAGCAAGGGGGATGGTGGATGGAGACCTACTTGGAAACCTCCAAGATCCTTTGGAGATAGCCAAAAAACTACTTTAGCATGAGGTAGAGATTATGCATAGAGTACCCCCACAGTTCCTCCATTTTGTCAACACTGGAAGAGATAGTAAGCCATTGGCTCACATGTCACCAAAATCAACTACTAGTAGCATCCCTGCTGACTCTCCTAGAGAAGATTATCCACCTGGTTTTGAAGCAGAGGTAGATGTGGAAACTGGTGATTTTAATATTAGGGATATAGTTGATATAAGGATGACAGAGCATGAAGACTTTGTTGCGAATGATGGATTCGCTTCCTCAGGAGAATTCCTTTCATTCTTATACCAGTACAAGGGGGCTCATGTGAGATGAAGTATGGCTGGGAGATCAGAAGAAGAGCATATGAGAAGGCTGCAAGATGAGATAGATGCTCTCATGAAAGATATGACCCCTGAGAAGGGGAGGAAAATATTAAAGGAGGCTGGAGTTATCATATTTTCAGGTTGGGATATAAATTCAGCACTTCTGTTTGATGGATTCTTGAAGAAGCAAGACACAAATCAACAGGTATTGCCTCAAGAGATAGATAAATTGTTCATGGGCTCGAGGTATGATCCTGATAAAAAAGCTCTCCTACAATGGGCACTATATCCGAGAGGAAAAAGACCAATTATTGTGGATGTAGAAGAAACCTTTGGACACCTTATGGTCCATCAGGTAGGAAAGACTGAGCCTAGGGTCACTGCAAAATTAAACTTGGATGTAGCCAAATTAAATTTGGATCAGATAGACTTTTTGGTCAGGGAAAACATTACCTATAAGGGTTTATATGAAAGAACTAAAGAGGTGAATCAGAGGCTACAAGCAAGGATATTGCAATTTGAGACAGGAACTCCTTTAAATGAATATGCTGCATATCCCATAGGATGAAGCTTGGATGATGTCTCTGATGTTCTGTATTGGAAATATCAAGCAGAAAAGGCTACCAAATAGGTGAGTAATATTCAACAGAAGATGGATAAGATGGTTAATGATATCATTGAACATAGGTTCAACACCATGCTCATCCATGTTGAACATTATTGGAGGGTGTACACTGGAACCATAAAGGCATTAAGAGAGCATGAAAGGTTAAAAGCACGATTGCATGAAGTGATAAACAGTGTTGATGTGATGACGCTAGAGGAGAAAACAGAAAGGATTTTGTATATGGAAAATCATGTTAAATTCGAAGATATGCTAAAAGGAGATCTTAAAGAGTTGGATGATGGGAACCCTATTGGAATGCCCTCGATTTATAAAGAGGGAGAATTAATATCTATGGATGAATGGCGGAATGAACTTCTAAGCGTCAAGGATCAGGCTCTGTCAAGATTGGATCGAAGCAAAGACATGGCCCCTACCGTCAACCAGATGATATTCAAATAGCTTTCACAGGGAGAAGAATTAAAGAAACAGAGCATCAAGATCAAGACTTTTAAAGAAGACGATTACATTCATCATTTAGGGATGCTTAATCTCTTTTTACTTATGTTTGTTAGGAATGTTCAAATTGACAGTTAGTATTTCGAAAAGACATGTCTTTTCATAGATAGCATTTGCTCTCATATATATATGAGAAAGGTTTCTTGTAATTTAAGGAATGTAACATGATAGGAAGAAGACAGTGATATATGACAACTTGTAAGTTTCCTGTTATACAAATTTTTGACGGATACATAATATAATCAGTTGTCTTTTCTTGGCATATGTGCTGTGGATTATTTCATTTGTTGATTGGCAGTTGCTTGTGATATTATCTAAAGGAGATAAGGTTATTCATATTCTTTGAGTGAAATTTATGTTATATGTTATAAGGTTGAAATAAAAGTTCTGCGTGTGAATTATAATTGTTCTTTGCAGTGCTTACTTGGGTGGTCCCTTAAAGGTAGGGTTAAATCCATTCAAGCAACTTATGATATAGGCATTCAATTGATCTCATAAGAAATAGTAACTGACAGACCCATAAAAGGGGTGGGTTTAAAAACTGTCTCACAAGTTCACACAATAAGTCCTAAGGAAATATAAAGACTCTGTTGCCCAGACAGCAAAGAAGGCACTGGCCATTTATAAATTACAACTTATCATCATATTCATCATATTTTATTTTACAATAGGGGTAATTGAGTAGGAAGCATAGAGTAAGTTGGCAATAGTGTATACATATAAAATTCTAAGCACAAAGATCAAATAGCTTCTACAACAACAATCTTGAACTCATCTGCTATATCTCCATCCTAGGAACTTATGCCATTCTGTGATAGGAGGAAGCCAGATCAAGATACTTAATCTGCTATAAAAGGCACTAGTCATTGAAAACAACTAGTGAATAGGTATACCCGCCTAGGTCCTGCAGAGCCTAAAGTGAGAGAGTCAGTAACCAAATAGGTTCACTCTATAAGTTGGCCAAGTCAGTTGGAGGGTTTGATAATAGGAGTTGGCATTTCCTTAGAACCTATCCAATCTGTTGATTTGAGACCCAACAGAAGGAAGGGCCATAACTTTTACCCTTCCTATCCTTGACCAGAGACTTTTGGTCTAAAGGGAGGTCTCAAAGGGATATCACTAGGGAAAGAAAGCACTGACCCCGAGTGAGAAGATCCTTGATACTTTGAAACATTTGTGACCTTTCTCTTGCCAATCGAGATATTGTTTAGGAAAGCCAAACAATGATCGTTGGGGGGTCTCTGATCTAAAAAAAACCTTTCAAGGAATTTAGAGTGATTCTCCTGTTGTCTGGCATGAAAACCTCGAGAATCATTTCTACAGGGACTAATGGGTCTATCGTTTACACAAATATTGAGGATGGGTTGTTGTGCCTTATTCAACTGGGGAAGGAAATTTTTCCAATTAGGCTTCGAGAATCTATGATGAGCCTTGTAGGGCATCCCCTTCCTACTTTACCAAATCTTTGCGTGCTCATAATGGCTAACAGATTGAACTCTATAATTTTGCATGAGAAACCCTCTGTACTGTCAAGAGATACGAGCAAGATGCTGGTGTAAGTCTCTGAATCTCCCCGTCCCCTTGTGCCAATTTGAAAAAAGCTTTCCCACCCAACTATCTTTGCTCAAAGCTCTTGCCATCACACCTTCTTGTTCATAAGAAAGTAAATGCATTCATTCAATTTTATTATTTAATTAGTTTAATCAATCATTTCAAAATAATTAAATTTTTGTATCAAAATTCTATATTTTATTTTTAATTTTTATTTTAAATAATTTAAAAATATCATTTTTTTGTGTTTCTATTAATTTGAGTAGGTAGAAAATTCAATTTGTTTTTAAAACCATAAATTTATGCATTTAATTTAAAAGGACAATTGTACAGTGACATTATAAACAATATATTGTCATAACACTTTGCATTAATTTATTTTAAGTACAAATAGACTTGCTCGTAAGTTGAGCATTAATTGTTTTAAGTCTAATTATTTTATAGTTTTTTTTCTTTAGTTTTTATACGGTGAGTGTATGAGGCGATTGTCCAAGCAATGGCAGTTATGGCTGTGTGAAATGACAAGAACGAATATCAAGGTAGTACTTTTATTTTTTTATCTTCATCGTTGTTATTATTTATTTATCATTTTATTGAGGTAAATATTTATGCAGAAAAGTACTACTTTTAAGCCTATCTTTGTTGTTATTATTTATTTATTATTTCATTACAGTAAATATTTATGCACAAAAGTATTACTTTTAACTTTAATTATATAATATTTTTTTAATATTAATAATTAAATCATAATTTATAGTTATCATTATAATAGAAAATAAAAATTTAGCAAATATAAAAATTTAGTTTTTAATTATAATTTTTAAAAGAAATATCATTTGATTTCTTATTTTTCATTGTATTACATTTTAATTTTTCCTTTCTATAATTTAATTTTATTTGTAATTTTTAATTTAAAAATTTAAATTTTTTATGTAGTTTTTTTAATTTTTAAATATTTTACTTGAAGTACAGTTCAATTTCTAATAATTTTTATTTTTTTATGCGATGCAATATAAAGATTGATGAGTATAAAAATACTTTAAAATTATAATTATATTATAATTTTTAGCATTAATGATTGGATCATATTTTATATTTATTCTTAAAATTAAAAAAAATTTGACAAATATAAAAAATTTGATTTTTAATAAATTTTAAATTTAAAAAAATTAAGTATTCATTTGTTAAATTTAAATACATTTTATTTTATTTTTAACTTTTAAGTTTGATTTTATTTGTAACTTTTAATGTAAGAGTAAAAAATTTTAGCATTAACATTTTTAATGTAGTTTAGTTTTATTTTTAGTATTTTATTTCAAGTAGGTTCAACTTTCTATTATTTTTTATTTTTTAAAATTGAATTTGTCTTTCGATTATTGAACGTTAGATCCCTAAAGTTTAATACAATCTTCACTAGGTACCTACTATTTTAGTTTAAAGTCAAAATCTATAAATTGGTAATGCAATATCAAACTACTCATTCCCCCTAATCCTAACTCTAAATGTATATCCTAACTCTATTGGCAAGAACTTGATGTATTGCGGCCCTTGTTATTATATGATGAAATTAAATGTAAAGGAATTGGGTATTTAGTTCATGAAGTAATGACCAAGATAAAAAAAATTGGATGTAATCTAAATTTCAATCATTTAGGTATATAAAACAAGGAATTGGGTCTTGCTATCGAGGCCTAGGAATCAAGGGTCTTGCTATCAAGGCCTAGGCTCGACACAAAGATAGGGTTTGTGCAATGCCAAAGACACCTCTACTTGGAGCTCGATGTAAATTTTAGCACGAGGTTGGGAATGTCCCTAATTTGGCAAAACCTTAGGGAAGTAGAGCTGGGAGTAATTGCTATGAACATAGGCTCCAATCTTTCTATTGTGTTGAGGTTTGTCTAATCTTTTCCTAGAGAAGGTTATTTGGAGAGAAATGACAAAAAACAACAAATAATTTGCAGAAATGGGGTTGATAGGGTGATTTAGAAGACTCTTGATGAGCTTGATTAAGTTACATACATGGATCACAAACACTTGGTGTCCTAATCTAGTTGGTGATGTTTAAATATACCCTTGTGCACAAGGATTTCTCGCAGTGATCATTGACAATTTACAAGATATAAATAAAGTGCTACGTGATTATCAATGGAGCTAGGATTAGTATCTACATATTGTTCAAATTAATTCCCAACTGCCCCATCTACTTCTCTGTAGACTTCATTCTTTGTTGTCATCTCAATCAGTCTTTTCACTCTTTTGTGTCTTCTTATTCACTCAAACAACACATTTTTAATATTTAAATTTCAATCAAAATCTGCTCTATAGATTGACTGTGGATGGGATATTTAATGTATTCTGAATTTGTTGCTTCCCTTAAGCATTCAAACACAATGGAGACAATTTTGAATTAAAAAAAGCAAGAGTCTAGAAGTTTTGTGGTTGCAATAGTATTAGTTATAAAAATGAAAGGGCAGTTTTATATTGTATGAAATCTCTGTGTGTCCAGAAAATAGAGAAAAAAAAGAGTAATTGTTGTAGCAACTTCAGGGGCAGTATTACGCAAAGAATAGAGGACCTTTTGCTGGTTATAAGAAGAAAGAACTATAACTTTGCCAAATGCAGTTTGCTTTGTATCATTTTGAAACAATTATGAATACATAATATTGTAATTGCTTTATTATTTTGTCTCTGTTATTGCTCTATTATTTGTTTTTTGGCCTTTGCCTCTCTGTCCATCAGTGGTATCAGAGATGAAGGTGAGTGGGTTGAATATTTCAAAGGTTTTTCAAGGAGATTAAGAGTTTATCAAGAAATATATTTGCAGTCAACAATGACAACTTCTAGCACAAGTTTGACAAACCCATAGATTCCTTAGTTCAATGGAAAAAAAATATGATTATTGGGCCATCACAATGAAGGCATTGTTTTGTGCACAAAATTTATGGGATTTTGTTGAGAATGGCTACCAAGAACTAGTAGATGCAACAAAAAATAATGCATTAACTCAAGCAGAGAAAGACATATTGAAGGAAAATAAAAAGAAAGATTCAAAATCCCTCTTCTTCATCTTTCAAGGAGTGAATGAAAGCATTTTTCTAAGGATTCAAGCAACAACAAAGTCCAAGCAAGCATGGGACATTCTTCAAACAACCTATCAAGGAATGGAAAAGATGAAAATAGCTAAGTTGCAAATGCTAAGAAGGGATTTTGAAACAATTTACATGAAATAATCTGATACAATAGATTCATTTTTCACTCAAATAATTGGATTGGTAAACCAAATTAGATCTCATGGTGAAAACCTTGAAGAAAGAAGAGTGGTTGAAAAGATTTTGAGAAGTTTGCCTACAAGATTTGAATCTATTGTGGTGGCCGTAGAAGAAACAAAGAATCTCTCACAGTTTTCAGTGGATGAACTTCATCCTTCACTCATTTCTCATGAGCATAGACTAAGCAGGTCAACAAATTTAAATTTGGAGAATGCATTAAAGACACAAGTCTCAATCAAGCATGGTAGAGGCAGGGGAAGAACAAATTTCAGAGGTAGAGGAAGAAATTCATATAGAGGTGTAAGAAGCAACAAATCAAACTCAAGTGAAAGAGGTAGTAGCCCATGAAGCTCAAGTGGAAGAGGCAACTATCAAACATCAACTCAAAATAAGCCCCAAAGCCAAAGGTATGACAAATCCTCAGTCCAATGCCATTATTGTAAGAAATTTGGGTATTATTTAAGTGAGTGTAGAAAGAAGCAATATGATTCTAGACAACCAAGTGCAAATTTTACCAAGGAAAATCAAACTCAGGACAACATATTCATAGCTTGTAATGTTACACAAGAAAGTGAGAAAGACATATGGTTTTTAGACTTAGGCTGTAGCAATCATATGAGTGGAAACCTATAAATGTTTTCAAGTTTGGATGAGAGTGTGAAATCAGATGTAACATTATGGAATGCCAACAAAGTTTCAGTTATGGGTAAAGGAAGTGTCAACATTTTAACCAAAAATGGGGAGAAAAAGTTTATTTCAAATGTTTATTTTATTCCTAGGTTGAAACATAACTTAAAGAGTATAGGGCAACTCATTCAAAAGGGGTATAGAGTCTATTTCAAAAACAAAGAATGCACAATTTTAGACAAGTTTCCAAGGAATCAACTCATAGAAAAAGTTCAAATGAGCAGCAATAGAATGTTTCCCCTAAGACTAAAACTAGATTTAAAGGCAAATTTTCTCAAGGACAACCTTCAACAAATTCACAAGGTGAAGAAAAGAAAGTTGTACAATAGTCACACAAATAATCTTTCAAGCTGAAATTAAGGATGAAAATTGGTTATGGCATCTCAACTTTGGAAGTTTAAATTTACTGCATAAGAAAAGAATGGTGAAGGGGTTGCCACTAATAGACAAACCGGATAGAATATGTGAATGTTGCATTTCAGAGAATCATTTTCAGCAGAAAAGTCAATAAGGGAAAACAAACCATTGAAAATTGTACATTCAGATTTTGTGTGGACCAATGCAAACACCCTCAATTGGTGGAAGCTACTACTTCTTGATATTCATTGATGACTACAAAAGAAAGATATGGGTCTACTTTTTAAAACATAAGAACGAGGTGTTTGATTATTTCCTTCAATTCAAGGCTCTTGTTGAAAAACAAAGTGGGCACCACATCAAAGCATTAAGAACAAATAGAGTTAGTGAATATATTTTAAATGACTTCATAAGATTTTTCAAAGACCATGGAATCCACAAACAATTCACTACAAAGTATACCCCTCAACAAAATGGCGTAGCTGAAAGGAAAAATATGACAATAATGGAAATGGCAAGAAGCATGTTGAAGGCAAAACATTTGTCAAATGAGTATTGGGTTGAAGTTATGGCATGTGCAACATAGACAATTAATAGATATCCCACTAAAAGTGTCATTAATATGATTCCAGAAGAAGCATGGAGTGGAATAAAACATGATATTTCTCATATGAGAGTATTTGGATGTGTGGCTTATGCACATGTACCGAATGAATTAAGAAGAAAATTAGACAACAAAGGAGAAAAATGCATATTTGTAGGGTATAGTGATGAATCAAAGCCATAAAAACTATACAATCCAATAACCAAAAAGGTCATAATCAGAAGAGATGTGTAGTTCATAGAAGATGAAGCATGGGATGGAAGTTTGGTTAAAGCAATCAATATTGCAGCCAATGTACCACAAGATGAAAATGATTTTATACCAACAACTTGTACCCCAAATTTGAATCCTCCCACACCCATTCAAGGTCAACCAAGTGGTCAAATGACACCATCAAGTGTAAGGACAACCCCACACACTCAAGCAAATACTCCATCAAATGTATAATTAACACATCTTCAATTGGGACTCTTGGTGCTCGACCATCAAGCCCACATTCAAAAAATTCAAGTGACATGTCCAATCCTACATTAGCAAGCTTTAGGAGACAAAAATTAGAAGCTTAAGGGAGATTTATGAGCGAAATGAAGGTGAAAATAATGCAGGTTAGACTTATCTTTTTGCCTTATACTCACATGTAGATGATCCAATTCACTTTGAAGTTGCTATTAAATAAGTAAAATGGGTGCATGAAATGAATGAAGAAATAGATGCTATAGAAAAGGATGAAACATGTGAGTTAGTTAGTCTTCCACAAGGAAAATAAGTGATAGGAGTGAAGTGGGTTTACAAAACAACATTGAATGTAAATGGTGACGTGCAAAACACAAGGCAAGGCTTGTATAAAAAGGTTATTCACAACAACCCGGGATAGAATACAATGAGACATTTGCACTCGTGGCTTGTTTAGACATCGTGAGAACAATATTAGCCATAGAAACTCAAAACAAGTGGGCAATATATCAAATGAATGTGAAATCAACTTTCTTGAATGACATATTAGAAGAAGAGGTCTATGTGGAGCAGCCACCCGGGCATGAGATTTTGGGCCATGAAAACAAGGTTTACAAGCTCAAGAAGGCACTATATGGACTCAAACAAGCCCCATGAGAATGGTATAGAATAATTTATTCTTATCTTTTACAAAATGGCTTCAATGGGTGCAACAGTGAGGCTACATTATATACCAAGATGAATGAGCAAGGTGAGATCATAATTGTTTGTTTATATGTTGATGACTTGATATTCACTAGTGATCTTTCAATTGACATGTTCAAATCAGCTATGAAGAAAGAGTTTGAGATGACTGATTTGGGTTTAATGAAGTACTTTCTTGGCATTGAAGTAAGCCAAAATGATAAAGGTATTTTTATTTCAAAATTTAAGCTTGCAAATGATATTTTGAAGAGGTTCAATATGATAAATTGCAAATCATCCCCAACACCAATAGTGACAGGTTTGAAGTTGAGTAAAGATGACAAAGGAGCTAATGTAAATACAACTTTATATAAATTTTTTTTTGGAAGTCTTATGTACTTAATAGCCACAAGAACAGACATAATGTTTGGAGTTAGTCTCATTTCAAGGTTCATGGAATCTCCAAAAGTTTCACATTGGCAAGCTGAAAAAAGAATTTTGAAATATATTAGTGGAACAAGGAACTATGGAATAATTTACTCAAGAAAAAATGTATTCAAGTTAATAGGATACACTAACAGTGATTGTGCAGGGAGTATAGACGATAGGAAGAGCACTTCCGGTTATGCTTTTCACTTTGGATTAGGTGTAGTATCTTAGGCATCAAAGAAACAACCAATAGTCACTCTTTCATCAACTGAAGCAGAGTATGTAGTAGCTATAGGGGTGACATGTCAAGCAGTTTGCATGAGAAGAATGTTGAAAGAATTGAAGAATGAACAAGAAGAGGAAACACAGATATATTGTGACAACAACTCAACCATAGCATTGTCAAAAAATCAAGTATTTCATAAGAGGAGCAATTATATAGACACAAGATATCACTTCATTAGAGAGTTGATCAACAATGGAGAAATCATTTTGGAGCATTGCAGATCTGAAGACCAATTTGCTGACATTTTCACTAAAGTATTGGGAAAAGAGAGTTTCGTTCATCAAAGAAACAACTTGGGAATCATAGATGGCAGTTGTGATTAAGGGGGAGCATTGGAATTAATTCCCAACTGCCCCATCTACTTCTCCATAGACTTCATTCTTGATTGTCCTCTCAATCAGTCTTTTCACTCTTCCGTGTCTTCTTATTCACTCAAACAACACATTTTTAATATTTAAATTTCAAGCAAATTTTATTATGTAGATTGACTGTGGATGGGATATTTAATGTATTCTGATTTTGTTGCTTCCCTTAAGCATTCAAACACAATGGAGTCAATTTTTAATTTAAAAAAGGGAAGAGTCTAGAAGTTTTGTGGTTGCAATAGTATTAGTTATAAAAATGAAAGAGCAGTTTTTAATGTATGAAATCTATGTGTATCCACAAAATAGAGCAAAACAAAAGTAGTTGCTGTAGCAACATCAAGGGAAATAATAGGCAAATAACAGAGGACCTTTTGTTGGTTATAAGAAGAAATAACTATAATTTTGCTAAATGCAGTTTTCTCCATATCATTTTGAAACAATTATGAATACATAATATTGTAATTGCTTTATTATTTTGTCTATATTTTTTATTAAGGAAAATTAGGTTTTAAGGGACCCGAAACCCGCTTACATAACGAGAAGATAAGAATGAAAGAAACTAGAGAGAACAGGACATAGAAAGAAAGGCTGCAAAAGACCAGCAGAGAAAACATCAGCTAAGGAAAAGGACAACAAAAAGCCAGTGAGAGACTGGCAACCAAAGACCAGTACTACATTTCAGATAAAAACTTTATAAACTCTTCAAGGTCATTAACCAGCATCACCATAGCCTTAGCAAATTCTCTCAGGTCTTTGTTCTCCTACTTCTGATGGGTGTCTTTAGTCTTCATCTCTAGATCACTGGTAGTCTACCTTGTTCTTCGCCTGGAGGATTGAGGAGCAGAGCTGGAGGTTGGCACATCATCAATGATCACCATCTCTTTGTTTTGTTTCTTCTTCTCCAGACAATCAACTAGGGCATTCATATTTTGAGATGAGACCTTCAAAGCCTCAAGGCTGTGTTTCATAAATTTCTTCAAGGCCTTCTCGGTTTTAGTAATCTGGTTGATAATTATTTTGTCTATGTTATTGCTCTGTTTGTTATTTGTTTTTTGTCCTATGCCTCTCTGTCCATCACATATATGCTAAAACCACAGTATCCCTCCTTTAGTCCAGTAACTGAATCTCTTGATGCAGTTCCAATCTCGGTAGGGCTCCTGAATTTTCCATTGCATTTTTACTTTGAATTCCACTTCGAGGCCCTAGGTAATTTTTTGAGGAATTTTTTAGGTGTGGAAAAAGGATCTTCAACTATTTTCACGTCACATATGCTTGGATCTTGCTGGAGATGGATATTAACTAAAATAATCCAACAAACATTTCCTTGAGTACTACTAATGGGTGTTGGAAGTAGCTGATTGATTATGAGGGCTTACCATTATGATGTCATGGGTACTTCAACACAAGTCATTTGATTTCTCAGTGCTCCAAATAGAAACTTGAAAGATAGACCACATGGTGGAAGGTGGTATCCCATCTACATTATTTAGTGGAGGAGCATTCATACCAGAATAGTAGTATCATTGCTGCTAGGTTGTCAAAATCTTGTGGATATGGCTCTCCCATGTGTAGGGAGAGATAATGTTAAGGCAACCATAGATCCAACTCTAAAGGAAAGGCAAATAGATCGGGTAGAGAATTCTAATTTTATGTCTCCCAAGATTATCGAGTTCTCCCAAAGAAATGTGAAGAGGGTAAAAGTGATAGGGATGTAGAAGAGAATTGGACAGTGGTTCACAATAAAAAGAAGAAAAATGAGATTAAATTTAATATGCGTCTTTCATCACATTCCAGATGTGGAACACTATCTTAGCAAGGCCAGTCATGTTCTTGAGCTCTCTTGCAAGCTTTAATGGATATGATTATCAGCAATAGATGAGTTTTATTATACTTATAGTGTTCTCTGTGAACACCACTTTTGTTTATAGGGGTGTTCACTATTTGTAGGTAAATTATAGGGAAGGGAATTTTGACAGAAGCAATATTTTGAAACTCTGTAATGTTCATATATTCTAGTTTTAGTACATGGGTGTACTCCCCTTAGAATGCTTTTAACTAATAAAAAAATATTATTTGTATTATTATTAATATATAATATTAATAATATAATATTATACTATAATATTTAATATATATTATATCATAATTATACTATTTAGTATTATTATGGTGGAGAATATAGTTGGCTTAGAAAAGATGAAATACTCTCAACCTATAGTATGCATGGAAGCTTTACTGGTCACCTTCTTCTAACAAGATTATAAATGGGATTCCAAGTTTTTCTCAGATGTTGCAAAAGATATAACAAAAAGTAAGTGCTCAATTCATAAGAAAATGGCGAGGCAATACAGGTTCAATGTGATGTGTGAATGTGTAGAAGAGTCCATGAACCTTCTGATTCATAGGCTCTTTAGTGCCAAAGATGCAGAGATCGAGGAGGTGATTATGAGGATCATTGGAATAATAATGTGGTTGAAGGGGCACATGCACAATGAGCTCATTTGTGAATCCTTCTTCACCTACATGGTTTAGATAATGAGATTAACAACATGGAGAATGACCTTGGCTAATCACTTGGTCAAGAATGCGAACAAAAAAAATATCTAGAGGATTGCTTCAATTTTAGAAAATTAAAAAATGGGATGATTGTTGGGATATTTGATGCTACTACAGTTGATCAAAACTTAACCCTAACCTAAACACTAACTGAACATTAACCCTAATAAAACCCTAACTATAACTAAACCCTATCCCCAATCCTTTTCCTAACTCTAATTGAACCCTAACCATAATCTTCTTAAACCCTAATTCTAACCCCAATTTAACTCTAATTCTAACCCTAACTCTAATTGAATCCTAACCTTAATTAAAACCTAACATTAATTCAAAATAATATTTAATTTTATTGAATTCTAACTCTAATTATAAGCCCAACTCTTATTCCATTTCTAAGCCTAACTCAAATTGTAACCCAACTCAAACCTAACCATAATAATAGTCCTAATTAAATCATAACCCTAACCCTATATAAAATATTTTTCTTCTAATTGTTATTGACCCCTAGCCCTAACTAACATTAATCATAATTTTACCCTAATCCTAACCCTATCTCTAATTCTAATTCTAAACCTAACTTGAATTGAACCTTAACCATAACCCCAACTCTTTTAATTTCTCCTAGTTGAACCCCTACCTAGCCTAACCATAACCCTAATTCAACCCTAACCCTAATCCTATATTCAATCATGTTTGATTATAATCATAATTTAACCCTAACTGAAAGATTTATTTTATAACTTTAATTGAACCCTACTCCTAACTAAATCTTGACCCTAAACTAATTTAACCTTAATTATAACCCTAATTGAACTATTATCCTAACCCTAACTATAATTGAACCTAACAATAATCCTAGTTGATTATATAATTAAAATGAATGTTGTTAGTAATGTTTGCATTTTTAATTCAATTCATTCAACCTTAACAATAGTATTTGTAACTATGTGTGCATGATTTCATCTTATTTGAATATTAATAGATATATTTTAAATTATTGAACAATGTAATGCCAACAATGCTTGTTCAACTTGTCATGGTGTATAGATTGTAGATTTGATATAAACATTATGTCTCTAAAATAATACTTTTACAATGTGATATGTTTTGTACATATACAACAAATATTGTGTAATAATTATTTAATGTTATCTCTTGACTCACTTGTTTTAGGCAATACGTACCCCAATAAGGATGTGTGTGTGTGTGTGTGTGTGTGTGTGCACGCGCTCGTGTGCTAGAGTGAATTTATTTAATGTCTAAACAATGAATAAATTTAAATTTTGGTATAGTTTATGATTTTTTAAGTTTATAGCTAGAGTAATATAACCTCTATTATATATTTTTCAAGAAATACTAGAATTTTTTATTGTCATAACTTATGGCTAGCTTTATATAGAGAAAAATAAATGGAATATACAAATTTACCCAAAACATAAATTCATCTTCCTTATAAGTATTATTAGAAATCAATCAATATTTAGAAATATCTTTCTACAAAGTTTCGAAGTGAAACTAAAATTTAATTTCTTTATTTATTTACAAAAATACAAAATCAAAAGTAGACTTAAAATTGTAGAAAGTACATAACAATATAAGTTGAATTTCAAACTCCAAAACATTAAATTTTACAAAATAATACATTTTAATGTTCCTTATTGGAACATTGAAATACATCCACTAAAATTGCAATATATTTAACCAATGAGGAATAAAAATAACAATAATATGATATTAGATAACTAAGAAGGAATACAAGTTTCACTAATTTTTGATATGTAGTTTGTTTTGTTTGCACAAGAAGATGATATTGCTCTTAATGCAACTCTAATGCTATTCCTCATCTATGACTCTAAAACCATACATTAACCTTGCATAAATTTGCCTATTATAGCTCTTGAAACTTGATTTCTTTTATGCAATTTTTTTTTATAAAGCCTTCTCTAATTTATACACTTGAAATATATACCTCCATGTTATAAATTGTTGTTGCTCAACTAATCCTTTAGATTAAAGTACTTATAAAATAGATTCTTCTCACGCAACCTTTTAGACAACATTTCTTATTCTTCTTTTATATGTTTATGCCACTTTAGAAAGGGATATGATTCAATGAAAGGAGGAATTCCTTCCCAATAGTCATGTCTTTTGTGAATATACACACTCTATGTTTTGTCACTATCTCTTCATATTAGATCCCGTCAAGGTAGAACTATTGCATTCATTCAATTCTATTTTTCAATTAGTTCAACCAGTCGACATTTAGAATTAAAAATTTTGAGCAAAAAATCTATAGTTCATATTTATTTAATATTTTAGAAAATTATAAAAAATATCATTTTTTAAAATTTCTATTGGTTCATATTGAAAACAATGGGTAAAAGATTTGATTTTCTTTGTATAAACTAATATATTTATCTCTTCTATTAATTATTTGAATGACATTGCTATTATTACATTGGACAGATGCATTCAATTTATTATTAAATTTCGGTATAAATCTTATTATATATGTCATTGATTTTGACTTTATTGTATATTTTATTAAAAAAAATGATTTAACATTAAATAACTCCAATATAATAAATTAATAATAATCTCACCAATATACAACTTGTATCATTAGAACCACGCTTATGTTGAATTTAGGCTACGTCAAATTGAAAAATTGAATGCATGTACAACTTGCATTGTTAAATGTTTGAGATAAAGTTGTCAACAAAGAGGTACATTTCATTTTTACAATTCAAAATGGTTTGAGCTTTAAAATATATATATATATATATATATATATATATATATATATATATATATATATATATATATATACATACATATATATACACATATATATACACATATATATACATATACATATATATAGATATATATACACATATATATACATATATATATAGATATCTATACATATGTATATACATATGTATATATATATGTATATATATGTGTATATATATGTATATATATCTATATATATCTGTATATATATGTATATATATATCTGTATATATATATATGTATATATGTATATATATATATATATGTATATATATATATATATGTATATATATATATATACATATGTATATATATATATACATATATATATATATACATAGATATATATATATATGTACATATATATATATATATATATATGTATATATATATATATATGTACATATATATATATATATGTACATATATATATATATATGTACATATATATATATATATATGTACATATATATATATATATGTACATATATATATATATATATGTACATATATATATATATATATGTATATATATATATATCTATACATATATATATATATACATATATATATATATACATATATATATATATACATATATACATATATATATATGTATATATATATATGTATATATATATATATGTATATATATATATATATATATATATATATATATATATATATATATATAAGTATTTAAATAAAAAATAACGGATAGGTCGATGGATCCATATAATATAATTAGATTTTGCAATGATTTTCTCGTAATTCTCAATATAGAAGGTATTTTCTTCAAAGAAAATTTGAAATTAAAAAAATCTATTTAAAAAATTATTTGATAATGGTAAAATATTATTTATTATTAAAAATTAAATACTACAAAAAATAACATAAAAATAAATAAAAAATAAATTCTAAAATTAGTTTTTGAGGGCTGGGGGCCTAGGTCGATTGGCGAGAGCTTCTAGTGGTGAAGCACGAGGTCATAAGGTCTAGTATCCCCCCAGCCCACATGGTGCCGGAGGACATGTGCTAGTGTCACCGGTCACATTATAAAGTTTACTCGACGCACTACAGTTTATAGGGGGGTGCTATACCCGATTCCTGCAATCTAAAATAAAATAATCTAAAACCAGTTTATTATTTCATATAAAATTTAATTATCATTTTTAAAAACTGATGCTAAGAAAAATTAATCATACATATATTAAAAATTAAAAATTGTATTAGAAATATATTCTTACAAAAAGAAAGCATACAAGAAAAACTAGATGAGATTAATGAATAAATCATTAGAAACAGGATGAATATTTCCTCATTTAGCATATAGTCTAATATTCAATAGGAGTTGGAAGAAATTCTTGCTAGGGAAGACATTTTTTGGAGGCAAAAATCAAGAGAAACTTGGCTTAAAGATGGTGATAAAAACACTAAATTCTTTCATCTCTCTTCCAAAATCAAGCAACAAGGAAATGCAATTTTCTCTATTTCATCCTCCACTAGTGTTCTATTATCTAACAAATCTTCAATTGGCTTGGAGGCAATAGATTATTTCTCCAAGCTCCTATCGACACCACAACAACCCATGTCTCATGACAATTTGTTAGCAGATCTAACTCAACACATTCCAAATTTGGTCTCTCACGACGATGACATTTTTCTCCATCCATTCTCATTGGATGAATTCAGAAATGTGGTATTTTCCATGCCACATTTCTTCCAGATGGCTTCACTACATCTTTCTTCCAAAAGGGTTGGGATTTTATGGGAAGAGATATATGGTTGGCCTTGAGAGAGTCTGAAAGAAACAAAACCATTCTTAAGGAAATGAACACTACCTTCATTGCTCTTAAGGTTTGGAGGACTTATTCCTAAGCTTGGTGAGTGGGAATATGCAAGTGGTTAAGAGGAGTTATTAGGTGGGTTAATGAAATATTAGAGTGCAAATGGGAAAGTTAGGAGGATGTGACATGAGGAGAGAAAATGAGTGGAATAATTTAAAATTGAGGAATAATGATAAGCATGATTAGAGGAGAATTATTTAGGCTAGATGAGGATTAGAAGAAGTGATTTGTAGGTATCACTTAGTTAAGTTAATTAATTGCAATTAATTAACTAAATGAAAATTATAAGAAATGACGATTTAGGTGATTTTAGAAGAATAGGGAAATTAATAATTTATTGATAAATTAATCATTTGGATATAGTGATTAAATTAATTAAATTTGATTTAATTAATTATAAGAGGAATGGGATAGACATAATTAACTAGATTAATTATGTAGAAAGGCTTAAATTAATTAAATATTTAATTTAACTATTTTTTAGATGTCTACATTAGTAATTCTTATGGAAAATGTGGTTACATAAGCCATTCCAATCCATGTTTGCACAATTACATTAATTAAGATGAGGCCATTAAAAGCAGAAACATCCATGAGGCTGATCCATTCCTTTACTCTTATGTGTATCTATATTGATATACTATAACAATTCAACTACCTCAACCATCTCGGGCCTCATTTCAAGATTTGCATCGTAGCATTTTTCATAACAATTGTTAGAGATGTTGGACAACACTTTGGAAATTTTGCCTTAGATTCTAACTTACGAATACAGATGTAAACTATGCAAAACTGAGAAGAGCATAAGGCATTTGACAACAATAGACCTCCCATTAGCAAATCCCAAAGCTATAAACATCACACTTCCTGTTGACTAGCTTCCTATCCAGAAACTATGGTACCATGTAACCAAGAGTTCTAGTCTTACCAATCATGTCCCTTAGATTCTCAGCCTCATTATGGGCCACACCAAAGTGTGCAATCTTCACACTCCCACTTCTATCCAGTAGCATGATTTTTGTTTTGATGTCCTTGGGAATTATCTTTTGTGAATCAAGATACTAACTTGATCACAATATTAAAACCAACATTTCTCTTATGTTCATTATAAGGTAGTTCTTTAGTGAAGCTCTAACAAGATACTCCAAAACAACACAACAAGCATTGTGAGTGGATGAAATTTTACGTAGCCAACAATATAAATTTTATTAAATTTTATGTAGCCAATAGTATAGAATTTAATACTGTTGAGGAACTCTCACTATTGTCATATTTTGCTTGGTTGCTTAGTTGTGTACACAAACCAAATTTTATACTATTGTGTACACAAATATTAGCTAAAGCCTCCACCAGGTTTCATAGTGCTTTGGGAACAAAAGATGTATGTGGTGTCAAAACTCACATTGGCCCTGCAAGAAAAAGAAGATTAGTGAGAATTATTTAATTTACCTGAATCCAATTTTATCCTCATTTTTAGTTCCACAAAACGTTTCAAAATGGGAATATACATTTGAATTTCCCCTATGGGAAGTTGAAGTCCAATGCTTGCCAATTCATCAACCATTGAGTTACCCTCCCTAAAGCAGTGGGAGAGTTGGTGATAATCCACATTACCCAAAACTGACAATGCTTATTTTAAGATGTAATTAATGTCCCAATTTGAAGACAAAGTTCTTACAAGCATTTACAATGTTCAAAGAATCCCCCTCAACCAATTTTTTTTGAATCCCAATTGTTTTACAAGATTTAATCCAACCAAAAGAGCCTAATCCTCAACATGGTTATTAGTCCCAGGAGGAAGTTTGAGGGAAATTGCTTTGATTATAGAACCTGAATGATCCTGAGTAACGTAACCCGCACCAGATGGACTAGGGTTACCATAAGAGGCCTCATCAAAATTCAATTTGCAAATTCCTAGGGGTGGAGCAGACCAGGAGATATTTGATTTGATATTTTTCGTATTTTGGGGTCAACGCCATGGATTAGGAGAATAGAGTGCTTTTAGCTAATTTAAACATCGAGAATCCCAATTTGTGAACATACTAGATGAGGCTTGTGTGAAAACTTTAAACATAACCACTTCTGATATAGACAACTCTATCTGATTAATAACAAGTGGAAGTGGAAGGGATTTATTTTTTAAAATATGTCTATTTCTTTCCCATGATAGATTCTGTAGCGTCCTAAAATTGTGACACTTGCAATTTCGACTGCATTTGGGTCTTCACGATGGCGATGCAACACGGAACCTGAATGGAGACCCCGAAACTTGTTCATGACATCAAAAACTGCATTTCTCAGCACCCTGGCCTGATCCTCCTTGCACCCTACTGTCCTGGGAGGTGGGACCATGGCGCCTAGCACCCTGGTCCCCCAGGACCATGGCGCCTAGTGCCCTGGTCCCTGGCCCTATTTTGGGCCCGGTCTCTTTTGGGGCATCGGGTCTTTAAGTTTTCAAATTGGAAAATAATATTTCCTGGTCAGCCTAAGGTCGGGAAAATCAGTCTATCAGCCCTAATTGACAAGTATATAAACTACATTTCCTCTCCCATTTTGGTAGATGGAAAAAAGGCGGAAATGATATTCAAGCATTCAAGCATTCAAGCATTCCTTCAAGCAATTGAGCATTCTAAGTCTCCATTCAAGGCTAAGTGTTGCATTCAAGACAAGGATTCAACCATTGAAGAGGAGATCACATACAACATACAACATACTACATACATTACACCTTCGCATGTAAGAATACAAACATTCTTACAACAAGGTATCAGTACTTGTTTACATTACAAACATTTACATTTACAACATTCTCATTTCTTGGTTAATTCCAAAACCGGGGTTTGACCTAAAGGCAAACCCCTCATCCCTAACCCCCCAATCATCCTCTCTTTTCTGTGTGTAGGTTGCAGGTATGCGGCTGTAATTGAAGATCTAGAATCCTTGTGCAGAGATGAACAGATCCCCCTTCGTTTCGCGGATTTTTCGGAGGACCGTGTGCACACCGGGCACCATCGTCCCGTCAACTTTCACTCAAATTTGCAGAACAGCACCGTCTCGACATTTTACTGCTAATTCCAGGTCCGCAGCTTCATCCCATATCCCTATCTCTGTTTATAAGCGAATCTTTCCTACTTTACATGCATTCCTAGTTCAATCTTTCTATCTACATTCTTTACAAAAGAGGGTATCTTTGATGTCTTAACCCTTGAAACTCATATAGAATCCAATCTTGCATTGTGTGGGATTGGATCTTGTGGGTTTCAACCCCTCTTTTGAATGTAAAGTCTCCCCTAAGTGAAAACCATCAACCCTAGTGACTCTCCCTTCTCTCTCCTTGGAGTTGGGGAGGGGAGAACAACTAGGGTTCGATTTTTCCGCCTTACATTTTGGTGAACCCGATGTGAACATCCCCATTCTGATTATTCATGGTTAGATCTAAAAATTTGCTTCCTTAATTACATTTCCATGTTTGATCTTTTGCAAATTTTAGAGGCTAATTGCATAAAAACCCTAAAATTTTCTTTTTAAATAATTAAACTTGTGAAATGTTTAATTGTTAATGCTTGTTTCAGATCTACCCTTCTATTGCAAATTATCAATTCATATTTGTTCTTTAATTCTGAAAATTAAGTGGTTAAATGTCAAAACCCTAATTTTTAAAACCTCCTTGATTCAACCTTTGACTGATAATTTCACTAATCAAAACACCTCCAAATCGGCTGTAACTTTGGATTCCGCAATAAAATCACAATATCTTTCATCCCTAAAAATTTGGAAAAAAGTTGCGAGGACCGTGTGCACCCCGAGTGCCATCGTCCCCAACATTTTTTCTGAAATTTCGGGAGCTAGATCTTACTATATTTTTCTGCTAAAATCCAGAATTTTGGCTGATTTTATCAATTTTAACACCTTCAAAATTAAAGTCAAAGTTGGTCTAGCGATTGCTTGGATTGAGGCTTCTAATCATTCAAAAATTGTTGAAATTAAAATTTATATCAAAATTGTGTTTCTTACAGTCCTAAATCTGAAAAGTGTGTTAGCATTCATTCGAAATTTCAGTGTTTTATTCAAATTTTTGCAGTTTGTGACTTTTGAAATTAAGTGTTTAATTGCAACAACCTTGATTTCCACTTTCAAATTTGAATTTTGCATGAAATCGAGTCAACTTTTAAATTTCAAAACCTGCATTGCTTTCAGTATTCCTTCTAAAATCATAAAATTCAAAATTTCAGTTTCCCTCTCTTTTTCAAAATTCAAATTTTACATTTTTCAACAATCTTGGTAGGGTTCAATTTTGAGATTGCAACTTTAATTTGGCCTATCTACAGATCGTAAAATCACTCAATTTTTTCAGATTAGCTTTAAAATCATCATAACTTTCATCCCTGAAAATTTCGAAAAAAGTTGCGAGGACCATGTGCACTCCATTCGCCACGGTCCCGGACATTTTTTCTAAAATTTCGAGAGATTGTCCTGATTGCATTTAACAGCTTAAATCTAGGAGATTGGCTGGTTTTATTGAAATTTGCTACCTCTAAAATTCAAAATCTTCTCTCTCTCTTTAGTGCATGAGTTTTACAACAATAAGTCCTACTTACACTATTCCCATTAGACGAAGCCTTAGAATTAGGTCTTTCCAAGGTGTAATTACCGAGGGGATGGAACCTAATTTGAATGGCCTTTTTAACGAGGACATGGGTAATTCCTCTAATCCTCTTAATGATGAAGAAGCTCTCCATGAGGTTTCTGTAGAACAACTTTCAAAATTGGATAACCAATTTGATGATTTTTGACAATGGATGTCTCAAGAATACCCCGATAGTCAAGCTCTTTCATTAATTGAGGGTCTAAAACGTATGGTTCAAAGTGATAAGAATGGAATTGATATTTTGCGTGGTATTGCACACATTGTGGATTCGAATGTGATGCCGATGAAAAGTTGTGCCGAAACCTTAGGTTATACACAACCTCCTACTCAAGTTAATCATTCTATTCCTTTGACAACTCCTATTGCTAGTATACCTACTTTTACATCAAACATAATGACTACTTCAACACAAGACATTCCTCCTATGATCATCAGTCATGGGGGCAATCCCTTTTCTTCAATCAACCCTCTTCCTTCATTCAATCCAAATTCTTCATTCATTCCTTCAATAAGTGTTCCTATTATATCACCACAAATGAACATGACGCAAAGGGGCAATTCGTTTAATCATTCCGTTCCTCCTTGTAGTGTTCCTCCTTTCCAATCATCTCCTATGACTAACTATCATAGTGTCCCACCACCTTACTCTCTACCTTCTTTCAATAACATAATACCTCCATCACAATCTAACACATCTAATATGAACTCTTCGACTGAAGCGACCATTAACAATCTTGTACAAACTGTCTCTTCTTTATAGCAACAAATTGCCTCTATGAATCAATCTAAGTTTGGTGTGCCCACATTTGATGTTGCGAGCCCACTTTCTCTTGACATTGTTCGAGCTATTCCCCCTAAACATGTTGAAATTCCGCATTTGGAGCTTTATAATGGTAAGGGTGATCCTCTAACACATGTTAAGACATTTCAAACAATATGCACTGATTTTGCTTATGACCAAAGGTTGCTTGCAAAACTGTTTACTAGAACATTAAGAGATAAAGCCCTACAATGGTATTGCTTGTTGCCTTCTTATTCTATTACTTCTTTCGAACAACTTGCAAATGCTTTTATTCAACAATTTCAAAACAATATAAGTCCTAAAGTTACTTTGATTGATTTAATGCATTGTAAACAAGGTGTTAAAGAAAAAGTGACTGATTTCATTGGTAGATATAAGCATTTGTATGCTCAAATTTCTTTTCCAGTGCCTGACAATGATATTCAAAGAATCTTTATTTCTAATTTACAAAAAGATATTAGAGAAAAACTCCTGTTTTCTGAGTTTACTTCTTTCCAACAGTTGTGCGCAACTCTTCACAATTATCAACTGACTGTGAGTCAAATGGAACAAGAAAATCCTATGGCTCCGAGTGATAAGGGTGATAGTAGTCAACAACTGTTTGGGAAGTTTAAACCGAACAAAGAGTCCATTAAATTCAATGAAAACATCATCAACAACAATGTGAATGCAGCATCAGGTGTGCCTCCTATTTCTAAGTTTTTCAAGAAAGAAAGAAAGTTTACTCCTTTGAATGAATCATTGCATAGTATTATGAATAAGTTATTGGAACAAAATGTGCTTACTCTTCCTCCTATAAGGCAAATAGATCTTGCAAAGATTAACTCACCCTATTTTGATAACAAATCTTTTTGTCAATTTCATCGTCATCCTGGGCATGATACTGAAAAATGTTTTGCTTTAAAGGGTAAAATTCAAGATTTGATTGATAATAATACTATCTTTGTTTCTTGTGTGAATGATAAAGGCAGCACATCTGTAGCTCCTCCTAACCAAAATCTTAAGATTTTTACTGATCCATTGCCTTCTCATACCTCTAATGCGATTGATACTACTGATTCCTCTGTCTCACCTGATGATCTTGTGTCTATGACTCTGAATGTGATTAACTTTGTAGAGCAGCAGAAAATCCCTAAAGAACCTTCCATCACCTTTGATTCTAGTGAAACTATCAGGGCACCTGATGGTCCTTTATATATAGTTGCAAAAGTCAAGAATACACCTTGCTGTGGAGTGCTTATTGATCCTTCTTGTATGGTTAATATCATTACTGAAGAATTTCTTTTTACTTTGCAATTGAATCAAGTGATCTATGATGAAACAAATGTGGTTGTGAAACTATTTGATGCATTTTCTTCTCCTGCAATTGGTTCTATTACATTACCTATTGAGGTTCATAACAAATCCCTTGATGTGGACTTTGCTATTATTCCATCGTCTGAACAATTTTGTGTGAAGCTAGGCTATCCTTGGCTATCTTCCATGAAAGCTATTGCTTCTCCTATTCATAAGTGTCTGAAATTTCCCCATAATGGTGAAGTTGTTACTGTCAATCATAGTCTCTTTAAACCAGCTGAAAGAACTTCTAGCGTTCCTATTGATTACTTTTGGCCTAAACAATTCCAATCTCTTCCACCACGGAGTGATCATCTTTTCAAATCTTATCAAAAGTGGAAAAAAGATATGATCCTATCTCTAAGTGAACCTAGAACACCCAAACTTGACATTCCTATCGTTCTTGAGAAGGAAGTTCTTCCTTTGAAAGAAAAAACTAATGTCTTTCCTAAAGAAGATTCCCAACCCATCCCTATGGATGTGACTATGCCTATGATTAATAAACTTCCTAAAAGTAGACCTATCCCTCCTCGTCATGATGGACTTGGTCTCCTTCCTAAACCAAATATTCCTCCCTTATATGGAGCAGTTCCTCCTCCTTCCTCTTATGGAGAGAAGAGACCTTCCTCTTCTCCTATTATTCAACCTAAGAGACCACAACCTAAACACCCAAGTGAAAAGGATGAGAACATTCCTCCTCCTCAATCTTCTCAACTCCCTACTAAGACTAGACGAAATCGTTCTGCACGTGAATGCCGACGAAAGCGTCATCTTAGAGCTTGTGTAGCTGCTTTTCAAACTTTGCAATCCCCAAAAACACCTTCAGCCAGTATTATTCCATTTTCTCCTCAGCCGACGATTGAGCCGAAATCTCCTAAACATAAGATGCATGATGGTCTTGATCCTGTGTGAGTTAAAGATCCTATTTTTATAAATCTTGATGATGATATAGATGAAAATGTTATTCATGATGAAAATGTTACTCCTGTTCATTTTGATAGTGAATATGAATATGTTGATGTTGATAACCATCTATCTAACGAATTTTCTAAAGCACTTATCCTAGCTCCTAGACAAGAACAATGTGGCTCGGAACATGAACATAGCCCTTGTTTGGATCTTGTGATAGCTCCATCTACTGTGTTGGATGTTCCTCCTCTAGCATGTTTCCTACCTTCCCGAAATATTGATCAGCAAGATCGGGGGGTAGATGACGTGCTAGACTAGTTTCATTAGCATAGCAGATTCTCTCCTCCTCTCTTTTGTTACTTCTTCTATGTGTTATTCTCATTCTTCTATTTGTTGTCCTTAGTGTTGTCTACTTGAGGACGATGCAAAGCATTGAGATCTCTTTTGGTCTCTCTCATGTTGACTCAAAAGACACATGTGTTCCCTTCTTCTAGGTGACCTTCCTTGATTGGGGAATGAAGAACAATTACGCATACATACATATGATATACATGAATTATCATACAGCATACTGACCCCGAGGAAAGCGAAGTCACCTTGTGCTTTGTGTTTTGTGTCTATTATCCTTGGGCTTATCTCACACTTGGGGGCTAAATCCTTGTGATAACGTGCTCCTTTCTCATCTCTTATATGTATCACTACCTTAAAGAAATCACCCCCGGTAAGGCATGTGCGATCGCTTTAACGTAGGGGGGCATACATCCCGTCCATATCTTTTCAAGATACTTGAAAATTTCTTGACAAATTTAGCTTTGCCTTGAAAATTTTTGATATCTTTCTTGCATGACTCATAGTGAGGGAACCTTACTACTGACAGTCATGGTTCTCCCTCATGATCTTCCCTTTTACTTTGTCAATCGAAGTCGTAAGATCCTTAGTCCACTGGGGGCTTGGTGTATCTTGCCTCCTTGACGTGGTGAAAGTTTTTTTCAATGTTGTTTCCTTGTACTTTACTTGAAGTATGGGCGTACGCTTATACTCCCGCTAAAGTGGGGGCTAAATGTAGCGTCCTAAAATTGTGACACTTGCAATTTCGACTGCATTTGGGTCTTCACGATGGCGATGCAACACGGAACTTGAATGGAGACCCCGAAACTTGTTCATGACATCAAAAACTGCATTTCTTAGCACCCTGGCCTGATCCTCCTTGCACCCTGCTGTCCTGGGAGGTGGGACCATGGCGCCCAGCGCCCTGGTCCTTCAGGACTAGGGCACCCAGTGCCCTGGTCCCCCAAGACCATGGCGCCCAGTGCCCTGGTCCCTGGCCCTATTTTGGGCCCGGTCTCTTTTGGGGCATCGAGTCTTTAAGTTTGCAAATTGGAAAATAATATTTCCTGGTTGGCCTAAGGCCGAGAAAATCAGTCTATCAGCCCTAATTGACAAGTATATAAACTACATTTCCTCTCCCATTTTGGTAGATGAAAAAAAGGCGGAAACGATATTCAAGCATTCAAGCATTCAAGCATTCAAGCATTCCTTCAAGCAATTGAGTATTCTAAGTCTCCATTCAAGGCTAAGTGTTGCATTCAAGACAAGGATTCAACCATTGAAGAGGAGATCACATACAACATACAACATACTACATACATTACACCTTCGCATGTAAGAATACAAACATTCTTACAACAAGGTATCAGTACTTGTTTACATTACAAACATTTACATTTACAACATTTTCATTTCTTGGTTAATTCCAAAACCGGGGTTTGACCTAAAGGCAAACCCCTCATCCCTAACCCCCCAATCATCCTCTCTTTTCTGTGTGTAGGTTGTAGGTACGCGTCTGTAATTGAAGATCTGGAATCCTTGTGCAGAGACGAACAGATCCCCCTTCATTTCGTGGATTTTTCGGAGGACCGTGTGCACACTGGGCGCCATTGTCCCGTCAACTTTTGCTCAAATTTGCAGAACAGCACCGTCTCAACATTTTACTGCTAATTCCAGGTCCGCAGCTTCATCCCATATCCCTATCTCTGTTTATAAGCGAATCTTTCCTACTTTACATGCATTCCTAGTTCAATCTTTCTATCTACATTCTTTACAAAAGAGGGTATCTTTGATGTCTTAACCCTTGAAACTCATATAGAATCCAATCTTGCATTGTGTGGGATTGGATCTTGTGGGTTTCAACCCCTCTTTTGAATGTAAAGTCTCCCCTAAGTGAAAACCATCAACCCTAGTGACTCTCCCTTCTCTCTCCTTTGAGTTGGGGAGGGGAGAACGACTAGGGTTCGATTTTTCCGCTTTACAGATTCAATATGAGGATGGAAGGGCCTATGACCGAAACAGAGGAGAAAAAGGAGTCTTAATGGAGTAAAGGCCAAGAAAGAATATTTCCATCAAGGTGTTTGGAAGAGAAGAAAACCATTGGAGTTTGCATCAAAGCCAAGACCAGCACTGCTGAGAAAAATTACACGTTAGTAACAAATCATTGGTTGTCTCTTCATGGTGTCCACACATGAAACAATTAAAAGGGGGAGCAATTCCCATCTTAGTTAGTCTATCAAATGTCAAGATACAATTATTTAGTGCTAACCATGAGAACATGCTTACCTTCAGAAGGACCACAACATTCCAACAAAGTTTGTGAGGCCAATCATTTGAGGTGGAGATGGAATTACCTTGTTGAATGAGAGATAAATATCCAAATTTGATTGTCTATTTTCTTGAATTGGAAGGGGCCCAAACTAGAGTGTCTGGTTTATCAAAGAACATCTTTCTTTAATTAATTAGCATGGTTAACCGATCCTTTTGGTTTTATAGAAAGGAGCAACCCTAGAGGCTATTAAGGTGAACATTTGAAACAATGGAGTATGTTTGATTTTATATGTTACATGATCCTGGAGTATGTTTTGGTCAGTTGGTATTGACTTGGTGATCGATGCTATCATACACTCTTGTAAACCCTTACTGGCATGGGTTTAAGGTTTTACCAGCAGAGCTTTTATTGAAAATCTTAGACAAGATGCATAAGTGGTGTTGGTGTGGCTTCTAGATGGATTTCAGGATGCTGAAGATGTTTTTTGATCATGCCTCAACTAATTAAAGACATTGCTTTGGCGTGGTGGACCCAGATTAGGTCCAGTACCTATCTAGGTTATGGACCGGTATCATGTTAACATGTTCTCTACACGTTACCAGGATGATTATGGATTGGTTATTGTTGTTTTGGTCTCAAGCCGACATGGCATGTCATTGTAATATGGATGTATGTAATGATCTTATTGTAATATATTTTAGGTGGCCGACCTAACTGGTTTAGGCCTTAGGGTTGGTATAAATTGATGTAAGATCTCATTGTAGATCACGGTATGGGAATGGAAATGTAATATGATATGCGAAGGAGTTTTGGTTGATCATTGAGGATCGAATTGGGTTTAAAGAAGAGGTCAAAGGCCTCCCATATTGAGCTTACCTGGGACTATAATCAGGCATGGTAGATGCTATCTTTGGCAATTCATTCTTTTGGATTGTTGTTCAATTATCTTGAGGTGGTTATAACCTCTCTGTAGTCAGTGAGACTCTTTTGTAATGAGCAGTATGCTCTAGGCAGTGTACCTTCTTGCATGTGCAGGCCCCTCATTGTATCACATACTTTCTGCAAATGTATTATCTAACTGTGGGTAGGCTTCCCATCATGGTTTTTCCCTTTCCGGGTTTTCCACATACAAATCATACCAGTGTTATGTGGTATGGTTTCATTGTGTTGATTATCTATTTTATTGTTAAGTTGTATTGTTTACTGGTATCTATTTCTGCTATTCCGGTACTTAATATTTATATGCTCTGGTTAAAGGTTATTAAGTGGTTTGATTGACATAATATGTTAACAATTGATTCACCCCCCCTCTCAGTTGTTTACCGGTTATCCTAACAATTGGTATCAGAGCTTTGGTCCTCTTTTGCAGAATCTTAACCGCTTGAGGAAGATCCTATGGAAACTAACACTTCAAATCCACTGACAACTATTTTCAGAAGAGAAATCCCTAAGCTTGATGGAACAAATTATGAGATATGGAAAATCCAAATGGAGACTCATCTTAGATGTCTTGGAAAGGATATTTGGGAGATCATTGAGAAAGGATAAACACCTTATGATCCAACATCTTGCAATCCTGCTCCTACAGACTTGGACAAAAATATTGAAAATGATTGCAGAGCTAGAGAAGCCCTCCCGTGTGTACTTACTGATCAGTAAATCATGGGATTGACTGAGAAATCATCATCAAAGGTTATGTGGGATAAATTGCAAACTCTGAATGAAGGTGACCCTACTGTCAAAATTGCTAAACCTGATGGTTACCGGGTAAGGTATGAAAACTTGAAGATGGATGATAATGAAAGAATTGCAACATTTATGGAAAGAGTAAATGAGATTGTCATGGGAATTCAATGTTGTGGAGGATCTCTGAGTGAAGATGAAATAGTTTCCAAAGTCTTGAGAGCCCTTCCACCAGCTTACAAGATGAAGGCAACTGTAATTAATGAATTGAGAACAATGGCAAACACTTTAGTTAATAGAGACATTCTGATTGGGAAATTATCTGCTTTTGAGCTTGAAGAATTTGGACCTTCTGGAGCTGCGAAGTCTGAACTTGCTTTTCATGCATCATCATCATCATCTACTGGCAAGAATGATTGGAAAGCCCTATATGCAAAATAATTGGAAGATATGAGGAAAGAGGATGAAGAATTTGAGTAACTTGAAGCCCTATTTGCTAGAAGAGTACCTAAAGGATTGACAGGAAGTAAGTATGAAGGAAAATCACCTTTTAAATGTTTTACATGTAATAATATTGGTCATTTTGCATCTAGATGTCCTGAAAGGAATGCAAGATTTGAAGAGAGAGTTAATAAATCATTTAAGCCTAATCAGAACATATATAGATTCAAGATAAACAAACAATGCTACATAGCAGATGAGGAAGGAGTAAGTGATGACTCTAAGGATGAACCGACAACAGACTCTGCTAGTGGATCCGGAAATGGAAAGGAATGTGTGTTCTATGCTTTAAAGGAAGTCAAATTGTTTTATGTGAACACTAAAGAGAAGATTGTAGATTTATTCACTAAATCGTTGTCTAAGGAATCATTTGAGTATTTGAGAGATAGGTTAGGGGTTTCTGCCCCTCCAGCAGAGACTTGATTGATGCAGTTTGGCATCAGTCCGACATGCATTATTAGAGATACTATTCATTATGACACTGATGAGTGGTGCTACTACTCAGGGGGAGTAGTCAACTTTGAGATTCAAAGGCTTTTATCATTGCTTTGATATTTTTGTCAGATTTTCAACATTGATGTCAAAGGGGGAGTGATAGTGACGTGAAAAATAAATTTATAACTTTACAAAGATATTATTCACAGGGGGAGATTTACTGATATTCAGGAGATTGTTGGTTGTCTTCCACAGGGGGAGACATGTTTGGCATTTCTTGGTACTTAGATGTTTTTCACATCTAGTGTTTCCATCAATGGTAAAGGGGGAGATTGTTGGCATTATGGATGAATTGATTATGTGTTGCATTGATGTTTTGTCATTGATGTCAACACTAACTGTTATGGTTGGTTACCGACAGACAATTTTTGGTTACCGATAGAAGTTCTCGTGTTATCGGTAGAAGAGACTATCTGTTGGACACTTCCAACATGTTTGGATCAATGGAGTATGTTTGATTTTATGTGTTACATGTTCCTGGAGTATGTTTTGGTCAGTTGGTATTGACTTGGTGATTGATGCTATCATACACTCTTGTAAACCCTTACCAACATGGGTTTAAGGTTTTATCGACAAAGCTTTTATTGAGAATCTTGGACAAGATGCATAAGTGATGTTGGTGTGGCTTCTAGATGGATTTCAGGATGTTGAAGATGTTCTTTGATCATGCCTCGGCTGATTGAAGACATCGCTTTGGCATGGTGGACCTAGATTAGGTCCGATATCTATCTAGGTCATGGACCAGTATCATGTTAACGTGTTCTCTACATGTTACTAGGATGATTTATGGATTGGTTATTGTTGTTTTGGTTTCAAGCTGACATGACATATCATTGTAATATCTTTTAGGTGGATGACCTAATTGATTTAGGCCTTAGGGTTGGTATAAATTGATGTAAGATCTCACTGTAGATCATGGTATGGGAATGGAAATGTAATATCATATGCAAAGAAGTTTTGGTCGATCATTGAGGATCGAATTGGGTTTAAAGAAGAGGTCAAATGCCTCCTATATTGAGCTTAATTGGGACTATAATCAGACATGGTAGATGCTATCTCTGACAATTCATTCTTTTGGATTGTTGTCCAATTATCTCGAGGTGGTTATAACCTCTCTGTAGTCAATGAGACTCTTTTTTAATGAGCAGTACGCTCTAGGCAATGTGCCTTCTTGCATGTGCAAGCCCCTCATTGTGTCACATACTTTCTGCAGAAGTATCATTTGACTGTGGGTAGGCTTCTCACTGTGGTTTTTCCCTTTTCGGGTTTTTCACATACAAATCATGGTGTTATGTGGTATGGTTACATTGTGTTAATTATCAAGTTTATTGTTAAGTTGTATTGTTTACCGGTATATGTTTCTGCTATTCCGGTACTTAATGTTTATATGCTCCGGTTAAAGGTTATTAAGTGGTTTGATTGATATAATATGTTAACAACTGATTCACCGCCCCTCTTAGTTGTTCCCTAGTTATCCTAACAATTATACCATTAAAGGAGGTTGACATTTTTGGTGCCATTGTTGGGGATGGTGTCAAACTAAGAAGCTCTTTAGGGTCTGTTGGATCTCAAATCAACACATTGGATAGGTTCTAAGGAAATGCCAACTCCTATGATCAAACCCTCCAATTGACTTGGCCAACTTATAGAGTGAACCTATGTGGTTACTAACTCCCTCACTTCGGGCTCTGCAAGACCTAGGCAGGTATACCTATTCACAAGTGGATTTCGATGACTAATGCTTTTTATAGCAGATTGTTTATCGTAATCTAACTTCCTCCTATCTAAGAATGGCATAGGTTCCTAGGATGGGTGACTTTTAGATGAGTTTAAGATTGTTGTTGTGGAAGCTATTCGATCTTTGTACTTGAAATTTAAAAGTATGTATACTATTGCTAACTGGTTTTATGTGTCCTACTCAACTAGTTCTATTGCTTTAATGTAAAAGTAATTAATATGGTAAAGGTTGTGATTTGTGAATGACCAATGTCTTTCCTTTTATTTGGGCTACAGAGTTGAAGAGGGGAAAACAGATTTGAAAGGTAAACTGATCAAAATATAATGAAATAAACATGCAGAATGCTAAAATATCATAAAAGACCATTTCACCTTGCTATTTTACCTTCTCCTTCGGATTGAGCTTGATGAAGTGAAGGTGCCCCTTGATAATGCTCCACTTGATGTGCTCCTTTGATTGCTGGATGTGGATGGCTCTCCAATATTGTGCACAAATGATAAGGATGAATGATAAGGATGAGATGATCAAGTTGCCAAGATGATTTCCTGGGCTCAAAAGGGCAGCATAAGCTTACTGAATTTCAAGTTGTTTTGAATGAAGGGATGGAACCCTATTTTATAGGAAGAGGAGAGGAAAACGGATGGCAAGGATGAATTCAAGATGAAGGGCTAAGATTTACTTATGAGCTCACACAAGCTCCAGGAGAGGGTGTGGAGACCAAGAAATATGCCTTAAAGGCATTTCGTATCTCCACACTCTACAAGATGCATTGGAGGAATTAAAAATTCTCCAAAAACGGATATTATGGGGATTAGAAGAATAAAAAGGAATTAAAAATTCCTTGGGAGAGGGAAACGCCTAGAAGAATGTGAGATTTCGAAAATCTTACATTCATCTAGAAAAAGAGCATTTAAAGCTAGTGGCTGGATGAAAGGACAAAGAGTTGACTTTGTGGCTAATCATGATGATTAGCCATTAACGACTCATTAGGAGGAGGATTAGAGGAAATTTTAGGTGGGATTTATATTTGTAGGAGAATTTAACTAGGAGAGAGAATGAGTGGAGGGAATAAAAAATTAGAAGAATAATGTTAAATGAGTTTAGGGAGTTTCTAGAAGAATTTATTAGGTTAATGATGAATTAAGAAAATGATTTGTAGGCATCATGTAGGTTAACTAATTAATTGAAATTAATTAGCTAAGAGGAAGATTTGTGAGGATTTGATTTTTTGAGAAGAATAAAGAAAGGGATTGATTTATTAAATCAATCAATCATATGCTATAGTGACAATATTAATTATATTTAATTAATATTGAGAAGAATTTTAATTAACATAATTAATTAATTAATTAATTATGTGAGGAATTAAAAATAATTAAAATAATTATTTTTAAGTGTCTACATTTTGCCCCTCTTTGAAGCGAGGTGTGATGACGCATTGATTCAAAGAATAATCTTGTTTTGATGTTGATATTGGTTTGATAGGATTCCCCGGCTCTTGATTTATAGATTACGGTATGGTGATGCCCCCTCGGGAGATCAATTGAGGTATTTGATCTTTGGAGTTTTGTGAAATTGATATCCCGATAGATTTGATTTGATTCGATTGATAAGATCTAGATTCAGTCTAGTTTCAAGAAGAATTCATCCTGTATAAGACAAAGATGATCAAAGTGTCTGGTTTCAGGAAGGATTCATCCTATATAAGACATGATTGATCACAATGTCTGGTTTCAGAAAGGATTCATCCTGTATAAGGCATGATAAGAGCGTCTGGTTTCAGGAAGGATTCATCCTGTATAAGACATGATTGATCACAACGTCTCGTTTCAGGAAGGATTCATCCTGTATAAGACATGATCGATCACAACGAACGTCTAGTTTCAGGAAGGATTCATCCTGTATAAGACATGATCAGAGCATCTGGTTTTAGGAAGGATTCATCCTATATAAGACATGATCAGCTCGTCTGGTTTCAAGAAGGATTCATCCTGTATAAGACATGATTAGCTCGTCTAGTTTCAGGAAGGATTCATCCTGTATAAGACATGATCAGATCACAACATCTGGTTTCAGGAAGGATTCATCCTGTATAAGACATGATCATATCACGACGTCTGGTTTCAGGAAGGATACATCCTATATAAGACATGATCGATCACAACGTCTGGTTTCAGGAAGGATTCATCCTGTATAAGACATGATCAGATAACAACGCCTGGTTTCAGGAAGGATTCATCCTGTATAAGACATGATCAGAATTAGAATTGATTATGTGAGGAAAAAAAAGAAAAATAGAGGAAGAAAAATTAGGGTGGAAGGGATAAATGAGGAAGATATATGAAGTAGTCATGAGGTATTTGGAAAGAAGAATAAGAGATGCGAGACCACAGAGGAAAATGGGGGCAATTGAGAACTCCATGGGATTATTGAGTTTAGGATTTGATGGAATAATGGTGAGATTTTGTGCACAACAAATGTGGAGAGCCAACCTAGTTTGATGTTGCCTTGAGTGACTTGCACCATTGATTATAGAAATCAGGATGCCATGAGAAACCCAGGGCATGGACTGACTCTGCAGACAAACAGGAATTTCTTGCACACAACAATACAAGTGTTAAGAAGCACTAATACAAGGTTGTGGGTTCGTGCAAGGAAACCCTCAAACACACCGATACTTCTTGTACACGAGAAGGTAAGTGTTAATAAACACTAGTACCAGGTTGCTGGTTTATACAAGAAGGATCCAAAACATACCATACTATGAAATATGCCCCAGTATGCACCTATCATAACATACCTGGATATGGAAGAACCCAGGCAGTCATAGGGCAAAAGATGCAAGCCTATATGAAAAGATCTAACAAAATCTAACAAGTCTCTTCCTTGCGACCAAATGATACCTCTTGCCAAGAGTAGAACTAGGATGGACTTGGGATTGTTTCTCAAGACTTCTTGAAGCTTATACAGAGGCATAAAAGCTCAGTTTCACTGGGACATTTCTTGTTCATGACTTAGGCGAAGACTCATCATCATACACATGTTTTATTGGGAGGTGGAAAAGAAGGAATTTTGTGCATGGGTGGGCTGGATGGCAGATGATTTGTAGTATCGACATGATAGACAGTGGATCCAGTTATTTACCTTGGTGCCTGCACAGAGGTTTTCACCAAGATACTTGCCAATAGCACCACGAATTGTTTTTCTTTCTTTTTCTAATTTTTTCTTTTTTTTCTTAATTTTTTTGTATCATAAAGTGCCTGTTTGCCAGGTTTGCACCAAAGTGACAATTTTTTTAGGATTTTTTTTTTTTTTCATTTTTTTTTATTTTTTTGACAATTTAAGACTTTCTGAGGACTAAGCATAAAACCTTTTGAGGTGCATGATATTCATCGGATCATCCAAAAGATCGCCTTTAGGAGTAGCCAACTGATAAGCTCCTAATCCATATTTCACTGTGATTACATATGGTCCAAGCCAATTAGGCTCGAACTTGCCTTTCTTTTCTCTTTCTTGTAGATTTTTCTAATTCTCCATGAGGAGAAGATCAACAGCTTTGAATTCTCAGGTTCTGACTTTTTTATGATAACTCATGCGCTGATGGTTTTGATATACCTGGAGATGATTCAAGGCCTTGAGGCACCTTTCATCTAACAATTCTAGCTCTTGTAAGTGGGCAATTCTGTATTCTTCCTCTAGTAGGATGTTTTGTAGTGATACCCTTAGAGAGGGGATCTCGATCTCAAGGGGAAGGATAGCTTCAGAACCAAATACTAGGGAATAAGGAGTGGCACCTGTGGGGGTGCGGATGGAGGTGTGGTAGGCCCACAATGCAAGATGGATTTGGAGGTGCCAATCACAGCCCACTTCATTGACTGTCTTTTTGAGGATTTTTATTAGGGTTTTATTAGAAGCCTCAGCTTGGCCATTGCCTTGGGGATAATATGGAGTGGAGAAGCGGTGTTGGATGTTGAATTTTTGGCAGAGTTCTTTGACATCCTAGTTTTTAAATTGTTTACCATTATCTGTGATGATAACTTTTGGGATGCCATATCAGCAGATTAGGTAGTTCAGGATGAATTTGGATATTTGCTTGCCGGTGGTGAAAGTAAGAGGGATAGACTCTACCCACTTGGTGAAGTATTCGGTGGTGGTGATAATGAATTTATGTCTGTTGGGAGAGGAAGGGTGGATTTTCCCAATGAGATCGAGCCCCCACTACGAGAAGGGCCATGGTGTAATGAATGGCTGCAAATCTTGTGACGGTGCATGAATCTTGTCGCCATGCTGTTGGCAAGGGATGCATTTCTTCACATAGTTGTATGCATCTTCTTCCATTTTAGGCCAGTAGTATCTTGTTCTCAAATTTTTTTTAGCCAATGTGAGTCCACTTGAGTGTGCCCCATAGATGCCCTCATGTACTTCGCGTAGTGCCCATTCAGCTTCTTGTTTATCTAAACACCTTAGGAGGGAACCATCAAAATGCCTTCTGAACAAGGTGTCTGCAAGGATGGTGTAACGGGCACATCGGCAGATAAAAGTTTGTTGTTGGGTTTTGGTGAGATGTGGGGGAATGGTGTTGTCTTTGAGGAAAGTGAAGGTTTCTTGATACCAAGGGGACTCGAGACCAACGAGAACACACACCATTTCAGACTCTGGTAGGTCATATGCCGGTATAAACAATTGCTCGACCAAGAACTCGCACTTCTGACTATGTGCTGGCATTTGAAGGAGGGAGCCAATGGTGGCCATTACATCTGCAGATTGCCATGAAATGTTGCTTAAGATCTTCAACCATGGTACGGTAGGGAAGGAGTTTATCATCTTTTGTCTAGTATTCATCATTGACTTGTTTTATGATGAGTTGGGAATCGCTATAGACTTGTAATTCCTTTATTTTCCAGTGGATAGCCAAGCGTAAACCTGTGATGAGGGCCTCGTATTCTGCTATGTTATTAGTACATGCAAAGGCTATCTTGTATGATTTGGGGATGCCATCTCCTTGAGGTGTGACCAATAATATTCCTGCCCCCGATCCATTTTGAGTATAGGAGCCATCAAAATACAATTTCCATGTGGAGGATGTGGCAACAGTCATGATGAACTCATCTGGTAATTCTGTGAGAAGAGGATGGTCACCTGGAAGTGGAGCTTCAGCCAACTGATCTGCAATAACTTGTCCCTTGATTGCCTTTCTGTCCACATATTCGATGTCAAACTCACTTAGAAGCATGACTCATTTAGCCGTTTTGCCAGTGAGAGTAGCTTTTGACAGGAGATATTTAAGTGGATCAATTTTAGCAATTAATTTTGTCTTGTTGTTTAGCATATAGTGTCGTAGTTTCTGTGCGTTGAATACTAATGCCAAACATGCTCTTTCAATGGGGGTGTAGTTGAGTTCATATCCTACCAATGTCTGACTGATGTAGTAAATGGCGTGTTACTTCCCTTGATCATCTGTTTGCGCCAGTAATGCCCCCAATGCCACTGTAGTAGCACATATGTACAAAATGAGGGGTTTTCCAGGGGTAGGTGGCATCAAAACTGGAGGTGATGCTAGTTATTCTTTTAATTTTTCAAAGGCCTTTTGATAGAGGCAATCCCATTTGAATTTTGTGTCTTTATGTAACAAATGTGCAAATGGATGGCACTTGTCGGCTAGCTGTGAAATGAAATGCCTAATAGACTAGAGTTTTCCTTGGAGACTGCGTAGTTGTTTGAGAGTTTTTGGCGGAGGCATTTCCATAATAGCTTTTACTTTTGTGGGATCAACCTTGATGCCTCTGCGGGAAACAATGAATCCTAGTAGTTTTCCCGATGTGATGCCAAACACACACTTTTTAAGATTTAGGCGCAGCTTGTATTTTTCCAATCTTTCGAAGATCTGTTTTAGAATAGGGATGTGCTCTTGTCTTGTCTTGGATTTGCCTAGCAGATCATCCACATATTTCTCCATAATTTTGTGCAAGAGGTCATGAAAAATTGTTGTCATTGCCCATTGATATGTAGCTCCAGCATTTTTAAGGCCAAAAGGCATGACTCGGTAACAGAAAGTACCCCATGGTGTTGTGAATGCGGTTTTATGCTGATCCTCATCTGCTATCTTGATTTGGTTGTATCCAGAAAACCCATCCATTAGCGATAGCATTTCATGTCCTGCTGTAAGATCCACAATCATATCTATGTTTGGGAGTGGGAAATCGTCTTTAGGACAAGCTATATTTAGATCTCGGAAATCTGTGCAAATGTGGATGCCCCCAGTAGGTTTGCTGACAGGCACAATGTTGGAGACCCATTCAGCGTAGTCTATGGGTTTGATAAATTCTGCGTCTAACAACTTTTGAAGTTCTGCCTTGACCAAGAGAGCAATATGCAGGTGCATTTTGTGGAGTTTTTGTTTTACAGGCTTTGCATCTGGGCGGACGACGAGATTGTGAACCACCAAGGCAGGATCCAACCCTGGCATATCGGAATAGGACCATGCAAAATTGATTTTAACCTCTGTAAGGAAGTTGATGAAGTCTTGTTTCTCGATTTCGGTGAGGGATTTGGCAATGAGCACATTTTTTGGAAAGACTTCGGTGCCCATGTTGATGTTGTCTGTTTCTTCTATCAACAAATTTGATTTGTCCTATGGAAGGTAACCAATGGTAGGGAGGTCAAATCCCTCATTGTCAAGTGCCTTTTCTAGGTTTTCACTTTCAGATACACCCTTTGTTTTTATTTCTTGTTCATCCAAAGGCGCCTCAGGGAGGTTTTCACCTAGGAAATCATATCTTTTTCTTTTATTATCTTTTTTGTGGATAAGGGCATTGACTTGACTACCAAAGTATCCCTTTTTGTGTAGTTGAATACCCTCAATTCTATTACAGTCTTCCATATTTTGCATTGTTAGGAGAGAAATGAGAGCATTGTCGTCGACGCAGATATCTAAATTGGGTTTTTCTCGTTGGCCCCAGTCAATGAGTTCAGGATGGACAAGATGTAGCTCATGTGAAGTGGGAGGGGTTACGGGGGTGATGGTATTGATGTAAGCATCGAAGAAGGTATCTTTCTCGTATTCATAAGGCATTTCGTGGAATTCCTCTTCGTCAGTGCTTTCGATATCCGAAGAAGGACTAGAAGGGGCACTGGCGATAGTAATCTTAGGCACCTGGGTGTACCCCAAGCCTCTGTTGTATCTGTAGGAGATAGGATCTATGGGTGCTTTTCTTCCTTTCTCCTCTGGTCCTAGACCATGTCCTTTGTAACCCATTTTTTCAACTATGGCAAATGCTTTTGGGTACATTTCTTTGGATATTCTTGTTGGATCATCATCCTCTTCCCGGTACAACCATGAAGAGATATCTACTTTGAGGTTCTCGTTATCAAGTGGGCCCTATTGCTGGAAGGTGGTGTTTTGGCATTGCATGACTGGTTTTGGGTCCTTTTTTAGCTCTTTTGGTTTGCCAAATGACTTAGGAGAGAGAGGGAGGTTGCCTATTAATAAGACGTCCTCCAATTTGTATTCTCCCTAGCCATTGTCCAAGATCTTGATTTGATTATTTGGTTGGGATGATGTGGAGGCAACATTCGATGTGTCAGATGGAGGCGTTGGCGAAGGTCTATTTAGTGGGCAATGATATGGATGCGTCCCCTCTAATAGTTTGCAATATTGAAAAGGTTGGGGATCACCTTTGACAGTGATCACTTTTCCATTATAGGGGAATTTGATGCATTGGTGATAGGTGGAGGGTACGGCCTGCAAGGAATGAATCCATGGCCTCCCAAGGAGAATGTTGTAGGAGAGATCAAGATCGAGTACTTGACAAGGGGTTTCAATTGTAATGGGGCCCACTTGAAGAGGTAAGGTGATCACGCCCTTTGAAATTATTTCCACATCATCATATGCCTTTATTGTGATCCTTCCTGATGTGTCTATCAGATCCTCAGAAAGTCCCAATTGTTTTATTAATTTGTATGTACATAGATTAAGCCTGGATCCACCGTCTATTAGGATACGTTTGACCTTATGCTTGTGGATGAGAGCTTCGATGTGCAAATGTTTGTTATGGTCCTCATCTGTGGGAGCATCTTGGGAGTTAAATACAATGTGCTGCTGGGCAGCAAGGTTTCCAATGAGGGTTTGAAATTGGGTGGCGTTGATGTTATCAGGAACGCGTGATTGGAGAAGGGCTTGTTCCAAAATTTCTTTATGGACCTGAGAAGTCTTGAGAAGTTCCAAAATGGAGATCTGCGCGGGTGTCTTCCCAAGTTGATCAAGGAGGTCATATCAACAGGTGGAAGACATGGGTGGGGGGTTTGGTGGGAGAGGAACTCCTTGGATGGTGACTCTTCCTCGGCGTGTAGTTGCATTACAGTCATTCTGGAAATGGGAGGTGGAAGGAATGGCACCTTGAATGACTATTCTAGCCAGATTTGGTCTGCTTTGGGAAGAAGGAGGATTAACTCCTTGGATGGTTATGACATTGACATGATTGTCTGCAGGTTCAATGCGACTTACTAAAAAATCAAAACCGGTTACGTGATTAGCATAGTCATAATCCATTGCGTTAGATGATGAGCCTTTTCCTTTATCATGCTTTGGGAAGGGTTCCTGGTACATTTTGAGTTTGCCATTGTTATTACCAGGTTTTGCATTTGCTACCTCAATCTCACCTCTATCAATGAGATCTTGTATGTAGATCTTCAGTTTCATACACTTTCGTGTATCATGTCCCTTGATACGATGGTATTCACAATACTCATTTTCATTATACCATCTTGGTTTAGGTTGATTGAGATCAAACGAGTGAGTGATTGGGAAAACCACTATACCTGCTTGGACAAGTTTTTGAAACACCACTTCAATAGGCTCAGCAAGAGGAGTGAAATCTCTTGGAGTCCTGTTATTCAATTGGGGTGGTTGTCCTTGGATTGAGACATTGTTGTGAGGTTTTTGAGATTGATTTGAATTGTTTTGATTGTTGAATTGATGAATATTGGTGATGGATTTTGGGGGAGCGGCCACGGTTTGGACCCGCTTTGCATCAGTTACACCATCATTGACCACGTTTTTATTTTTAGCCCATAATTTTGGCTTGTCGTTATGATAAGAGGAAGAACTTTATGATGACTTCTGGTAATGTTTCAAGGTTCCTTCCTCCAACTAGACACGTTCGAGGGCGAGGCCCTTATCAATCAATTTTTGGAAGGATTTGATATATTGAGATATTAAAGGTCTTGAAAGTTCAGGCACCAAGTTCTTTTGAAATAGTTCAATTTGATGTTGTTCTAGCATGTCCCACTGGAATTTTTTGATAAGATGTCACCATCTTTGTAGGAAATTGGCGAAGGTTTCTCCAGGCCTTTGTTTTGTATTACATAGGTCCGTCATAGAAACATATTTACCCATGTTGTATGCATAGTGGGCCACAAATTTTTCTGCCAAGTCTGTAAAAGAGACAATGGAACCTCGTGGTAAAGATGAGAACCATGCCAGGGTGTCTCCCATGAGACTCTTGGGAAAGAGTCTGTGAAGATAAAGGTCACTATAGGAGACTTCTTGGCATAAGATGTGGAATTCGTGGACATGGTCGCGGGGGTCTCCTTTGCCTTCATACTTGGTGAATTTAGGGATCTCAAATCCTGGGGGATACAGTGCAATTGATATAGATGGGTCATAAGGACAAGGGAAAAACTCTTCGAATGAGTAAGCTTTCCTTTTATTAGTCTTTTCTTTCATGTTTTTGATGATATTCTTCATGTCTTGAATTTCCTTGATGAGGTCTTGTTGTGGAATTTGATATTGATGGATTGTATTTGCCCCAAGAATTGGATGAACCAAAGAAGGTGCACCACCACCAATATATTGATATGATGAGGAGGTGGGAACGTGGGATGTGATGACCGATGTCGCTGGGGTTCGTGTGATAGTTGGTTGCGGTCCACCAACTATTGTGACAGGATTGAATGCGGTTTGGATAAAATTTGTGACATTGTTGGGAGAAAGGGAAGTTTGTGGAATAGAAATATGTGGTTGAATAGAAGAAGGTGGTATAGAAGTTTGTTGGAGAATGGATGAGATTGGATTTGACAGTGGTATGGATGGTAAGGAGGAAGAAGGCTAGATGGAGACCGTGGTGGGAGGTGTCGCGGGTGGCATTGATTGGGCTTGGATGATTGATGGGGCTGCAATTGATTGAGTTTGAATAGTAGGTGCAACACTTAGTGTGGGAGTGAGGTCTCCTTGTGGTTGTTGGATGAGAGTGGATCTATTAAATTCAGGTGGAAGTTGAGCTCCATGTTCAAGAAGAGTTTTCAGAAGTGCAGTAGGATTGTGTTTAATAAACTTTTCTATCATCTCTTGGTTATAAGAATCTGCTAGGAAAGTTTGTACTTCTGAACAAAGTTCATCTTGGTTAACCATGTCAAGATTTTGGCTTTGATCTTGATCACTTGGTTGCCCACTTTGTGTATGATCTTGCGTGGGATCTTCATATAGGACACCAATGTCTGGCATGTCATATTGTTGATCAGCCATCTTTTTCTTTTGGGATCGAGTTGCGACCATACACGATATTTGTGATGAAAAGACTTAGGAAAAATGTGATGAAATGACTTAGAAAATTTGTGATGGAAGGATTTTAGAAACTTGTGATGAAAGGACTTAATAAATTTGAGGATGAAAGGACTTAAGAAATTTGTGATGAAAGGACTTAAGAAATTTGAGGATGGAAAGACTTAAGAAATTTGTGATGAAAGGACTTAAGAAATTTGTGGATGAAAGAACTTAAGAAATTTGAGGATGAAAGGACTTAAGAAATTTGAGGATGATTGATGAAGAAGGTATGGTAGTGATGGTTTAGAAGAAAACTTGATGACTAGGTTGTCTTTGGCATGAACATGAAGGATCTATTTAAATGGCAAGTTGTATGAAGGGATATGACCACCCTGATTTGGACGATAGTAGGTGTTTCAAAGGACAAACTTGAATGTTGACGTAGAGGATAAACTCTTAGCTTCTCTCTTAGGCTTATGAAAAATGGGACGGACGGAGTTTTGATGCAATTTTGGACTTGGTGTGGGTAATGACTTGGACAATTTGTTTGTGTCTTGACAAATATTTTTGCAAAGTTTTTGGGGATAGTGATGTGTTTTTAGTCTACTCTTGGCAAGTATGTATCAAACAAAGCAAACACAATGATTAAATGCATATTATCTCAAAGACACTCATGCTCATATACAACATTCTTAAGGCTGGCAAGGACAATAGTCATTGAATCCCAATTGGTTTCCCATCTACGCTTACCCAGAGCGGACACTTAGATGCTTGACCCCACTGGCTCCCCTCCACAACACTCACTTCTCGGGGTAGCCAAGCATCAATTCCCATGAAAACTCCTCATGGCAAACTTTGTGTCTCTACTAAGGGCCGTAAGAATATGGGCCGCTTCAGAGGTCCGACCTCCTGCACCAATGACTAGAGGGTTTTTGGCCACTATGAACAAGGTGTTTAGTAAGTCTTCCCATTAGGAGCTACCCTTCGAAGTTGCGCAAGCGCAATTGAGGCCTATAGCCCAATGAAGCACCAAGAACTTAGTAGTCACACAAGCATGATTGAGATCTCTAGGATCCTACTAAGCACCCAATGTGAGAGTGAACTCTCATATAGCCCCAACCATTAACCCTTTCGTAGTCAGTGGCCTATTTATTATAGTGAGTTGGGAACCCCAGGTCCAGGTGTACTCACTTGGGTCGTTCTCCTCTTACCTTCTCAAAGAGCAAGTTGGGAGGGCAGGCCCGCTAGAGGTAAACACACAATCAAACAAGAAAAGGTTGGAGGGTCTAGATTTCTGATTGTCTAGTAAGACGAGAGCATACTTTCCTACCTTTACGCTTTTCTTAAAGACACATAAGACAATGGTTCATTCCATTTTAATTAATATCTAGGTGCCTAATTTAAATAAATGCACAATATTTGGTTGAATCAGCTAGGCAACCTGCAAAACCACTTGATTAGTAGTTTGAAAAATGGAGTCTTCAAAAAGCGTCCTGCAAAACAACTTGATTAGTAGTTTGGAAAAATAGTCTTCAACAAGCGTCCTGCAAAAATCAACAAAATGACAAAAATATTAATTTTTTTTAATTTTTTGGGAATGAATAGAAAAACGTGAATAAAAACTTTTTTACTAATGACACCTAAATTTAACGAAACATAAACCCTAAATTTAACAGAACAAAAACCCTAAATTTAACAAAACAGAAACCCTAGATTTAACAGAGCAGACAGAAACCCTAGATTTAATAGAACAAACAATCACACTAAACAGAATAAAATAAAAAATGTCAAAGGTCCGGATTTTTGATTGTCTAGATAGACAAGAGCATACTCTCCTACTTTCACACTTTCCTGCGGGCGGACATATTATATTTAAACAGAGCAGATAATAGGAAATAAATAAATAAAATGCAGACTACAGTTAGTGCCTAAAATTTTCAAACAGATTAACAAAGCAGATAGTAGCACTACATAGATAGAAAAGTGTCAAAGGTCCGGATTTCTGATTGTCTAGATAGACAAGAGCATACTCTCCTATTTTCACACTTTCCTACGGTTAGAGCATACAGTCGTGCTAAATAGAATAGAAAAGTGAAAGGTTTGGATTTTTGATTGTCTATATAGACAAGAGCATACTCTCCTACTTTCACATAGATTATACTAAAACAAAATAGACAAAAAATCAAATAGCAAATCAGATAACAGAGCTGTCGTGCTGCAATAGAAATAGAAACATAAAAAAAAAAGAAACAGAACAGAATAAGGAGGAGCAGTCGCGCAGAAATGCAGAGCTGCGATTTTGGAACCTGCGGAAAAGATATATATATATATATTTTCCTACAGTCGCGCTATTCTGGAACCTGCGTCTCACAACTCACAAAAACCTAAAAAAAACAACAACATTAGTTCTCAGGGACGTGAGTCCCACCGGGCGTGCCAAAATGAAGAGGGAAAAATAGATTTGAAAGGTAAACTGATCAAAACATAATGAAATAAACATGCAGAATGCTAAAATATCATAAAAGACCATTTCACCTTGCTATTTTACCTTCTCCTTCGGATTGAGCTTGATGAAGTGAAGGTGCCCCTTGATAATGCTCCACTTGATGTGCTCCTTTGATTGCTGGATGTGGATGGCTCTCCAATATTGTGCACAAATAATAAGGATGAATGATAAGGATGAGATGATCAAGTTGCCAAGATGATTTCCTGAACTCAAAAGGGCAACATAAGTTTACTGGATTTCAAGCTGTTTTGAATGAAGGGATGGAACCCTATTTTATAGGAAGAGGAGAGGAAAACGGATGGCTAGGATGAATTCAAGATGAAGGGCTAAGATTTACTTATGAGCTCACACAAGCTCCAAGAGAGGGTGTGGAGACCAAGAAATATGCCTTAAAGGCATTTCGTATCTCCACACTCTACAAGATGCATTGGAGGAATTAAAAATTCTCCAAAAATGGATATTATGGGGATTAGAAGAATAAAAAGGAATTAAAAATTCCTTGGGAGAGAGAAACGCCTAGAGGAATGTGAGATTTCGAAAATCTTACATTCATCTAGAAAAAGAGCATTTAAAGCTAGTGGCTGGATGAAAGGACAAAGAGTTGACTTTGTGGCTAATCATGATGATTAGCCATTAACGACTCATTAGGAGGGGGATTAGAGGAAATGTTAGGTGGGATTTATATTTGTAGGAGAATTTGACTAGGAGAGAGAATGAGTGGAGGGAATAAAAAATTAGAAGAATACTGTTAAATGAGTTTAGGGAGTTTCTAGAAGAATTTAATAGGTTAATGATGAATTAAGAAAATGATTTGTAGGCATCATGTAGGTTAACTAATTAATTGAAATTAATTAGCTAAGAGGAAGATTTGTGAGGATTTGATTTTTTTAGAAGAATAAAGAAAGGGATTGATTTATTAAATAAATCAATCATATGCTATAGTGACAATATTAATTATATTTAATTAATATTGAGAAGAATTTTAATTAACATAATTAATTAATTAATTATGTGAGGAATTAAAAATAATTAATTCTGCTGATCCAAATATGTACTGTACATATGTTGTGAGTTTAGGTGATATTCACCTACATTCAGGAACTACCTTGCCTACTCCTTCCACTCCTCTCATAACTGAGCTCCCCAAAGAGGAAGAGGAGTGTACAAATCTGGCTGAGGCACTTGATCAAATGAAACAATTCAAGGATCCTGAACCAGTCCACCAATCTAATCCAGAACCACTATTTCCTCAAAGGTTGGAAATTGTCAAGCAAAAGGAAGAGACTACCTTTGACATTTTGGATCAATTGAAACACATATGTGTCAAGATATGGGTGAGTTCACAATAATGGTTCCCACTTTCACCCATGAAGCAAAATCCTGATGGTAGGAAAAAAAATTCGGAGGGGGTTCGAGCGAAGTGGGAGTGTACGAACAAACTACCCTTTGGGGTTCGAGCAAACCCCCACTTCGCTTGAACCCCCTCTTTCAAGTGAAACTCCTTTAATGATTCTTTATGTAAATTTTTAATTATATTGGGGGGTTTTGAGCCCCCCCTTCATTCGATCCCCCCTAAAAAGGGGGGGTTCGCTCAAACCCCCCTTCATTCGAACCCCTTTTTTTACACTTCTCTGAAAATTTCTACAATTTTTTTGTAGATTTTTGGCCTTCAAACCACTGGTTGAAGGCTCAAATGGAACGATCTTGACAACCCAAAATGTAGTATGGTAGTCCTCAAAGCAAGCTTTCCAATGACTATAGTTTTATTACATATTGAGTTTATTATGAACTTGTTTTTTTTAATTTTACCAAACATAGGTTTTGCACCCAATCTATGGGAAAGTAATAAAAGAGGCTTGTCTCAAAAAGCCAGGAATGAAGGCAAAATATCCAAAAATGGTTCATGTGGTCAGCCAATTGGAAAACATCATGCTTGGGAAAGTCACTATCCCCAAGTATGCTGATCCAGGTAGCCCTATAGTTGCATTCATCATCAATGGTATGCAAATAAATAATACTTTAATAGAATTAGGTGCAGAATTAATGTGACGACGAAGGAGATCTTGGAACAACTAAATATTGCCAATCCAAGACTCACTGCTACCATCCTGTAGCTTGCTGATAGTTCTACTGTCCAATCGGATGGTATAGTGGAATATGTAGTGGTTACTCTTGATTCATGGGAGTATCTACTAGATTTCATGATCCTTTTCCCTAAAGCCACACTAGGAGGATATCTTATTATCTTGGGAAGGCCATGGTTGGCCACAATAGATGCTTATATAGGATGTCATTCAAAAGATATGACCATCTCTGATGGTAAGAATAGTAAAAGGTTGCTTCTCTATCCACCTACTCAACCAACCCAAGACATGGGCAATCCTATTTGGCAAAATGTGGGAGAGGAAGCTGAAGACATTAATTTAGTGGCTAAGCTCATGATGATAGATAGAAGCCCTTTATTGCAACAGTATGACGAAGATGAAATTTTGTCCCATATAATCCATCTATTGTCACCAAGATTGCACCTGTGATGCTCAAGCTGAAATCTCAACAATCTTGTGAAACATGGGATGATTCCAGGCCTGTTGGTTTGCTATGTCAAAAATAAACCTCCAGGGTGAGTTGGTTCTCTTTGATGAAACCTGTTGCAAACATGACTTTCTGGGAAAAGGGATAGGAAGAAAACTTGAATTGAAACCCATCCTAAGAGGTGATACACCAAATGTTTAAGAAATCTAATCACCTACACTAACGCACAACACATCTTAACAAAAGAAACATTTTTTTGTCACAACTCAACAAAGCATGTAATACATAAATGTTTCATAGAAAAGGGCCAATTTTAGAGTTTGCTTGAAGGAAAACAATGAGTTTTCATAGCTACAAACTACTAAGACTAGTTGAACACAATCTATAACCTATAATTGCTATGCATCTTCTTGCATTAATCATGTTTGAAAGAGACAACATAAGAGAATTCTAACAATGAATCACAAGAACTTCATCAAATCTTTCATTCAACACAACACATAAAGTATCATGAAGGAAAATTGTTATCCTTTTATTAAAAATATGAAAGAGTTGCTATTACAACTGAAAATGCGTCCATGGTGAGCTACAATCTTCATACCCAGCTGGAAAGCAAAGGGCAAAGAAAAATGAACTAGCTTAGAAGGTAGAAAAAAGAAGGCTTATAGAAGAAGAAGCCTCTAAAAGTAACTAAAAGATCAGACCTATGATGAACTGCTTCTTCTCCTTGAAACTTGGTGTGAATTGATTGTCTCCACCTTGTTTCTATCTTCAAATTTGCATGATTGTCTTCAAGGGTCGAATTTGATTGAAATGGAGGCAAAAAAGGAGTGCCTACTAAAGTAAACCGATCAATAACTGCTCAAATAGTTTTCCTAACCCATGTGTAACTCATATTAGGTATTTTATTGACCTTGAAGAGCTGGAAACTACTTTAACACTCCTCAATTTTAGGCCTTGGACTGATCCTTGCTTTGATGATTCCAAATCTTATCTTGTTAACTGGTCCTGAGACTGATGATGAAGTGTTTTGATGCTTTAGAGTTAATGGGGTTGAATAGAATCAATCTCATGTAATTAAAACTCACCAAAAAACTCTAAACTTGAGTAATTTTAGACTCAAAATGTTGCTTGAAGGTATACCAACTTATAAGGCATACTTAGCTGGTGCTTGAATGTCATTTTTGGCCTTAAAACCTCTTTCTAAACTGATATACTTTGCCAAAAAACCTCATGACTTAGTGCTTGAAAATTTTTAAAGTCGGAATCAATTCACTGTTATTTCTCCTTCAAACCCTATTGTTGACATTGAAAACTCCTATGTCTGAAAGATTTATTTACTGTTGTAGCTCATTGCTTTTTGATCTATAGCATTTCTGATCACCATTATCTTCATAGGATGTTCACTTTGCATTAATGGTTGATGTTGTTTGGAAGAGTTCTTCATTGTTACAAGCTATGACCATGGAGATTTTGTCATCTTGTTGTAACTTGTATTGTGACCCACTGCTCTAGACTAGTTTTTACTGTCAAACAGACTGTATTTGTATTTATGTGGATTTTTGTCCTAAAATGACAATGAATAAACAAGATTCAACTGCCATTTTTACCTCTTGATTATAAAATGACTGCTCTGGGGTGTGTGTATTTTGATAACTCTATTATTGATCTAGTTGTGGCTCTGCTCCATATGCTCATGACCTTTCAAAATCACAAGTTATTGACCAAAATACTTATCTTTATCTCTCAAATCTGTGTCATTGTTCATTGATTTACTTGGATTCTTGAATGTTCTCATGACTATTTTGGAGATCTTTTTTTGTGCATTTTTCTAGTGTCAAGGGTTTGACAAGGCTGCTATTGTTATAAGGCGGTCTTTGGGATTCCCTTTGATGATTGACTGTCACTTTTCTGAGTGGATATCAGGTCTCTATGACTGAGACAACTTTTGTAACTTCTTCTTGAATCCTTTGTGGCTTGGAATCTTATTACCCTGCCATGGTTGCTTTGTGTCAGTCCTATGATTGATCCTTGTTTCTATAGCAAACCATTCTTTAATAACTATGACCTCGTTGAAGAACTTTTATCTTAATCATGAACTTTACATGGGACTGCAACATCTTTGTTCTTTACATATTATTCTTTATGCATGACTGTCAAGATTTTGATAATGTGTTAACCTTGCTAGCTCACTGCTTTAGGCCTTGGACTGAGACATTTTCCCATTGTTTGATCTTTGCTCTTGTTGGTGCCCAGAGTCTCATATTTTTCTACTATGGCCATGATTATAACAGTGGTTCAAAACACCATGGTCTCTGTTATTTCCCTATCTTCTTGGACTGTATTAGGAACCCTTTCTACCTTTTGAAGACCATATTTGATTGATAGTGAAAACTATGAGTTGTTATTTAATCTTCTGGTATCTTGTAAATATTATATGACTATGTCAAACAATGAATCTTAACTTTGTCATAGGTAATTGACTGTTTCTTTGATTCATTCTTATTCCTTTTAGATGCATCTTTTTGGCTCAATGCTTGATATTTGCATCTAATGGAACTATGATACTTGTTGATTGTTGTCTCAAACCTCAAGGTGCTCTTATCTTTGCTAGGACTGAGTGTGTTCTTCTACTCATCTCTTGGCTTGTATCTTTGGTGTGACTACTACATCATTGTTTTGATCATATGTAGCCCTTTCAACATTTAGTGACTGCTAAATTTCATCTTTTGACAATGAACTTTGAGGGGTGGATGCACTGTTTAAACCATGTCATGTCCTTTGGAAGGACTACATTCTGATCTTGCCCCCATAAATCTGATTCTTCAATGATGTATCATTAGTTTGTCACAGGAACGTCCTATGAGATCTAATGCTGCTACCTTGACAATGATGTCTCACTGTTTTTGGAACTTGAATGTGCAATCTCTGCCCTAATGTGTGTGCTCTGTCTAAGGCTATATTGTTGTCTTTTTCACAAGATGTGTCATTAATTGCCTTCAATCTATCTATTCTTCTTTTTCGTACCCAATAACCTGAAGCTACATGCATTTCTCTACGAGTCTTTCAACATTTTTATTCCTTAATTTGTGATATATTTTGGAGGCTACTGTGTTGGTTTTGAATAGTCACTATACTTCTAAGTCATCTATTGGCAATTACCTTCCTTTTTGTGTATCAACACTGTAACATGACCATCCTGTGTTCCTTGAAAGGTCTTCTTCATAGTGTTCATACCTATCAAAATCTCAGTGCCAAGACATCTATACCTTCTCCTTTGATCATGGATTCTATGCAAGGTTCTCTTACTATCATAATTATTGACAATACTCAGTGATTATATTTGCTACGACAACATTAAGACTAGGGCTTTTGGTTATTCTGGGAATGACTATCTTTGAAGGATTGTACTATGAAAGGATGTTGTCCTTAGGTCTTTCCTATGAATCAAATTATCTTAATAATTGTTTGATCTTCACAATGACCCTGCCTCTTGTCTTACAACTCCTTAAGGATTCACTGAATGCTCCCTTTTTGTCTTTTGAGTGGGTTGCACTAATAATTCTATTACTGGGTTGCTCTTCCTTTATTAGATATTTACTTTGTTCCATTTCAGACCTATACACTGCCTTGGCACTTCTCATATGTGCTTGTGCTACTCTTTGGATAATACTTGAATGTTCATATCTCTCATAAATGAAAGACTATCAATGCTACTATTATTATGAAATAATGAAAAAAAAGCTCCATTCTTTAACAAAGATACACATCACACCCATGATGTAGAATTTCTCAATTCTAATGTTCTTTAAGAATGACTATATGAGGAGCTTGAAGGATAGAAAGAAACTTGATTTCTGCAGAATATAGGGCATTGATTTGGAAACCCTACCTCATTGTCTCTTGCATTTATTTCTTTTATTCTCTTGAACTTCTCCTTTCCATGTACACATATAAGAGAACCACCTGTTAACACCTTTTGAAACTGAAATATGCTGAATGGACACCAACTCATTTGACTAAAGCTTGAAGATATATGCATGAACTGCGATTGGGCAGCTTGCAACTTCTATTGGAGATCACAAACACTTGTGATGGCCATATCTAGATCTACAACTACGAGTTTACTCATGAAAGCTAGGATTTCTTGTAGCAAACCTTTATATTCTTGTATCAAACTTGAGTCCAACTCATGTCACGTGGAATAATATTTTCATGAAGTGCTTGTTTAATTAGGTTTTCTTGACCCGTGGTCAAAATATTTCCCTCCGCATACCAAATTATATCAATATACTTTTGAATTGCAAGATTATGGTATGAAAAATATGTCTTGACTTTGAAATTTCCCCTATATCAAACTTTTGATTTCCCTCCTTCATTTTGGCAATCTTAAAGAATATAACATTGAAGCAAAGTGCTTATATTTTCTCCCCTTATTATGACATTGAATTTTAATAGAAGAAATTATAACTGTCAATGTCTTTTAATTTCTTTGGCAATAAGGTATTTGAATATATAAATATTTTGAGGGGAAACTAGGAATCAAACTTGATAAAATAACCTAAAGGCGAATTTGATCCCAAAGGTGAAAATTTGACTACATTTTGGTGTCCTTTAAGGGATTCTTTCTTGCTAGGCATGGAGGACCAGTGGTCTTAAGAAATTCATTGGGCATAGGAGTCAATTAATGGCTTGGAAAACTCAATTTCAGACCTTGACCTCACTGTTAGAAGCATTGAACAACAACTACTACACTACAAAATTGGAAAAGAAAACTGAAAGATGTGCATCAACACTTAGAGGGAGGGAAAAACTGAATGGAAAAACTACTCCACCCTACCCTAACCAAGAATGAAACTTGGCTATATAAAACCTTTCACTAGTTTTGAGAAATAACATCCTTTTCTACCCAACTTATGATGCATTACAAGTGAATGAACAACTAAGAAAAGATGAAGGATGAAAATATGCTTTACAAACAATTGCAATATTGCTTCAAGAATGAAGACATAGTGGATTACCTCTTCATTTTTTTCACACATACTGCTACTTGAAAGAGCTCAGGCTAGCTGGGAATGATTTTCTTCTATTGAAGCTTCATTCTTGGGTGTCTGATTGACTTTTGTTGTCTTCTTGGCCTCCAATTTGGAGAGATGTCTTATAGGACAACCCCTTTTATGAATGAAACTCAAGCTCTCTTTGTTGGCTTCTTCTTGATCAACCATCTCTTCAATCACCACCTTTTCTTGCTTACAATTATGTCCCATTTGAACCCCATTTGTGTCCATATGAACCTTTAGACCTTCTTCAACAACGTTTTCCTCACTTGACTGCTCATGGATCAACACCCCGTCACACCAACATCATTATGAGGCTCATGCAAAATCATCCAACCATGCATTTAGTTCAGAAATCCCTTTGCCAATGCTTCTCTTGGTTTCTCCGACCGCAATAACAAATAATATGCCCACATTGTTACCTAGAGAATTGAAAATGCCAAGTATTAGTGAGACAACCATGATAAAATTGATTACACAAGTACAAGTTATAGAAGGAAAATATCTAAACATCAATAATCAACTTAAACAAGAGCAATGGTTATCTTTGGAAAACCTGTTAAAGAAGCATAAGAAGGCATTTTCTTGGAGTTACCATGACATGAAAGGTTTTGATCCTAAATTATGCACTCATAGGATTTATATCAGAGATGATTGTGCACTAGTGAGGTAGCCACAAACAAGAATTAATCCCGCATTAAGGGAGATTGTGAAGGAAGAGTTGTAGAAGCTCTTGGATGCAAGATTTATCTACCTAATCTCAGACACCCAATGGGTATCTCCTTTGGTAATTGTGCCTAAAAAGGGAGGTAAATGGAGAGTTTGTGTTGATTATAAGGAACTCAACGCTACAACTAAGAAGGATCATTTTCCACTTCCTTTCATAGATCAAGTATTGGTTTTACTAGTAGGAAACTAACACTTTTGTTTCCTAGATGGTTTCAGTAGCTACAATCAAATACAAATTGCACCAAAAGATCAAGAGAAGACAACTGTCACCTGTCCATGGTGAACCTATGCCTATTCAGTGCTTCCATTTGGTCTTTGTAATGGACCTACAACCTCTCAAAGAGTAGTGATAAGTATATTTTCAGACATTTCATAGGACTGTATGAAAATTTATATGGATGATTTTACTACTTATGACACTAATTTTTTTGAAGCATTGGAAAAACTAGAAAGAGTATCTCAAATATGCAAAGATCATAATCTATTCTTGAATAGTGAAAAGTGTTTCATGATGATGCAACAAGGAGTGGTCCTTGGCCATTACATCTCTCAACAAGGAATACAGGTAGATCCATCCAAGATTGCAATCATTTGTAGTCTTCCTACACCTACAAATAAAAAGGATGTCAGAAGTTTTCTAGGACATGTATGGTATTATAAGAGATTCATAAAAAACTTCAGCAAAATTGCACCACCACTTTATAACCTTTTGACTAAGGATGCATAATTTCAGTGGACACAGGATTGTGAGAAAGCATTCTCTAATCTAAAAGGAGCATTAACACAAGCACCTGTGCTCAAGGGTCCTAATTGGGAACTTCCATTCCACATTCATACAGATGCATTTGATTATGCCATAGGAGATTTTTTGGGCGAGAAAGAGACATCAGTTGAACATGTAATATATTTTGTCAGCAAGAACCTACAAGGGGCTGAGTTTAATGACACGGTCACAAAAAAAGAAATGTTGGCAGTCATATATGCCCCCAACAAATTTAGGCATTATATCATAAGATGTCATATCTTTATTCATACTGATCATGCAACAATCAAATATCTTACGAATAAGTCATTAATCACAGGAAGATTGGCAAGATGGTTACTATTGATGCAGGAATTTGATATCACCATAATTGACAAGCATGGAAAAGCAAATGTGGCAACATATTTTGTTAGACGGATCAGATAACCGGAAGACAACTAAGAGGGGGGGTGAATCAGTTGTCATAGATTACCAGAAGTATTAGCAATTAAAACTTTAATACCAGAACCCAAAACAATAATACTGGAATAACAATTAATCTAATTAAGCATAAATAATAATCACAGAATAAATACCATCCACATGACACCAAGGTTTGTACGTGGAAAACCTGGTAAAGGGAAAAACCATGGTGGGAAGCCTACCCACAATCAGATAATACTTCTGCAGTAAGTATGTGAATTACAATAAAGGGGCTTGCACTTGCAGGAAGGCCAACAACCTAGAGCACACTACTCATCACAAAAGGAGTCTCACTGACTACATATAAATCCAGACTGCAATCTAGAGAAGTGTTGAACTGCAAAAGATAGCATCTCCTATGCCAGAGTACAGTTCTAGTTAAGGTCAATAATGGAGGACTAAATCCTCTTAAATTAACCCAATTCGATCTCCAATGATCGACCAAATCCTCTGCCTGAATGATATTACATTATTCGCACATTACATTGCTTGACCATGACCTCTTAGATTAACCATGATGATCCGCAATGATATCTTACATCTATATATACAAACCCTCAAACATAAACAATCAGGTCGGCCACTAGACAATAAACTTATTAAATAATTACAAACCATGTCGGCCTAAGACCAAACAAGTAATATCAACACATAAGACATCCCAAAAATACATCAATAGGTCCTATCCACACATTACATTAATGTCAGTCCATAACCTAGATCAACCGGGACCAAGTATAGGTCCACACGCTTCAACAATGATCTCCAAATGCCAAGTCTCGAACATGATCACCAACAACATCTTGAAACTCCATCAGAAGCTACACCAACACCAATTATGCAATTCATCAAAGATCTCCACCAAAAGATCTACCGGTGAAACCCTCGCCAGAACCAGAAACCAATCTTCTAAGAAAGCAGGATAGCATCCAATCACTAGACCAAAACCAACTGATCAAATATGAGTATAAGTGTTATGAGCAAGCCAATTCTATCACAAGACTATATTAGAGTCTACCAGATCATGTTGGATCTAAGTTAACTAGAAACCACTCATCCTACTGGGACCGGAAGGATGCAGGTAAAGCATCCAAATAGCTAGTGTTGACATCAATGACAAAACATCAATGCAACACATAATCAATTCCACCAAATGGCCAACAGATTTATTATATAAATTGACTACATCAGAAGATAATCAGGTAATTGATGATGCTTTCCCTGATGAGCACTTGTTTTCAATCAATATGCATACACCTTGGTATGAAGACATAGCAAACTATTTGGTTGCAGGGAAGGTGCCTCCTCACTTCTCTCCAAAAGAGAGAAGAATTTTCAATGAGAAAAATTTCCCTTTCTCATGAATTGAAGGATGTTTGTTCTACACTATAATAGATCATGTGATGAGGACATGTGTTAGAGAAGATGAAACCTATGAAATTTTGCATACATGTCATGATAAACCCTATGGAGGATATTTTGTTGCCAAAAGGACAACAATGAAAATTCTTAATACAGGTTATTACTGGCTCACACTTCATAAAGATGCCAACAAGTAAACAAGGAAGTGTGATAGATATTAGAGGATGGGACAACCAGCTAAATCAGATGAGATGCCCCTCTACCCTCAAGTTGTTATCACACTATTTGACAAATGGGGCTTGGATTTTGTGGGTCCAATTGATCCACCATCCAATGGTAAGTCCTATATCCTAGTATGTATTGACTATGTCACTAAATGGGTGGAAGCTAAGACCATGAAACATGCAAGGGATAATAAGGTTGCAAAATTTCTTTATGAGGAGATCTTTACAAGATATGGGGTTCCAAGGGAAATAGTGACAGATCAAGGAGCTCAATTTATATCAACCCTTGTTACAACACTAGTTAATGAATACAACGTTAGGCATTGGAAATCTACCCATTATCATCCTCAAGACAATGGGAAAGATGAGGTAACCAATCGGGAAATTGAATCAATTTTGACAAAAATAGTGGTCATTCATAGAAAAGATTGGGCCAACAAATTGCCAGAAGTTGTCTAGGCATATAAAACTACATGGAAAACAACAACTAGTTTCACACCATTTGAATTGTTGTATGAAAAGACATCCATGATGTCAATTGAGTTTGAACATAAAGTCTAAGAACTGCATTGGATCTAGAGATAAACCTATCAAAAGCACAAAAAGAAAGGATCATGCAACTCAATAACTTAGATGAAATGAGGAAGGTAGCACTTCACCACATAGAAGTTAGGCAAGCTCAGTGGATTAGGTTGCATGATAAATAAATTAAAAAGAAGTAGTTCCAACCAGGTGATTAGGCTCTTCTTTTTGACTCTTGGTATCAGGAAGGTGCAACCAAGCTACAAACTAGATGGCTAGGGCCATATGAGGTAGCACAAGTATTTGCAAATGGAGTTGTTCAACTTACCACAATTGACCATGTTAGATTCAAATTGTTAGTCAATGGTCATCACTTGCATTTGTACCACAAACTATATTTAAAAGTGAAATTCATACAATAATTCACTGACTTTCCTATAGCCAAAGGAAGCAGACCAAGTGTCCATCCTTTTGCCTATTAAACATGTGTATCAAATCATAATAAAGATTTCCAATTCAATAGAAATTCAATTGTTCCATCATTACATACATCTACCTTCACTTCATCATTCTCTCTCTTCTATCATTCTCTCCATCATTTCACTCCATCTCATTCTTCATTTATTACTTAACTAATTGATTGACAAGTATTGCGCATGTCATTAATCTTGGACATTCAAATCCACTTCATCAGGTATGTGCGAATGATTACTTCTCCCATTATTATCTTAAATGGCATTACTTTTCATCATGTTCATTAATTATGATATTTGCATAGCATATTTTTACACGTAAACTCCAGCCTGTGAGGACACATGCCTTAATTTAGGTTCAGGGGAGGAAGCATATGCCTATTACTTGTCCTTTAGTTGATTTGAACCAATGATGTGACATTTGAGAAGTGACAACATCGTCATTTTTCTTGAAATCCCTTTCCAATATCTTCATTAATTATTTTTCCCATGTTTTAATTGACAAATTTTTAAAAAATCAGATTAGCTTTAGGGTCAGAAAAAACAAAAAAAGACCAAATTCGTAGAGAATAAGAAAAATTGACTCTTTCAGTGAAGACAAAATAGGAGGGAGTATTTGGGAGAGTGACTAGAAGAAATATGGGTGGGAAAATAATTAGGAATGAACCCACTGTTCATGATGTAATCCTACAAGATGATGTTTTTCTAGTAGAATTTAAAAATTATGGCTGGCTAGACTACTTGAAGATGCAAAGTTTCAATGAAGACATTGCTACAAAATTTGCATAGACTTTCTCAAATGGTAAAGAAATGGTAAAAGGATTGGAAGTAGTAGTCATGGAGGAGAGAATTACAGAAGTCATAGGGTTGCCCACTGATGGGGAACCATACCATGCATTTCAAGACACAAGAACATCAAGAGAAAAATTCACTAAACTTGGTGACCCACCACTTGTTGTAGATAAATAGGGAGCAAGGAGAACATCATTTCCAAACGAGTGGATTTATGTAGATGTGCACATTTACAAATATATTACCTATGAGGGTCACTAGTCTTGTCTACATTCTATTCATTTTAAGCTTTTAAACTATCTAAGACATGGAAGGAGAATGAACATGCCTGATGTTCTCTACATATTATTGGAAACCATGGCATCCGAAACTCAAAAAGGTAGCTCCAACTCTATGTCTCACCACTATTTGATAAAATTGCTAGTTGAAAAATCTTTACGAGAAGTTTTTGGTACGACATGGGAGGAATTTGAGAATGTGGAACAGTTTAGACCAAAAAATATGGAATAGAGGAGTCAATCTTGTAGTTCAAGAAAAAGGAGGATGGCTATTGCAGCCACTTTTGAGGCATCTACCTCTATTGTAAGACCTAGAACAAGCCCTCCTGCAGCCAGTGTAGCTATAACTGTTGATTCCTTTGAATCAAATGAAGAAGGAACTCCTTCAAGCCATGTGGTGATACTTGGCTCCAAACCCCACGCTAAACTGTGACAAGTACTAGAGAAGAAGAGGAACAACAAAAGAAAGATTAAAAAGGGAAAGAAAAGGTTAGGGTTGAAACTCTTGAAACAACAAAACCTAACCCTATCCCTGGCAAATGAAAAATTGGATATACTGTTCCTCCTGTAGCAAAAGAAAATAGGGAAACCACAACAAAGAAGACATAGCCAGTTGCACTAGATGCTGGTTGGATGCCAAGAAAAAGCCCCAAGATTAAGGAAGCAGCTAGAAAAGTGCTACCAGCCTCGGAGGAAGAAATACATGAAGAAGAGGAAAGCACATTTGAAGAGCATGTATTTGGGGAACATGCAAAAATGGGGTTAGATTGGCTTGCTGCCATTATAGAGTAAGCAAAAGAAGAGGAAGTAACACATCAAGAGTAGGAATTTAAGAAATCACTAGTACTACCATTGAAGCATGTTTCCAGGACCATTATGGTAGGTATCCATAGACCCCCTGCATTTTTATGGAATAGTATAGTGTTGAAATTGTTGGATTAAATATAAAGAAGAGATGAAGAAAACCTTAGATTGCATAAACAAATTGAGAAAAAGGATAATGAAATTAGAAAGAAAGATGAGGAGACTATTAAATGAAAGAAGCAAGTGGATGATGTGGTAGAATTAGTGCCACAATTAATGGAATGCAGGTTCCCTCCAAGGGTTTACACATTTCATTTAAAAGAGAGATATCTTTCGTTCTAATTATCTAGGGTAATTTTAGGGTTAAACCCTTCCATGAAGAACCCTCAAGAGTTCTTTCAAGCCTACCAAGAATCCCCAACAAAGGTTAAGAATTTAGTTTGTGAATTGTACCTATATAATTATGCTTTCCCAAATGACCATCAATGGAACCCACTAATGTATATTGGAGATATCCATTTGAGGGCATTTATGTCTTGAATTCAGAATGAAAACAATTGGGGTATGCAATTTAGAGATTATAGAGAGAAGGAATTATGATAACCCTTGCCTCTTAGATCTTGTGATCCTGCAACAATCTTTTATGATTGGCACCAAGTTATATATAGGTAGGATATTAAGGACATAGTGTTTCCTCTATAGGAAGAAGCCTATACAGAATATGAATAAGTGGAGGATACTACAAGAAAAATAGTATCATGATACCTTTCACAGAGATGGGATATCTTTATTGATTATCTAAGGCAAGTTGAGCCACATTCATTATAGAATTATTATGTAACAAAGAAAATATGTACCAGATATATATAGCTTGGCAGAACATAAAAATATTACTGGTTCCCATTAATATTCCAACCACCCATCTTGTTGTGGTCAATGATAGATTACAGATACTATCGATATGATATAGCAAAAGAAAGGCCAAGGTGAAATAGGTTGGAACATAGGCATGGATTTTATTAGGATCCTAATTTAGAGGATGCAGCCCATGGTGTAAGATAGTTAGCAGTTGGCAATATGAGAAACTTGACCCAACTAAGGAATAATGTTGTTGGAGGACTAGCAAGATCTTAGGTTGGGGGGAATGATGAGACAAGTTTATAGTCCTATTTTCTAGGGATTTATTATGTTAATGATAATACTTTAGACTTTGATACTGTGATGTCACTATTTACTATGTTATTTCCTTAGTTATTATTACCTTTTGGGTTTAACTTTAACCTTGAAACAATTCATGATACTAATGCATATGCTATGTAATTATCTATTAAATGTGAATGTGTTGAAAAGAATGTTGTTTCAAGATGATTTGGGAAATGTGTTTGTTTGTATGTGCTAATGTGTTTTGCAACTCTGTACTAAGAAAGTAGTGTTATGATGAAGCTTGCAACAAGGAGCACGACTCTTACTGGCTGGCCAATTGTTGAAGAAGTCAAGGATTAACCAACATAGAGGAGCTTTCTCTACTCAATGTTTTAACCACCTTCTTAACTAATCATGTACAATAAGTTGAGTCTATTTAGGGGCATGCTATGCTATATCTCCATTATGGAAGTCCTATCTGACTTGGCTAAGCGCATGGATGAGCTTTCCTTTCTTCTTTTTATGCTTTCAATAAATGGTGTTGTAATTATGTTGTGGAGCTGGTCGCCTAGTTAGTTAATATAGTTGGTAGTTTTTCTTCTATAAATAATGTTCAAATGATCTCTTGAAAAAGGTTGAACATTCTGATGATGAAATTTTACTTTCAACTTTGAAATACAGTTTAAGAGCATGTTGTCATATCTTATGTACTTTTGTTTTGATGAATAAAATGATATTCTAAGTTTTTAGCACTTGTGTTAATCTTGGAAGTCTCACTCAAGGGGCCCCACTTGGTGAGAACTTCATTCATTTAGCTTACTAGTTATTATTCATTTATTAGTTAGCATCATTCCAGTAGTTGATTGCTCCTGCAACCACATAACTCTACTCTATGTCTGTTCTTGTAGTCAAAGCGGGCAGAGTAGTTTCTTGTTTGTTTATTTGGAATTTCATTCTTGTAGCTTATGTTATTTTAATATTTGCATGTCCAGATTAGTTGTTAATCTAAGTTCAGTTTCCTTCATTAGTTATTTACAACATTTCAATTCCAACATTATTGTTTGCTTAAGTCATGATGGCCATAACAGAGTCTTAGTGCACATACCATGTTGACCCATTTCAAGTTCACATCCCTCGGTTGAAAAGTTAAATGAACCTCCATAATGAGTTTGATAGATACTTAGAATAGATGTGTAATCTAGGACTTATAGCTTTACGGGCATAGTTATTAAACCATTAAAGGAGGCTAACATTTCCGAGTGTCCAAGACATTTTATCAGACTATTAACACTTTTTTTTGCAGCATGATCATCGAAGATTGCCATTTTCACTAACTTATTTTTTTTATGCATCATTAGATTAGAATTTTTTATTTGGGGTTAAAAAGAACCATTATTTTCCATGATTGGTGCACTTGCACACATGTAGGGTGAACCCATTGTTACAACAAGTATCCTTTCCCCTCGCCTTTGTGGACCTTGGGTGAAGAGAAAGGTGATTAACAACAACCAATTTTTTTTTTGTAGAGAATTACCTTTTGAGGCCTCATCACCCCAAGGGAGTAGTTCAAATTTGGGACATGTTAGGGATATCATCTCTCCTGGCATGATCTTGAGCGGGTTTTTTGAGCCACTATATAAATATACTAGTCAGTCGACTAGAGTGTTGAGTGAATTTGATGTATGTGGAGGCTTTCTCTGCACCAATAAGCTCAATTAGATCCTTAAGTGTTTTCTTCTAGAATCCATCATTACACTAGGATCCCTCAGAACATTACTAGACACCTTGTTATAGTAGCCAAAAATCCCTACATTTGATGGTTCAGGGTGTGGGGATCTTACCTCGTAGATACCTCTCATGTACCTATTCAAGATGAGACAATAATCCCTTGGTTATAAGATCTTCGGATCTTCGAGGCAAGAGAATTTCGTATTCCTGAGAAGTGAGTGTTGTGGTGGGGGAGCTAGTGCTACCAGAATGTCTATTTGTTCACTTGCTTGTGGTATCCTATTGTTGTAGAGGCTCCATTGAATAGTTTCCACTTTCCAACCTACGTTGTATCTCTTTTGTGTGTCTTCTATGTTTATATCAGTAAATTTTGTAACATCAGGCTAATCTAAGCCCTCCTCACCTTCAGGCTTAGTACAACTATTACCTATCTAATATTTCTTTCCAAGAGTAGACAAAATCCAAAACATTCAAAATTAACCAAAATTTGATCAAATTTTCCAATTTTATCCCAAAATTGTGAAAATATGAGAATCAATGTCCCCGTCTGTACATAGACACATTTGCCTCTATTTTTGTGTCTCTGCTATTGAGGAATGATGTCTACGTCCCTAAGTTTTAGCATCTTTTCCTAAGTCAAATCCCCAATCAGTTTTCATCCATCCAAACGATCATCAATTCCCAACTAATATCTTTGGCCAACCATCAATCCAGTCTTGGGTCACCTTCTTCTTATTTTTCCTATCATTAATTCATTCTTCCTTAATCATTTTCCTCCCACCTTTGAGGACTTAGCACATCAACCTAATCAATCCTTTAATCCAATCATCAATTTGTTAGACAACTCAGATAACTGGTGAACAACTGAGAGGGTGGGTGAATCAGTTGTTAACACATTATATATCTTAAACATTAAAAACTTATTACCAAAATAGAATATTTAACAATTAAGAACACATGTAAACCACAAAATATTTACCAACCATCCACAAAAGATAACACCAATATTTGTACTTGGAAAACCCATTAAAGGGAAAAAACATGGTGGGAAGCCTACCCACAGTCAGATAATACTTCTGCAGTAAGTATGTGATTACAAAAATAGGGGCCTGCATATGTAGGAAGGCCAACAATCTAGAGTGCACTACTCATCACAAAAGGAGCATCACTGACTACAAAATAAATCCAGACTACAATCCAGAAAGAAGAGTGAACTACAAGAATAACATCTCCTAGGTTTGAATATAGTTCTGGTTAAGCTTAGTACCAGAGGTCTTAAACCTCTTTCACCAACCCATTTCAATCACCTATGATCAACCAACACCTCTACATAAGATTACAACCTAATTCACACACAGATAATCCTATATCCCAAAAATCAATGATCTACAAAGAGATCTTACATCATATTTATACCATTCCGGGACCTAAACAATTAGGTCGGCCACCTAAAAGATAATACAATAAAATCATAACATAAACCCATAATCCAATGATCAACCAAGTTAGCCTAAGACTGAAACAACATAATCCAATCAATAGATCCAACCGGAAACACATTGGGATCATCCACCAACACGTTACATAAACAGATCCATAACCTAGAAGAACAAGATAGCATTAGGTCCGGTCCGAAATACAACAACACCGACCAACAGGAACACAAACAAGATAACCAACAACATCCCAGAAGCCATCTAGAAGCCACACCAACACCACTTATCAAGTTCATCATAAGGTCTTCAACGAAGCCCTGTTGGTAAAACCCTTATCGGTGACCAAAAGGCTTACTAGAAGAAATGATATCTCCTGAGTCATCAAATCCCGAACCAACTGATTGTGATACACATCTGAATAGCATGAATGACAAATCCAAACCAATTCCACAAACCAAAGCATACCAGATCAATATCATAATCCTACCACTCTACCGGAACCTACAAGAAACTGGTAAATAACCAAAACAGTCGGTGTTGTTGTCAATGACAAAACATCAATGCAACACATAATCAATTCCTCCAATTTGCCAACAATCTCCCCCTTTGGCATTGATGAAAACACTAGATGTGAAAAACATCCAAGTGCCAAGAAATGCCAAACTAGTCTCCTCCAAAGCAAGACATCCAACAATCTCCAGTAAGATGATATTACAATGAAGTTAACAAACTCCCCCTGTGAATGATATCTCTATTAAGCTCCGATCTCACTTTGATTGATATTCTGTTAAGCTCTATTTTTCACATATATCTCTCTACCTTTGACATCAATGCCAAAAATATGACATAAACATCAAAGAAATACCATAAATCGACTGAACCACACAAATGACTACTCCCCCTGAGTAGTAGCACCAACACATCTATCCAAAATGAATAGTAGCTCTGTAAATACATACTGGACTAATGCCAATCAACATCACTCAGGTCTCTATCGGAGGGGTAGAAACCCCCAATCTGTCTTTGAAGTACTCAAATGATTCCTTAGGAAAAGGTTTAGTGAAGATATCTAAAATCTGCTCTTTCGTGTTCACATAAATCAGTCTGACCTCATTTGCCTCCACCTTCTTCTTCAAAAAGCCATACTTGATAGATATGTGCTTTGTCTTAGAATGAAATATCAAATTATTTGATATGTCAATAGCAACAAAGTTAAACCAATGAATAACTACTGGTTCATTACAATCCACCCTTATATCCTTCAACATTTGCTTCATCCATAGAACTTGTGTATAGTTAGTAGCAGCAACAACATACTCAACTTTAGCAGTAGATAAAGAGTCAATCCTTGCTACAAGAGCAAAAGTCTCATCATAATCAATTCCTTCCTTTTGATAATATCCTTTACAAACCAATCTAGCCTTATTCCTCACAACTTGTCCATCTTCATTCAATTTATTCCTAAAAAACCCATTTAGTCCCAATAACATTCTTATTTTTAGGCCAAGGAACTAAAGTCCATGTATTATTCTTTTCTATCTGATCTAATTCCTCTTCCATAGCTTTTATCCAACATTCATCTTTACATGCTTCAATTACTGACATTGATTCAATTTAAAAAATTAAACATACCTCATCAATTGCCAACCTTCTTCTTGTCATCACTCCTTTATTCTTGTCTCTAATGATCTGATTTTCTGAATGATTTAACCTAACATACTTAGGAATCTTCTGATTTTTTGTTCCTCTTCTTTGATCTTTAGTTACTATTGATTTTTCTAATACTGCCGGAGTAACTGGTTCAACATTCTATTCTGGTGTAGGTGCTACTAGTTCAGTTATGATCATTTCCACTGCCGGTTCTCTCTCATAAGTTCTGATTTGACTTTTGTTCAGCTCATCCACCTTGAAATTAGTGCTCTCCACAATTCCATGCAATCTTTTGTTATAACATCTATATGCTTTTCTTTCATTAGAATAACCAATAATATTCCTTCATCACATCTAGGATCAAACTTTCCAATGGAATCGTCTCTTTTAATATAGCATTTACTACCAAAGATTTTGAAATACTTAACTATAGGTGTATGACCAAACCATAACTCATAAGGTGTCTTATCAGTGTCTCCTTTGATATGAACTCTATTGAATGTGTATACAGTCATGCTCACAACTTCTCTCTAGTAGATATGAGGTAGATTAGCTTCCATCATCATAGTTCTAGCCGTATCCAAGATATTTATGTTCTTCCTTTCCACAACTCTATTCTGTTGAGGTGTCCGGGGTACAGATAATTGTCTCCTTATCCCATTCTTTTCACAATAACTGTTAATTCACCGGATGTGAATTCTCCACCCTGATCAGACCTTAATAATTTAATATTCAATCTTGTCTTTGTCTCAACATTATCTTTAAAGATTTTAAATTTTTTCAATGCTTCAGATTTCTCCCTTAGAAAGGTAACCCAAATCATTCTAGAATAGTCACCAATGATTAGCATAAAATATCTATCACCTTGAAAACTTTTGATTCTAGCAGGACCACACAAACCAGTATGAATAATATCAAGAACATCATTAGATTTGTCTTGTATACTCTTAAAATAATTTCCGACTTGCTTTCCCATTTGACATTCCTCACATAGTGGATTATAGGGCTTCACGATCTTAGGTATATCTCTAACTGCCTTAGTAGAACTGATCTTTACAATGCAATCAAAATTCACATGACACAACCTCTTATGCCATAGCCAGCTCTCATCTATTTTTGAAATCAAACATGTCTTCTCACCGGAGTTCAAATGAAAGATGTTACCTTTAGTCTGAGTATCAGTTGCAATCTCCAATCCAGATTCGTTGATAATCTTGCATTTTCCATCCTTGAACTATAAATGAAATCCCTTATCCACCAACTGTCCTACACTCAAAATATTATTCCTTAAACCTTCAACATAATAAACATTATCAATATCATGCTTACCATCCAATGATATAGTTCCTCTTCCTTTGATCATGCATGCTTTGTCATCTCTAAATCTAACCAAACTGCCATCAAATTCTTGCAAAGATGGAAACTTCCTTTTATCTCCATTCATATGATGTGAACATCCACTATCTATCACCCATTCATCCTTGTCTTTAAATTTAGTAGCAAGGGTCTTTTCTTCAGGTACCGGATCATCTTCCTTGATAGCCAATAATACCGATTCCTTTCCATTGCCAGATCCATTAGCTGAACTTATGTCGGTTCATCATTAGAATCAGTCACACCTTCCTCATCTACATGTAGCATGATTTGTCTTTGTTCCTCTTGTACTTATGCTTGTTCTGATAATCATGGTTAGGCCTAAGATATCTTCTAGCTCTTTCCTCAAATCTTGAATTCCTTTCAGGACATCTAGATGCAAAATGACCTATCTTATTAAATGCGAAACCTTTAAAAGGTGATTTTCCTTCATATTTACACCCTGTCGGACCTTTAGGTACTGTTCTAGAAAATATGGCTTCAAGTTGCTCAAACTCTTTAGCTTCTTTCTTCATTTCCTCCAGTTCCTTAGCATATAAGACTTTCCAATCACTCTTGCCGATAGATGATGTAGATGCATGAAAAGCAGGTTTAGATTTTGCAACTCTGGAAGGACCAAATTCCTCAAGCTCAAAAGCAAATAACTTCCCAACCAAGGTATCCCTATTAACAAGGGTGTTTGCCATTATTCTCAACTCATTAATTGTAGTAGCCTTCATCTTATAAGCCGTTGGCAAAGATCTCAATACTTTAGAAACTATTTCATCTTCGCTCAGAGATCCACCACAACACTGAATTCCCAAAACAATTTCATTAACTCTCTCCATAATAGCAGTAATCCTTTCATCTTCTTCCAACTTTAGGTTCTCATATCTCACTCGGTAACCATCAAGTTTATAAATTTTAATAGTACGGTCACCTTCATTCAGAGTCTCCAATTTATCTGATATAGCCTTTGCAGATGATTTGTCGATTAGTCTCATAACTTGTTGATCAAAAAATGCACACAAAAGGGCTTCTCTAGCTCTATAATCATTTTTGATGTCCTTATCCAATCCTATCGAAAGGGGATTGCCAGATGTTAGATTATGAGGTATGTGTCCTTTCTCAATGATCTCCCAAATCTCCTTACCAAGAAATCTTAGATGAGTCTCCATCCGAATCTTCCATACTTTGTAATTTGTTCCAACAAGCCTAGGAATTTATCTCTGGAAAACAACTGTAGATGAACTTGATGAAATTGAACTATTAGATTCCATAGGATATTCCTCAAGTGGTTAAGCTTCTGCAGAGAGGACCAGACTCTGATACCAATTGTTAGACAGTTCAGATAACTAGTGAACAATTGAGAGGGGGGTGGGGTGAATCAGTTGTTGACATATTATAGTACTTTAAGCATTAAAACCCTATTACTGGTTTAGTAGACATAATAGTTAGCACAAATATAAACCACAAAACATTTACCAACCATCCATAAAAGATAACACCAATATTTGTATGTGGAAAACCCAGCAAAGGGAAAAACCATGGTGGGAAGCCTACCCACAGTCAGATAATACTTCTGCAGTAAGTATGTTATTATAAAATAAGGGACCTGCATATGCAGGAAGGCAAACAACTTAGAGCGCATTGCTCATCACAAAAGGAGGCTCACTGAATACAAAATAAATCCAAACTACTATCCAGAAAAAAGAGTGGACTACAAGAATAGCATCTCCTATGCCTGAATATAGTTCCGGTTAAGCTCAGTACCAGAGGTCTTAAATTTATTTTACCAACCCAATTCGATCACCTATGATTGACCAAAACCTCTGCATATGATTACAACCTTATTCACACACAAATAATCCTATATCCCAAAAACCCACGATCTACAAGGAGATCGTACATCATATTTATACCAACCTGGGACCTAAACAATTAGGTAGGCCACCTAAAAGGTAATACAATAAATTCATAACATAAACCCGCAATCCAATGATCAACCAAATCGGCCTAAGACCAAAACAACATAATCCAATCAATAGATCCAACCGTAAATGCATCAGGATCATCCACCAACATGTTACATAAACCGGTCCATAACGTAGTAGAATAAGATAGCATTAGGTCCGGTCTGAAATGCAACACCATCGATCAACAAGGACACGAACAAGATAACCAACAACATCCTGAAAGCCATCTAGAAGCCACACCAACACCACTTATCAAGTAGATCAAAATATCTTCAACAAAGCTCTGTTGGTAAAACCCTTATCAGTGAACAAAAGACTTACTAGAACAAATGATAGCTCCTGAGTCATCAAATCCCAAACCAACTGATTGTGATACACATCTGAATAGTATGAATGACAAATCCAAACCAATTCCACAAACCGAAGCATACTTGATCATATCAGATCAATATCGTAATCCAACCGCTCTACCAGAACCTACCGAAAATCAGTAAACAACCAAAACATCCGGTGTTGCCATCAATGAAAAAACATCAATGCAACACATAATCAATTCCTCCAATTTTCTAACACAATCATCAATCCTAATATAAGGTTAGCACTTTACGAAGTCTGATTTAGATCTTTATCATTTGTCAATCCATAACTAGCCTTGTGCTTGAGAAAGAATCTATCCCAAGTACCTTTCTTAATTAGTCCTAATTATTTGGGTTGATGAAAACACTAATCCTTGTATAATATTTCTTAGGAACTTAGCCTATCCTAAGTGTAATGCTAAAAAATGTGGTTAAATGAAACAAGCATACACATAGATGAGACAACATAATGAAATTACAAAGCAAATAGAAAGATAAACAAATGCAAACCAAATACTTCTTTGAGATGTCCCATCTTCCTCTATTCTTGAGGACCTTGAAGGTTGAAGAATTGTTGCCTCTCAGTAGAGCAATGGCTTCCAAAGTGGCAACTCAAGAGTTGAGTAGCTTCTTCATGAGTATGCAAATGGTATGAAAAGCATGATTAATCCAATATGATAATTATGCTAGATGATTGAAATGAAAATGCCTTGAGTAATGATGCTAAAACTATGAATGCAAGGGATCCTTATTATTCCAAAATGAGGGGTATTTATAGGAATTCCAAGGCCAAAGATGAGGTGGCAGGAATCGACGGTCCATATTTGATTTGAAGATATCAAGGGTCAAGATTGAGGAAGTTGGAGAAGAGGTTGGAGGAAGGGACACTTGTCATCTCTGTGGTGGTAAGTGTCAAGGAACCTTGCTCATGAGAGGGCAAGTGTCCAAGGAAGGAGATATGTGGCAAAAGTGTCATGTGTCTCAAGGAGAGAATATCCAACCCATAAGAGGTTAGGATAAAAGAGGTTAGGATGTGCAAGAGGATAGGGTTGGTTAGACCCTAGGATTAGATAGAATGGGTTAGGTTAGGGATGGCTAGGTTAGGTGGTTAAAAGTTAGGAGCCATGTGCTCATTTGAATTTAGAAATTCAAATATTTAGAAAAAGATAATTAACTTCAACAAATCATGATTTGATTTGTTTTAACTAATTATGAGATTAGAAGAATGGATTTAAATGGGGGGAGGGATTAATTAATTTAGATTAATTAATCAAAATGGGAGATGAAATGGACTATATAAATAAATCATGTAGATTTATTTACTAGTAGATGAATAGGGAAATTAATCAAATTGCTTGTGAATTCAATTAAATGGGAAGGGAGATTAATTAAATAACTGTGTATTTAATTAATTATCTTCAGACCATTTTTAGGTGTATACATTTTGCCCCTCTTTGAAATGATGTGTGGCGACGCATTGGTTCAAAGAAAACTCGATTGATGATGTTGTTGATATTGATCTCGATAAGACGTGAACTCGGTTTCAATATGATACTAATTTGATTCGAGATGATAAATCTCGATATGATGTGGATTTGATGTAGTTTCGATTTTGACATGATAAATCTCGATATGATGCCCCAGACACTAATTGATAGATTACGATGTGAGGATGCCCCCTTGAGAGATGAATCGGATAAATTTTTCGATATTGTTAAATTTTTTCGCGATTTTTAATTTTTTTGATAGTTTTGAAAATTTTCACATTGTTTTTTAATTTTTAATGATTTTATGATTTTTTAGATATTTTCAGAGTTGATCCGATTCATTTCCCTATACGAAATTTGAAAACGCTGCCCTGCGAGGCTGATTAGTTGATTACATGATAAAAAATAAGTGGAATAAAAATCCCACCGAAATGCCCCATTGTGAGTTTAAAAAAGGTGAAGTTCCTTTTACCACTCTTCATTTGTTCATATGAGTTTTTGAAATTTTTGCTCTAGAGGAGGAAATGACAATCCTGTACCACCAGCACAGGTTCAAGCAAGTTCGACGTCATGAGCATCCTCCGACCTATGGTCCACCGGTACGTACTTTGAGAAAACCCAACTTTGTTAAATTTCAGTTTGATTTTTGAAAAATTTAGCTAGTTTTAGAAAAAAAAAAAAATTCTCCATTTTTGCCATGTGGGTTTTAAAAATTTTTACGTTTTTGAGATGGGTTTTTGGAGTTGTAAAATAGGTTCCTGACGGATGTTTGAATTTTTTTTAAATTTTCGCCTTTTTTTTTTTAATTTCAATTTTTTTCTTTTTTTAAAATATTTAAATTGTTGTTTGTTGGGGGGGGGGGGGGGGGGGGGGGTGAGTGGGGGGTGGTGGTGGTGCCACCACGGGTGTCACAACGGGCTCTACCAGTGCCACCGATGCTGCGGCCAAAGTCGCTTGCGTGCTATTTTTTTTAATTATTTGACTCGATTAATTGAGTTTTTGATTGTGATTGGATTTTTAATGAATTTGACGATGATTGACTTTGATGATTTTGATATAAAAGATTTCTTGCTCCTCTAACCACCCAACGTCACAATTTTCGATAAAGGTGTTTAAATGCTGCCAATTTGATTTGATTTTTGATTTCGATAGGGTAAGATAGATTTGATTAGGTATCTTATTGATAAAATTAGATACTCTTGATTGATGAAATTTGATGATTAGTTTTGATTACTCAATTTGATAGAAATCTCAAGTTAGCAAGATAGATAGATTGATTTGATAGATATAGAAATCGAGATACTGATATGATGATTTGATTTGATTGCATGAGTACTTTAATGTTATCTAGTCTTAGGAGCACTTCCCGAAAACATGGATGCTGATACTGTAATACCCTAAAATTGTCCACCTAAACTATGGGCCCCTAATCTCGACAACATCACCAAGGTCCTAACCAAAGACAATTAAATCAACTTTGAACACACAATTAATTAATTCTTCAATCATTAAATGTCACCTGGCAAGCGAATTATTCTATATTAATTAAATCATTCTAGTAAAATCATTTTGATCAATTATCCTATGTAATTTATTAAATATCCTAGCATATTTAATTAGTTAATAAATTTTCCATTTAATTATAAAAAGGAATTAATTTATTACAAAAGAGGAATCGATATGCAAAGCAAGAGTTAAATTGAAAATAAAATAAAAGAATTGAATTAAGAGAGAAATCAAATTTGAGATATTATTTCTTCTTCTAAATTGAGACAACTTGAAATCAGAAAAGCAATTAAATGAATTATTAATCATTCTCTAAAATTAGAACTGAAAACTTTTGAGAAAAGAAGTTCAGTTGCATTGAAAAGACTATTCTCTTGAATAAATCAAAGAAATGCATGGAATCACCTATTTTTATCACAATTGCATGGAATTAATTGAATTTTATCTCCAATACAAACTCAAACTTATAATCTGAATGCATTTCAATCAAACTATAATTCGAATCTATCTCAAGGTTAACTGAATCTGATCTCTCAATTATTTCAATTATGCTAAATTGTGCTTTTTCTTGAATAATCTCAACCGCTCGTTGCTAATTGATCTTGATCATTGGTCTCTCTTGTGATTCTCTATAAATTCCGCCTTCATCTCTCCTTCAAAATACCCTAGAGATTTATTGTTATTATGTAGTTTTTGCTCGAGCCATTGAAGATATTGTGCTTTTTTGAGATTATTGCATCTTAGTTTAGCTTTTTGCATATTTAGTTCAATTATGATTGCTTGAATTCATGCAACTTACTATTCATCCATCTAGCATAATCTTGCATCCATTTAGATTAATATCATGCTCATATTGTTAGGTCCCGGAGACAACTGAGGGGGGGGGGGGTGAATCAGTTGTCTAATAAATTCAAACCTAAAACAACTTAACCAACTTAATGCTTAATACCGGTAAACTAGTCTAATATACCGGTAGACAGTTTTAACAGTTAATTGCAATACCGGTAAGGATTAATGCATGAAACCCTGTAAGGAGAAAAACCATGGTGGGAAACCTTACCCACAATCAGATGATACTACTGCAAATAGTAACTGTACATAAATGGGGTCTGCACATGCAGAAAGGCCAAGCGCTTAGAGCTCACTGCTCAATCACAAATGGGAGTCACACTGACTACAATTGGATGGTTAAATCCAATAAGAATATACTGCTCAAAATAGCATCTTCATATGTTGGATTCAGTACCGGTGTAGTTTTGATATGCTTTCACAAAAACCTAGCTTCACCTTCAAATGATGTCTGTGTGTATAGCTCTGCTTAATCTCACATATACCTTCTTACAATTCCTTTTCACATTCCATATCCGATCTTACAAATAAGATCTTACATTTATACCATAACCTAAGACCAATTTTAGTAGGTCGGCTCTACAAGATATTACAATAAAAACATTTTACAAACAATACAATATCTGATGCAATAATCGATTCAACATGTCGGCTTAATGCATTGACAACAATAATTAATCATCTCCATAGCGTGTCGTGTTGATCTGGAAAAGATAAACCTACCGGTTTAACCTGGACCTATTTGTCGGTAACAACAAATATGCAAATATGAATATACCAATAACCAATTCTCCAAGACAAGATGTCCAAATGATGTCTTCGACATTACCAAGTGTTTCCATGCCATTCCAAGTGCGAGTGATCATTATATCCTGCCGGTGTACCATATATCGATGACTGTGCAAAAGTCACTTGCTTGCCGGTGAATGTTTGCTGGATCTCCAAAGTGCTAGAGTTTTAGTAGGTGTTGACATCAATGACAAAACCATACCAAAATACCAACAATCTCCCCCTTTGGCATTGATGGCAACACAAGATGGAAAAACCATCAAAGTGCGAAACAGAAATGCCAAATACCAAAGTACCAACAATTACCAAAGTATAAGTAAACTCTCCCAAAGTGACAATCTCTCCCCCTGAGAGTAACATATTTTTCATACCAATCTCTCCCCAAAAGATAATGTGTTTTTCCATAGATATCACTCCCCCTTTGACATCAAATGTCAAAGTTACAACAAAACCAAGTTCATATACAAAATACCAACCAATTCAATATACCAACTACTCCCCCTGAGAAGTAGCTTCCTCATCAAAGCCAGAAATAAAAGATTTCTTTGTTAATTTTGTCGGTTGATGATAATCATCAACTATCTAAGTCTCTACCGGAGGGGGTATGACTCCAAGCTGATCTCAGAGATATTCAAAAGTCTCCTTTGGCAAAGGTTTAGTGAGAATATCTGCAATTTGCTCTTTAGTATTCACATAAACTAGTTTTATCTCCTTTGCTTCAACATGTTCCCTTAAGAAATTCAGTTTGATAGAAACATGTTTAGTTTTAGAATGTAATACCGAATTCTTAGATATATCAATTGCTGCAGTGTTATCACAATAGATAGTAATAGGGTCCTTGCATTTTACCTTTATGTCTTTCAACATTTGCTTAAGCCATAATACCTGTGTACAATTAGTTGCTATTGCAACATATTCTAATTCTGCTATTGATAGAGATGTACAACTTTGTTTCTTACTCAACCAAGAAATCAATCTGTTTCCAAGAAAAAATGCTCCGCCGGTGGTAATTTTTCTATCATCCAAATCTCCTGCCCAATTTGCATCTATATATGCATATAATTCAAAGTTTTCATCTCTAGGATACCATAATCCAAGATCTGAAGTGCCTTGTAAGTACCAGAAAATCCATTTTACTGCTAATTCATGATTTTCTCTAGGATTACTCTGAAATATTGAAACAATACATACTACATTCATAATATCAGGTCTGGTTTGTGTTAAATACAGTAAACCTCCTATCATACATTTGTACCTAGTTGGATTAACAGGTGTAGATTCATCCCTTAGAGATAATTTGTCATTTCTAGTCATACGTGTGCTTACCGGTTTAGAGTTGTCCATCCCAGATTTCTTTAGTAACTCTTTTAAGTTCTTGGATTGACTCAAGAATATACCTTTATCAATCTGTGAAATCTACAATCCTAAAAAGAATTGTATTTCTCCAATCATAGATATTTCAAATTCTTGCTGCATCTCAATAGAAAAGTCTTTACATAATCCATCTTCTCCTTCAAAGATTATATCATCAACAAAAACTTCTATAACCAAGATGTCATCATTACTGTCTGAATTACCTTTAGAAAAACCAATCTTCAAAAGATACTTATCTAATCTTGCATACCAAGCTCTTGGAGCTTCCTTCAATCCATACAAAGCTTTTCTTAACCTGCAAACCATATCTTTGTTATTTGTCAAAGAAAATCCATCAGGTTGTTCAATGTAAACTTCTTCTTCAAGATCTCTATTAAAAAATGCACATTTAATATCCATTTGATATACTTTGTAGTTCTTATGTGCTGCAAAAGCCAAAAATAATCTAACTGCCTCAATTCTAGCTACCGGTGCAAAGGTTTCATTGTACTCAATTCCTTCTTTCTGAGAGTATCCCTTACACACTAGTCTTTCTTTATTTCTGATAACCTTACCATCTTCATTAAGTTTGTTTCTGAATACCCATTTGGTTCCAATTACATTTTTATCTTTAGGCCGGGGAACAAATATCCAAGTGTTGTTTTTCTCAATTTGTTCCAATTCTTCTTCCATAGCTTTAATCCAATATTTATCTTCACATGCCTCATTAACAGATGATGGTTTAATTTGAGAAATAAGACATACCTCTTCATTTTCCAATCCTCCTCTTGTCATAACTCCTTTATACTTGTTTCCAATTATCCGATCTTCAGAATGATTCAGTCTTACATACTGGGGTGTCTTTGTTTGCTGTTGTTCCTCAGTTACAGTGGAATTTTCAGATGATACTGGGGTAACCAGATCTTCATTTTGTACCGGTGGATTTAGTGTAGGTTCATTTGTCAAAATTTCTGTTGCCGGTTCAGACTCTATATACCTTGAAGTTCCTCTAAATTGTTCATCAATTTTCACATTTGTACTTTCAACAATTTTCTGTAATCTTTTGTTAAAACACCTATATGCCTTGCTCTTAGATGAATAACCAAGAAATATTCCTTCATCACTTCTAGGATCAAATTTGCCAATATACTCATCTCTTCTGATATAACATTTACTTCTAAAAATTCTGAAATATTTAAGAGTAGGAGTAATACCAAACCATAGTTCTTGAGGGGTCTTACAGGTTTCACCATTGATGTGAACTTTGTTGAATGTATAGACCGTTGTGCTGACTACCTCTCTCCAATATACATGTGGTAGGTTTGCTTATGATAACATACTTCTTGCTGCATCCAAGATAGTTCTATTTTTCCTTTCAACAACTCCATTCTGCTGTGGTGTCCGAGGTGCTAATAGCTGTCTTCTGATTCCATTTACTTCACAGAATGTATTAAATTCCTTAGATGTCAATTCTCCTCCTTGATCTAATCATAGACATTTGATTTTCTTACCGGTTTCATTTTCTACCATTTCTTTGAATAGTTTGAAATTTCCAAGTGCTTCTGATTTTTCTCCAAGAAAAGTAACCCAACACATTCTACAATAGTCATCAATGATTAGCATGAAATACCTATCACCTTGTAAGCTTTTAGTTCTAGCTGGACCACATAAGTCAGTATGAATTAAATCAAGAGCATTATTAGATTTTTCTGGTATACTTTTGAAAGTAGCTCTATCTTGTTTTCCAAATTGACATTCCTTACATACTGTATTGTGAGGTTTGACAATTTTAGGTAAATCTCTAACCACTTTAATAGTACTGATTTTCACCATGCAATCAAAGTTTACATGACAGAGTCTCTTATGCCATAGCCAACTTTCATCAATATGTGCAATTAAGCATGTCTTTTCACTATTATTCAAATGAGAGATATTACCTCTAGTCTGATTACTAGTTGCAATTTCTAAACCAGTTCTATTCATGATTTTGCATTTTCCATTTTTGAATTGTAACTAAAATCCTTTCTCAACTAATTGACCAACACTCAAAATATTATGCTTTAAGCCTTCAACATAGTAAACATTGTCAGTATTATGCTTACCATCAAGAGATATTGTACCCTCACCTTTGATCAAACAAGCTTTATCATCTCCAAATCTTACTAAGCCTCCATTGTATTCCTGAAAAGTTAGGAATTTACTCTTGTCACTAGTCATATGATGTGAGCATCCTGAATCAATGATCCATTCATCCTTTACTTCAACTTTAGAAGCCAAGGCCTGTTCTACTGGTTGAGCAGTAGGTGCCGGTTGATCTTCTATTATAGCAACAAAAACCCATCCATTGTCTGCTGGATCCTCATCAGAATCATCAGTCACACCTTCATCAGCAATGTAACAAGATTTGTCTTTATTCTTCTTAAATATGTATCTCTGATATTCAGGGTTAGGCTTGTATGTTCTTCTAGCTTCTTCTCTTAGTCTAGCATGTCTACAAGGGCATCTTGAAACCATATGACCAATCTTATTGCAGTTAAAACATTTAAAGGGTGCTTTACCTTCATACTTACTTCCAATTGGACCTTTAGGTATTTTTCTTGCAAATAGTGCTTCAAGTTCTTCAAGTTCTTCATTTTCTTTCCTGCTTTCTTCAAGTTCTCTTGCATAAAAGGCTTTCCAATCAGATTTGTCAAATGATGATGCAGATGATGTTGATGCTTTAAAAGCTAAATCTATCTTTATAGTAGCAACAGGACCAAATTCTTCAATTTCAAAAGATGAAAGTTTTCCAATCAATGTATCCCTAGTTACTGATGTATTAGGCATTGTTCTTAACTCATTTATAGCAGTGACTTTCATTTTATATGCCGGTGGCAATCGCCTTAAAACTTTTGAAACAATTTCATCTTCACTTAATGTATCTCCACAACATTTAATACCCAAAACAATTTCATTTACTCTTTCCATAAAAGCAAAAATCCTTTCATCTTCTTCTGTTTTTAGATGTTCATACCTAACCCAGAAGATTTCAAGTTTTGCAATCTTAACTGTGGAATATCCTTCATTCACTATTTCCAAATGATCTCGAATAGCTTTAGTAGTAGACCTATCTGATAATCCCATGATTTTCTGATCTGATAATGCACTCAAAAGTGCTTCTCTTTCTTTGCAATCATTTTCTTCATCTTTAGTCAAGTTAGGTGAATTGGGCTGACTCTGAGTTGGAGCAGTATAGCCATTCTTTGTAACATCCCAAATGTCCTTTCCAATGCAATTTAGATGTGTCTCCATTCTGATCTTCCATATGCCATAGTTGGTTCCATCAAGTTTAGGACTATCCTTCCTAAAATAGTTAGTAGACATTGGATCTCCTCAAGTTGTTAAACTTCTACAAAAAGAGGACTAGGCTCTGATACCAATTCTTAGGTCCCAGAGACAACTAAGAGGGGGGGGGTGAATTAGTTGTCTAATAAATTCAAACCAAAAACAACTTAACCAGCTTAATGCTTAATACCGGTAAACCAATCTAATATATCGATAGACAGTTTTAACAGTTAATTGCAATACTGGTAAGGATTAATGCATGAAACAAAAGGATAAAGTCATCCACAACACATAACGCCAATATTTGTACATGGAAACCCTGTAAGGGGAAAAACCATGGTGGGAAACCTTACCCACAATCAAATGATACTACTGTAGATAGTAAGTGTTCATAAATGGGGTCTGCACATGCAGAAAGGCCAAGCGCCTATAGCTCACTGCTCAATCACAAATGGGAGTCACACTGACTACAATTGGATGGTTAAATCCAATAAGAATGTACTGCTCAAAATAGAATCTTCATATGCTGGATTCAGTACTGGTGTAGTTCTGATATGCTTTCACAAAAACCTAAGCTTCACCTTCAAATGATGTCTGCATGTATAGCTCTGCTTAATCTTGCATATACCTTCTTACAATTTCTTTTCACATTCCATATCCAATCTTACAAATAAGATCTTACATTTATACCATAACCTAAGACCAATTTTAGTAGGTTGGCTCTACAAGATATTACAATAAAAACATTTTACAAACAATACAATATCCGATGCAATAACCGATTCAACATGTTGGCTTAATGCATTTACAACAATAATTAATCATCTCCATAGCGTGTCGTGCTGATCTGGAAAAGATAAACCTGCCGGTGTAACCTGGACCTATTTGCCGGTAACAACAAATATGCAAATATGAATATACCAATAACCAATTCTCCAAGACAAGATGTCCAAACGATGTCTTCAACATTACCAAGTGTTTTCCATGACATTCCAAGTGCCGGTGATCATTATATCCTGTCGGTGTACCATATACCGGTGACTGTGCAAAAGTCACTTGCTTGCCGGTGAATGTTTGCTGGATCTCCAAAGTGCTAGAGTTTTAGTAGGTGTTGACATCAATGACAAAACCATACCAAAATACCAACACATATAGATTAAATCCTTTGTCTTGGTGTAGTCTAGTCATTGGTATTTCTTATATAAATCTGAGAGCAAGTGTATACTCGCATCTTTTAGAAGACAATTGGTCGATTTGTTATGATTTTATTATTCATGCTTATATCTGTCTAACCATACATGTAATGACTTAATTGAAGTGTTGTGTCTTACAACTTGCAGACTTTATCCACTTTTCACACACACATTTCTGACACCCACCGTGGGGCAGAAGACTACATCTTTCGGCCTCCAAGACTAATTTTTTTCTTATTTTTCAGATTTTTTTTTTTAGATTTTGGTCCTTACAGTTACTATGAAATATCATACGAGATTTCGCACATGCCTAAATGAAAAACTGCAAGTATCATACGATCTCATATGACTCGGTGAGAATTGTTGTATGGTATTCTATGTTTTTCGGTTAAAAACAAACTATATTCTTCGGGTTCTTTATTTAATTTTGATCATAATAACGTTGAACTTGGCTTGTTATTTGTCTGTCTGAGGAATTTTCATAGCCTAATCAGTTATTTGCAAAATGCTTGTTGAAGAATATGGTTGTCAAACAAAGACAATATGACTACTGATTCATTGTCTTTGAAGGTTGCCTGAGGAGATTCGAGTAAACATCATGTATTCTTTAAATTCATTTTAAGGCACCTAAATTGCTAGCCTGTTATTGAACAAATCTATCTTTCATGTTTTAAGAAAATTTTGAGAAGTAGGAGAGTATGCTCTTGTTTGTACAGACAATCAGAAATCTAGACCCTTGAGGCTTTTTCTAAATTTGAGATTTGTGTACCTTTAGCGGGCCTGTCATAGTGGGAAAAAGTAATCACCCTATGAGAATGACCCAAGTGAATACAGCCAGACTTGGGCATTCTAACTCGCTATAATAAATAGGCCTTTGGTTGATTAAAGTCTTAGAGGATGGAATTATTTGAGTTTTCTCCTTTAGATCTGTCATATCGAGCATTTTGTAGGGCCTCACGGTCTCAATCACATTTACGTGACTACAAATTGTTCGGTACCTTGTCAGGCTATAGGCCTCAATCATGCTTGTGTGACTTCAATGGTAATTTTGAACAAAATTCCTGACTAAGAACTATAAGATAGAGGCTACCTAGTTCACCTCCGAAAGGGGGGATAATCTTTGTGCAAGAGAGATAGTAACTCTCCCAAGATACTTGCCATTTCGTGCCCCCATTAGCATTTGGAGTCAGCTAATATGACATTGAGAATCCATTGCGTGAGACTCAACGGTCGTATTCTGATTAGCTATTGGGTGTGTACCTGAGTCTGCAAGCAAAGGTTTTCTTCTCTCACCAATTTCCATAGGGTTAGCATGTTGTGATTGAAGTCATTATACATATTGCATGTTTACTATGTTTTCATCCCTAAAACTGAAATTGGAATACCAAAACTAGGGAAAACAATAAACTACCCAGTGGTCAAAACTCTGTCCATATCAAAAACTAGTCCATCTTAGTGGTCAAAACTCTGTCTGTATCAAAAACTAGTCTACCTTAGTCATCAAAACCCTGTCCGTGTCACAAACTAGTCTACATCAGCTATCAAAAACTCAGTCCATCTTAAAAATGGTCGTCGTCAGTCATTGAAAACTCTGTTTGTCAGAATCTCATCTCTGTCTAGTGAACTGTTGTACAAGTCTTCTGATTTATCGTCCTGCTACATACCTATTTTCATATGAAATTTCATCAAGCCTTACAGTTTGTCGTCTGACCCTGCATTAGTTGTCGTACGAGATTTGATAAACTATCATCCTGCTTAGGGAAGTGTTGTCTGAGCCCTTGTCCAGTATCGTACAAAAAACCATCATATTCATCAGTTTGTCATATGAGGTATGCCAACCTGTCGTACAAACCTAGGTAGCAACTCGTACGAAATACTATTTTCATCATCTTAAAGCAATCAAACTGTTGTCTGGTCTTGTGAACCCTATCGTACGAATCTTTGATTTTGTCAATCCAGAACAATCAAAATTGCCTACAAATAGTCTACAATGAGCATAAAACTGGTTATCATCATCCCGAGCATAAACAAATCTAGACAATATACTTCTGTCGTTGTGTTGCACAATTTTGTCGATCATCTTTCAGCTAGTTCAATCAACCATTTATCAAACTTAAGTTACTTAGATAACATCTTACATAGGATAGATCATTCCTGAAACCAGATTGAGTCTTAGTCACTTCTCTCAAATTAAACTAGGTAACTTAGATCACATCTTACACAGGATAGATTTTTCTTGAAAGCAGACTAAATCTTAGTTGCTTCTCTCAATCAATACGTTAAAAGAACAACTAGCTCCAAAATTGATCTTGACTTCTACATCACAAACAACTCTAGGTCACATTAGTCACTAAAAATGCTTACTCAAACCAAAAGTTCTTATAAGAAAGCCGACAGAGGCAAAGGGCCATCCTTTTCATATCAGGATAATCCATTTTATGTAGAGGACCCTGTCACTAATAAACCTTCATCATCAAATATACCAGTTTATGATCAACCCTTGTCTCCCACCATATCTGGAACAAAACAAGAAAGACGAGCTACTAAACACAATGCTTATGACGATCTTAGTATCCATGCTACTGACAGTGATTCCTCATCAAATGAATCTGAAGCCTTTGAACCTACCAAAACTGATATTCATAAATATGAAAAGGATAAAAAATTCTGAAAAATGATGAAGGTTATCATGGCTAGAGAAAAAGAAGATTGTTTTCTAGAACTAGCAAAGAAAGGTGCTAAACTTCCTACTGGTTATAATGTTGAGGCCCTCATCACTAAAGAGGAAGAGACACCCTTAGAAATGGTAAACAAACAATTACACACATTACAGACTAAGATCACAAAACTGAAAAACAAGGATAAATCATCAAAACAATATTCTCTGGACATGATATGCCCATTTCCATTTGATAAAAACCTTTACATGCCTCCATTTCCTTCATGAGTGGAGATTCCAAAATTTGACAAATACGATGGTAACTCAGATCCTCAAGACCATGTCAGAGAATTTTGTGCTTTATGTATGGAGT